>NC_134415.1:109548788-109892773 GCF_030867145.1 Opisthocomus hoazin | reverse complement strand
TGAGATTGACAGCCCAGCTCAAGTGTGTCTATACCAACGCACGTAGCATGGGCAATAAACAGGAGGAGCTGGAAGCCACTATACAGCAGGACGGCTACGACTTGGTTGCCATCACAGAAACGTGGTGGGACAGCTCGCATGACTGGCATGCTGTCATGGATGGCTACAGACTCTTTAGGAAAGACAGGCCAACAAGGAGAGGTGGTGGAGTTGCTCTGTATGTGAGGGAGCAACAGGAATGCATTGAGCTTTGCCTGGGGGCAGATGAAAAACGAGTTGAGAGCTTATGGTTTAGAATTAAGGGACAGGCTCATACAGGTGACATTACGGTGGGTGTGTACTACAGGCCACCTGACCAGGAGGAGGAGGTTGATGAGGCCTTCTACAGGCAGCTACAAGCAGCTTCACAATCACAGGCCCTGGTTCTCATGGGGGACTTCAACCACCCTGACATCAACTGGGAAGACCACACCACCAGGCAGGTGCAATCCAGGAGGTTCCTGCAGAGCATCGATGACAACTTTCTGAATCAAGTGGTGGAGGAACCAACAAGGAAAGGCGCTCTGCTCGACCGTGTACTAACAAACAAGGAGGGAATGGTGGAGGATGTGAAGGTTGGATGTAGACTCTGTTGCAGTGACCATGAAATGGGGGAGTTCATGATCCTGCGTGGAGGAAGCAGGGCGATAAGCAGGATCAAAACCTTGGACTTCAGGAGAGCTAAATTTGGCCTCTTCAACGAGCTACTTGGAGGAATCCCATGGGCCACGGTTCTCGAAGGCAGGGGAGTTCAAGAGTGCTGGTCGCTGTTTAAACATTACTTCCTCCACGCTCAGGAGCGGTGCATCCTCCTGAGAAAGAAATCTAGCAAAGGAGGCAGGAGACCTGCATGGATGAACAAGGAGCTTCTAGCGGAACTCAGGTGGAAGAGAAAGGTCCATAGAATATGGAAAGAGGGTCAGGCCGCTTGAGAAGAATACAGGAATGTGGTCAGAGCATGCAGGGATGCAACAAGGAAGGCCAGGTCCCACCTTGAATTGAATCTGGCAAGGGATGTCAAAGACAACAAGAAGCGCTTCTTCAAGTACATCAGTAGCAAACGGAAGACTAGGGAAAATGTGGAGCTGCTGCTGAACGAGGTGGGTGTCCTGGTGACGGAGGATACAGAGAAGGCAGAACTACTGAATGCCTTCTTTGCTTCAGTCTTCAGTGCCAAGGCAGGCCCTCAGGAATCCCAGGCCCCGGAGGTAAGAGAAGAAGCCCACAGAGAGGATGACCCTCCCTTGGTGGAGGAGGGCTGTGTGAGGGATCGCTTGAGCAATCTGGACACCCACAAATCCATGGGGCCCAATGGGATGCACCCACGAGTGCCAAGGAATCTGGCGGATGTCATTGCTGAGCCACTCTCCATCACCTCTGAAAGGTCCTGCAGGACAGGAGAGGTGCCCGAGGACTGGAGAAAAGCCAATGTCACTCCAATCTTCAAAAAGTCAAGAGGGAGGACCCAGGGAACTACAGGCTGGTCAGCCTCACCTCCATCCCAGGAAAGGTGATGGATCAGCTTATCCTGGAAGTCATTAACAAGCAAGTGGAGGAAAAGAAGGTTATCGGGAGTAGTCAGCATGGATTCACCAAGGGGAAATCATGCCTGACCAATCTGATAGCTTTCTACGATGGCATGACTGAATGGGTGGATGACAGGAGAGCCGTGGATGTTGTCTACCTAGACTTCAGCAAGGCTTTTGACACTGTCTCCCATGATATCCTCCTAGGGAAGCTCAGGAAATGTGGGCTAGATGAGTGGTCGGTGAAGTGGATAGAGAACTGGCTGAATGGCAGAACTCAGAGGGTTGTCATTAGCGGCACTGAGTCTAGTTGGAGGCTGGTGACAAGTGGTGTCCCCCAGGGGTCAGTACTGGGCCCAGTCTTGTTTAACTTCTTCATCAATGACCTGGATGAACAGTTAGAACGTACCCTCAGCAAGTTTGCTGATAACACAAAACTGGGAGGAGTGGCTGATACACCAGAAGGCTGTGCTGCCATTCAGCGAGACCTGGATAGGCTGGAAAGCTGGGCAGAGAGGAACCTGATGACGTCCAACAAGGGCAAGTGCAGGGTCCTGCACCTGGGACGGAACAACCCCATGCATCAGTACAGGTTTGGGGTGGATCTGCTGGAGAGCAGCTCTGCGGAGAGGGACCTGGGCGTGGTGGTGGACAACAGGTTGACCATGAGCCAGCAGTGTGCCCTGGCTGCCAAGAAGGCCAATGGGATCCTGGGATGCATTAGGAGGAGTGTGGCCAGCAGGTCGAGAGAGGTTCTCCTTCCCCTCTACACTGCCCTGGTGAGGCCTCATCTGGAGTACTGTGTCCAGTTCTGGGCTCCCCAGTTCAAGAAAGATGAGGAGCTACTGGAGAGAGTCCAGAGAAGGGCTACAAGGATGGTGAGGGGACTGGAGCATCTCTCCTGTGAGGAAAGGCTGAGGGAGTAGGGCTTGTTCAGCCTGAAGAAGAGAAGGCTGCGAGGGGACCTTATAAATGCTTATAAATATCTGAAGGGTGGGTGTCAGGAGGATGGGGCCAAACTCTTTTCAGTGGTGCCCAGAGACAGGACAAGGGGCAATGGGCACAAACTGAAGCATAGCAAGTTCCGTCTGAACATGAGGAAGAGCTTCTTTCCTCTGAGGGTGACGGAGCACTGGAATAGGCTGCCCAGGGAGGTTATGGAGTCTCCTTCTCTGGAGACATTCAAGACCCGCCTGGACAAGGTCCTGTGCAGCCTGCTGTAGGTGACCCTGCTTTGGCAGGGGGGTTGGACTATATGACCCACAGAGGTCCTTTCCAACTCCTACCATTCTTTGATTCTGTGATTTATCATGGATTTTTTTCTTTTTAAACAGCAAGATATAATATTAATTCCAGTTCCGCTTAATCTCTTTGATGTTGGTTAATAACTAGTAAATATTTCATGATTTTCTATTGTTTTACCAATATTCTCTGATGTCCTGTTGCCCAAGAAAAAATTCCTGATGCTCACTTTTATGTGTCAACCATCATACTGAAAAAAATGTTGTAGATATTCAGTGAAGTATTCCAAGTTTTCAGGCTGTATAACAAGCTTTTTGTACCCCTCAACATCAAGTAGGAAAGAAGCTCGACAGTACCATACTCTGGTATAGGGTTGTCATGGTTTAACCTCAGCCGGCAACTTAGACCCACACAGCCACTTGCTCACTTCCACCCCAGGGTGGGATGGAGAAGAGAATTGGAAGGGTAGAAGTGAGAAAACCCATGGGTTGGGACAGGTAAAGCAAAAGCTGCACAGACAAGCAAAGCAAATTCAGGAATTCATCCACTACTTCTCATCAGCAGGCAGGTGTTCAGCCATCTCCGGGAAAGCAGGCCTTCATCATGCATAACGTCTACTTGGGAGGATAAACGCCGTAACTCCAAATATCCTCCCCTTCCTGCTTTTTCTTTCCTTCACTTTATATTGCTGAGCATGACTTCGTATGGCATGGAATATCCCTTTGGTCAGACGGGGTCAGATGTCCCGGCTGTGTCCACTCCCAACTTCTCGTGCACCCCCGGCCTGCTGGCTGGTGGGGTGGTGGGAGGAACAGAAAACACCTTGACTCTGTGCAAGCACTGCTCAGCAATAGCTAAAATATCCCTGTGTTATCAACGCTGTTGTCAGCACAAATTCAAAGTATAGCCCCATACTAGCTACTATGAAGAAAATTAACTCTGCCCCAGGGAAATTCATAAACAGAATAAGAATTTTTTATGCTTACTACCTGGCATTTTTAATTATTTATATTTTTACTACTTGGCATTTGCTTCTTTTTAAGTACCTTACTGAGCTGACCTTCATATAGTTATTCAAAGTCTGCAGAGAAATATTTCCATATAACCTAAAATTTTTCATCAAAGTGTGATACCATATACAAAAGGGTTCCAAGTTAATCCAGAACTAAAAAAACAGAAAAACATATCCGAAGTTCCGAGACACAAGGAAAGGAAATAGTAAGGAGATCTGCATCAGGTACTGGCAAATTTCACTGTCCTATGTTACAGATTTTCCTGCCAGTACTACAAGGAGTGATGAAATATAGAACTTTGGTTATCCACTGCTGCACAGTGCAATTAGCTCCACTTTTTACCCTGAGCAAGCAAAGACAATACAGCCATGTGATGCAGTAACTGTGGGAGCTCCTTTTGCCGCATCTTCTTCTAGACAACTGTGAAAAAATGTTCTTATTAATACAGTCTCTTTCAGTGGCATTCATCTGGCTACTGTTTAATACAGGCTGTCAATTTAATGATGCTACTTGGTGGGCTGTTTGTGCAGATGACTGTTCTTATAGAAAAAAAATACATACACTCAGAGTTGCTTTTAAATTCAATGGACAGAGATAGCATTTCCTGGAAATATTCATTCTGCAAAGTCAATCATTTACCTTGTTCACAAAAATAAAATAAAAAAAATATTAAAACTTCTTTTGTTCTTCTTTATATAATTTCTGTTCAACTTGTGTAATAGCAAAATTATAAAACTTCATTTAAAATAACTGAGTCAGAGAAGTATAGGATTAAAGACTACGGGGGATGAAAGCATTTTTCACTTTCATCTGATTCCTGGAACCTGGAGCACAGAATCATTTCAGATGATAGGCTTTCAAGTGAACATGAGAAAGGAGAATGAAACATTGCCTGAAGAAAAGCAGAAGTCTTCTTTGTGAGGAAGTTCAGCCACTGCTATGCTTAATAAGAGATATAACTCCATTAGTAACAGAAAAAAATTAATAAGCACATACAGCATCTGATTCGGTTATATATGGTAGTCCTATTGGAGACAATACTAAAAATTCCCTTGGCTTTCTGGCAGAAGAACAGACAGTCACATGTCTGATACAAAAATAAAATGGGTGACTTAGAATGGACTTGGATTGTCCTTTATCATAACCAATCCAGGAACATAACGGGTTTGTCTGGGTTTGTTTTTTTCATCTGTCTCCTGTGTCATCGGCCTCTACTTGTTTGTACTCATTTCTCCGTTTAACCTCCAAAAAAAGGCAACCAGAATGGGACTAAGATTAATTTGTTGGTAACTAGCAATATGATTTCCAAGATGGAGTTCAAATGAATTGCCAGCACATTCCAGCTTCCAGCACTTTTCCATTACAGATGCTTCTTGCTTATGAACCACTACTGATCTAAGCAAATCCTGTAGCTGATCTGACCTCTTTGTGCGGTCAGTAGAAGTTACTCGGTCAAAACCATCTTTCATTTTTTCTTATGAAAAAAGTAATTTTAAGTTAAGTTTTAAGAGCTGTATTGCAATTTAGCAGTCTTTGTCCTAGGGAATGGCAAGTGCAGAAGAAACGGAGTCCATTTCTGTTGTGCCTTTGGTCTTGACATAAAATCCTAAACAATCTACAAAGTGGAAAACAATTATTTGGCCTACAACTGTTAAAATCTGACATAACCTGTACCTACAGCAGAATTATTCATTCAAATAAGTTTGTATTAGCAGCATGGTGCACAAAGTGTAGATCCTTGCATACTTCATGCTGAGCATTTGTTTGAAAAACAAATGTCTCTTCAGTATCAGACAGTGAAGAGGTTTTGGCCCAAAGTTAATCACTAGTACCATTAACGGTGATTAGCAAATCACCATTTGTTACATGGTGAGATGCCCTGAAGCTAGGAAAGCCTCCTACTGAAGGACAGTCATGGGCAAACCACAGAGCTATTCTTACCCAGTTGAATCAGAGCTAGCAGGAGCGATTACAAACACACGCAACTCCAGTATCTACTCACAGCTGGATCCCATCAGCAAGACAAGTGCTATCTGTGCAACAACAATATCACCCTTGATTGCAGTGGTGAGCCCCAGCTACCTTTTCCCTGTTTCTTAAGTCCAGCTGTGGTATCATCCATTATTAAACACTTTTCATGACTGACACTAGGGAGTTAACAACTCAAGGTTAAACAGTCTGGCAAGCTGAATGTGCTTATTTCATTTGAAAAGACTGATATTATTCAAACATTTAATCAAACAATTCAATCATGGAGCCAACATCTTTCAAAATCATCCTGGAAAACAGCCATAAATGCTTGAAGCACAATGAAACATACCTTAAAAAATTATATACTGGTGAATGGGTGAGAAGAATTACTTTATTTCAGGTATGCCTCTCTCAAATATTTTTTTCTTACATAATTCAAAATTAATAGAATTACACTATGCACAGAGTTTATGTGGTTTTACCTATTAACTATTTAATGAAATGTGACTCTGTATAAAGAAAAATTAACATTTTTAGGAGCTCTGTTGTATAAATTTACACAGTACCGTAGAACCATACAGAGGTACAAGATAACTTTATATGAACTGGTTTAGGTACGGGAATCTACAAACCTGGATTCACATCTACTCAGTTGAATTCTCTAAAATTTCCTAATCTGTTACACAAATCAGTCTGAAAAGAACACCACAGTCACACAGGCAGGCTTTCAATACCTGTACTAGTCTATTCAGAGTTTTTTTCATGTCTCCATAGTTTCCCTACAGGTGCACGGACATTCCATAGACAAATTTTGGCACAATCCAAAGCCCACTGATGCTGCAAAGAATACCTCTATTGGTTTTTTTGGGCTTTGTGTTAGTCTTCCTGTTACCATAAAGCAGAAATATTTTGGACATTAAAAGTCTCAACAATAATGTGGTGTATGAAAAACATAAACGCCTTAACATTAGAGAGGAAAAAATGTCCAAATCTTTCAATCTAAAGAAAAAATATGTCTTAGTCAAGCTAGAGTACCCATCTTAACAGAACATACAGAAGATGGCTAATCAATGGAAAACCTATCAAACAGACTCAGGACTAAAGTCTGACTAGAGCTGTCATTCATGCAGCTCAGAGAAAACAACTTAGCACTGAGAGCAACAATAGGTTCTGCAATTGCTCTAAGCTGTCATTGGTAACACCAGAGCATGGCTTACTCCTTCTGATGGGTGGCTTTAATGCTAAATTAGAAGTGACAGTTGGGTGATGGGAAGAACACTGGGAAGCCACAATCACAGAAACAAAGCACTAATTGTGCTGAGTTTCCAGTCTTGCTTTGGCAATTGTTTTCCCTCAGAATGACATATACAAAAAAATCATCAGATGAGAATCGTCAGATGGCAGAACAACAAAACTGACCAAGGATATCTCTACTAATGCAAGATTCAGATCAGCTGCCTCAAATATAAGGACATACTAGGCCATACATATCAACAGCAGCCATGATGATCACATTACTACACGATCTTTCAAGCAAAATCTAGAACAAACTAAAGAGCAGACTTAAGGCACTCTCAAAAGCAGTGAAGGCTGGTGTGAAGAACAGTGTACAGCAATAAGCAATGATTTAACTTCAGCTGCAGCTGTTACAGCTGGATATCCACACAGATGAATACCAAAAGGATAAGCAAAGAAATGTGGCACCTCATGAAGGAAAATTCCCCAAAAGGAAAATCTAGAATTGGAAGACCACTGATATATTAGAATGGCAAAAACAACCGTACACCAAAAAACCTAAACAGTACTCATTGAAATTCCATCTAAAGATGTCCATTTGCTCAAGGTCATTTACAGATATGTGAAGTACTCTGCAAAGAATAACAACTATTCATCAGTTTGATAAGATTCTTAGCTGTTGTTTGGTGTTGCCATAAGTGGGATAGCACCACTATCACTACACAAAAACTGGTTTTAAAGATAGCAGAGCAGGCTTTGTTCAGAATCAGCTACACAGGAAAACCACATGTTAAGGAGAAAGCAAAAAAAATAAGTAGCTATTGGAATTCATCTGTCTCAAAAGCAATATATCAGATGAAAGGCAGAGCTCAATAGGAAGTGACATTATAGACAGGAGAAGCTGAAAGCAAAGACATACAAAACTTCTGGATTTTTTTAACATAAACTTAAAATCTCAAACATAATGTCACTGTTAGCATGCAGCTATGAGAGCTTGAGAACTAACATTAGAGATTAAATCAATATCTGAAATTAACTACAAATTGCTATGACAAAATCTGGGTGCTGGATAGAAAGGCTTTGCCTTTCAACAAAGAGAAATGAAAACTTACCAACTAGGAGGTTTTCTGCATCAGAAAGCAGGACTGGAATTATTTGAGGCATATATACCAGATGTTTGACACAAAAGAGACCCCCCAGTGAACCTGGCAAATACAAACCAGCTGATACAAAGTGAAATAAAGACAAGCGAAACTTTAAAAAAAAAACATTAGCAGCAATGGCCCAGCACAACAGTAAATCTCTGCTCCAGAGAGAAGGCAGGAGCAGCAGGAAATGACCCAGAGGAACAGGAGGTACTCGTGTACCAGTGCTGGCATTGGGCAGGATTATCACAGTGAGTAATTACCTGCCACCATTCAGGCAACAATCTTCATGTCTTCCAAGTGTTTTATATAATAAAAAACAGTATTGAGAAACAACTGGTGTGTGGTTGTGTCTCAAAATTGTGGTAAGAGACAACATTTCATAGACTTTCTGGGTTTTTAAGTTTCCATATGAATTGCAACATGACATGTTCAATCAAGTTGCATCCATCAGATCAGAGTGTGCTTCATTATCAGCACTGGCATTACATGACATCCTTTTCTCTGAACCAGTATAATTGTCACAATCTGTAACCTGTCATGCAAAATGTTTCAAACAAATGTATTTGTAAACAAAAGACCTGATGGTTCACTCTTATTCAGACAGCTGGTGTGCTACAAGTATCTCTCTAAACATGAAAATAAACAGTTTTGGTGGTAACGGATGAATAAATGAAGTCCAAATCTCACCCTGACTGCTCAGCTACTGAGTGCAGCAGATTAGCTTCAGACTTAACAACACGAAGTTGTCCCAAACAGAGGTTTGGGTATCCGACAGTGGGAACTGTTCTTCTCTCTTCTTTTAGGGGGAAGAGTGTCTATTCCCACTCTGCCAGCCCAGTACAGACTGTGATTTTATTTGCATGCATACACTAGCTCTAAGTACATTTGCATGCTATGATCGTGTCTTTCGTCATTTAAATTAGATCACTAATTAAGAAAACATACGTGTTCATTTTAAACTTTAGTCATTTGCAAGCTGGTCTTTTTTAACAAAATCTAGAAAATCTAGATCTTCCTTCATAGTATTATCCATTATCAGTTCCATTTGAGAAGACAGTCAGATAAAAGGAAAATAAAATCACAGAGAGAAAAATGCATATTTGCTCCTTTGCTTCCTTTTCACATGTAATTTACCTCTGTGAAACTGCCGTAAGTTTCATAAAATCTGGGATGCAATAATGGCTTTGAGATATAAACCCAGAGCTACACATCAATAGAAAATCAAAGAGGTCAACTGCAACTATTAGAAAGAAAACTTTGTCCCTCTGTCTTGTCTGTCCACTATTGCAAGGATTACATTTTTCACAGTCCAGCTACTCAGTAACTCTCAGATGCATTCAGTACACGACAGAGCAGCATGTACATTGCACAGCATATGTAGCAGGTGGCGACCACTTATTGTACTGTCAGTAGCTACACATTTTTTTCTTTATGTGTTCAAACGCGCTTAATGCCCACTCTCTGCAGGCACAAACTGCCGTGTACTGGCCTATCAACACCATGCCATCAAACGCTTTTATTCCCTTCCTTTATGTCCTGTTAACTAATTTGGCAGAATGGTACCTCTCCTAGATTTTTACCTCTGACGGGGTCAACTTTTTCCATAACACTTCGACCTAAAGAAAAAGTTCAACATAGTCAGAAACTGCTCCATGCATGCAGTAAACATGACATGCTTACAGAAAAAGAAAAAAATAAAAAAGAGAGTGTGTGAAAGTTTTAATTCTTGATAGTGAGTTATGTAAACTCTTAAATACTACCAGACTAGTAGTATTGTAAGTATCTTTACTGGCCAAGAGAAGCTATTCCCCTTCTTATTTTCATCTTTACTTAGGGCTAATATATATTATCTTCTTTACGTAATGTATTTATTTTAAGATTCCTGCAGGAGCGTAACAAAACATTAAAAACTGTTACAGATGTTTTGATTTCAAGATCTTCTATTTTCCTCTGTGTTTAAATTACAGAAAACAAGTAGGATGTGTAATTTCCACATGGGTTTTTTATTTTGCTGTTTTGGAGTGGCAGCCAAGAGTCTCACCTTTCTTACTACGATTAATCAACCAGTCAGTCACAATTAGTTAGGAATCCCCTGGTGATGAGCATCCCTCCAGACTACACAGGCTGAAAGCAGTAGTGAGGCTCAGGTTTTTTGAAAGAAATGAAAAAACTCTGTAGCTGGTAGTTAACTAAAGCCAAGGGAGAGTTTCTCCTAGATTCAGAGATAGATACTTGGTGTTATGCCCTGGAGGATGACATAAGGATTTATATCCTTTCTACTAGCTACATATTTACCATTATAACTCAAGATATTCATGTTATACATATGAAAGATTGGTTGGTTTTTTTAGTCTGTCATATTTTTTCTTCCGTCACACCTTTCAGCAATCAATTATGCATGTTAATTGTAGTCCATGAAGTAAAGAGCCCTTTCTTCAAGTTTTAATAAGTTGCTTTTCAATTCCAGTAGAAACACCTTGGTTTTGCATAATGAAACAGCCCAAATGGGAATTGCACTACTATTTTCTCCATGTCATTTATTATACTGTATTTTGTACAGCTTCCTGCATTCACTGCTAGCTTCATTTGGCCTTTAATACCATTCATTGCAAGCCCATTGCAACCCCCTGAATATCAAACCTTACCAGCATAATTTTCAATATTAAAGTGTGAGCAGAAAGACCTGCAGGCTAACTCTGTTCACTCTTGGATTCACTTACACTACACAGGAATGACTGCTTTTTGCATTAGCGATTAGTGATTATAGTACGTGGCTAAGGTGCCAGAGACAGGGGTCAGTGCTCTCATCAGAAAAAGATGTGAGAAGTATTGTCCAGTTGATTAAATCCCAATAAAAGTTGCAAATTGAAAGTTCTGCCTTTGAAAGGTTATCAAGATGCATTATAAGGATTCTGAATGAATCCCCAGGATGCATAATTAAGCAATCAGAGACATTGTATTATCCTTTTCCATAAATTAACATCTGAATCAGAATAGTGGGCTCAGTCAGAGTGTCACAGAGGAAAACAGAAGATCGAGAGAGCCACTCACCAATCAAAATCTTTCACTTTCCTCAAAGCAGTCCCTTCTGTAAGGTTAATAAGACATAAACATTGATGAAGTCATATTTTTACTTATTCTAGCTGATCACAGATATTCTTCTGTTACATGCCATGGCCTGTCAGTGGAATTTGCTTTTTCTCCACAGTCATATGTGCTCAGCTTTTCTTACACTCATATTTTGGGTTCCACTCAATGAAGAGGAAAAAAAGGCTAAAGCAGTTTCCATCATAGCTTTACTGCTTAATTTAAATTTTTTTATTTCTACTTGCAATTTCTACAAATAGAAAGATAGCTTTGGTAAGGCAGCAGCATTAGACATTACTTTTATGTCAATACACAGTTTTTATACTCAGAACTGTAAAAAATGTTTATTATCTGTAACTGTTGTATTTCTGATGCCTGAATTCCGAGAGTACAATAGGTTTCAATAAAGATCATGACATTTTTTTGACTACAGAAGCTTCCCTTGTTTCACTTCACTTATCAAAGGAAAACTCACTAAAAAAGATAGATGTGAAATGAAACCTGTGTCAGCTTTCACTATAAAACAGTTTTAAGTGTAACATAATAAGAATGATCGTAGCGTGCTATCCACATGACAACAAACAAAGATAGCCTGTCACATTTTTGGATAAAACTATAGTTTTCTACAATAATTGTACATTCCTAATTATTACATATATCATACATACATACATCACATCTACTATACATACATCATATATCACTTCAGGACATGGTTCACTTCAGGACATTGTTTAGGAGGCATGGTGGTGTTGGGTTGATGGTTGGACTTGATCATCTTAGAGGTCATTTCCAACCTTTATGATTCTACAATTCTATGTGACCATGATATTATGAACATAAAGGAGAGGCAACCAGAAACAGTAAATAACAATCATGTCTTCAAACAGACTGTTATGAAAAGGATATAATATACTTCTAGAAAGATGCAGGAGTTCAAGTTTTGAAATCACATACTTTTTCCCTCCTAATTCCTTGATATAATGGTTGTATGAGTTGTGGAGGGTCTCTTCCTCTTTTATTGGTAATTAATTTGCAGGGGGGGTATGTGTATGCCTGCTTAGAAACAAGGATGGTGTCACTTTAGTATCCCGGACAACCCCCGAGCTCATCCGTGGCAGCAAGGCTGGTTGAAGCAACTTGTTGTTTAACCATCAACTGCGTGGCTTTATTCCACAGCTTCTGACTCCAGCCACAGACCTTGATTCTCTGCCCCCCAAACATACCTGTTGCAGTCAACTTCACTTGTTGCAGGTAAGCCAGCACTTAATTCCTGATAGATGAATTTGTTTAGACTGGCTTTAGGCAATGAATCATTCAATCAGGACACTGTATTTATTGAAGAAGCCGCCAGCTGCTCACTGGTTGTTTGAGATAGATAGTAAAGCTGCAGTGTGGTTATCAAGGTAACTGAGACCTCGTTTTCTAATGAGAAGACACATTTGCTGCCTATTCAAAGGAGTAGTGCCCTTATGTAGCTTAGTTAGTTTTTAAACAGAAATGAGCTGGAGACAATTTTTGCTTTCATGCCTTACATAACAGACAAAAGCAAAAGTATTAAATGATATAATCTAGGAAAAATGGAGCAATTATTTAATTTTAATTTTATATTCCTATTAATTTTCTTCTAAAAAGACAGTAAAATTGTATTACCAGCACACATTTAAAAGTACAAGTATATAATAATACAATAACAGCAATAAATTAATAATGAAGTCTATTTAAAAAAAAGATCTACATTTCTGGAGAAGAAAAAGTTGCAGGGGAAACCTAAAAACAGAATCCTTATAACTATGAGGAGTTTATCAAGAAGATGGACCCAGGTTCTTCAGTTGTGTATGGTGGTAGGACAAGTGATGAGAGACACAAATTGAAACAAGACAGATTCAGACTGAATATAAGGACAAAATTCTTCATCTTAAGGACAGCCATGCAGTGGAGCAAGTTGCCCAGAAAGGTTGTGCAGGCTCCAGCCTTGCAAATTACAAGAAACAACTGGATAAAACCCTGAGCAGCCTGGTCTGATCTGCCAGCTCGTCCTGCCTCGAGCAGGAGGCTGCATTAGAGACCTTTCACATTGGTATGATCTTTGAAAGAAGCAACAAAGATTAAAGAAGGTGTACACATCTAACAACTTTATTGCCATTTAACCTGAACATACATCAACATAGGCAGTTTCATGCCGAAGATGTAGACTTTGGGAAAGCTTTCTTTCCTGAGAAAGAAAAAGAAAAAGCTGGTAATTCAAAGAAAACAGTTCAGAATTTTTTCCTATGCTTGTCCTCTCAATGTGTTTTTTTATTTTTTTAGCTAAATATCTGAAGAATATCTTCACTGCCTGGCTTATGAAGATGCTACCATATTTAATTTCAAAGATCTTGTATTTTGTTCTCTGAAGGGAATTACAAGACAAAGAAATGAAGTACTATAATAATTTCTGAGATACATGTGGCCTGAACATCAGCAATAAAACCAGTTGTGAGGTAATCTTAAAATGTCCAGGCACCAAGCCTTTATCTGTGATTACTTTTAATTCTAAGGCATTACATATTGTGAAACAAATAGGGCAGTTGCCCACTACATACAGTATTTTTAGAAGATCTGTAGCACAGGGACAAGAGCTAGAAAAAAGATGTTGAAAAAAGAACAATTGTTCTTTATTGCTCAATTATTTTATTGTCCAACAACACACAGTAGTAAAACAAGATAAACAAGAAAAAAAATGCAGTGTTGCTTCTTCTTCCATTGTTATTCAGTTTGATTATTAGTTAGCTGAAATACTAAAATTATGGTACATCCAGTTACACTGTAAGGTGGCAACACCAATATTATGATAAAGATGGATGCTGATAATGCAAAACATTATTGAAGATACTGCTTTATAAAGAACTTTGGTCTTCATAAGTGTATAATCAATACTGATTTGAAGCTCTTTGCGGCACAGCAGTCCTAGACACATTTGGATACTGCACATCTTAGTTGTAGGTCAAGTGGAATTTAGGCCATCCGCAAAGCTGAAAATAACTTCACTGACAACAAATTCTATGAAACTAGGTCAAAACCCTGAAAACCTCCTAAACTACACAGGAGGCAACATTTGGAGAGAGACGTAATAACTTTTATTAGACCAGCCAACAGAGTCAGAAAATAAAGGCACAATGCCTTTAAGCAGAGAGTCCTTTCTCCAGGTACAATACACCTCTTCACTGGCTTTCATGTCTATACCAAGAAAACTTTCGGAGCTGGGTTTAATCTCTCAGAACCTTGACACTAAGAGGGTCCAAGAGATGAGCTGCTGTCTAGCGGCATATTGAGTCAGTCTGCTATCCTACTCATGAGAGAAAGCGAGATAGCTGTTAATGCAAGTACAATCATTTAAGGAAACAAACTCCTAAATTTTCTTTCAAGGCAACTAGCTCTTATTACATGCTTCCCAATAGTTAACATGTAATAATTTTGTGCTGGCTTTGAGGCATGCTACATAGCTCACTTGCTTGTCTAAATCAAGCCCCGAACAACCGTGGGATGCCAGAATGCAATCACAGAATGGTTGAGGTTGGAAGGGACCTTTGGATGCCATCTGGTCCAACCCCCTCCCCCTGCTCAAGCAGGGCCACTTGAAGTCAGTTAGTCAGGACCATGTCTAGATGGCTTTTGAATATCTCCAAGGAAGGAGACTCCACAACTTCTCTGGGCCACCTATGCCCTCACAGTAAAAAAGTAGGTCTATAAACTGCTGTGCCATGATGCTGTTAATAAATAAGGCAGAATTTCCTAGAACAGTTTGCTTCATTCACAGTATTTTTGAAACACATCAGTTGGATCAGAGAACAGTCAAGGAATGCTTCTTAAGACAAATGTGTAACTGTAATCAAAGGCAAATAAATACAAGTATTTAGACTAGCTCTGCACTATGCAAAGGAAAAGCTCAGAATAAAAACTATTTATGAGATGCTATTTCTGCTTATTGGTGCTAGTGGTTCTAGCTGTCAGTTAAAGACTATGTCCTCAACAAGGCAACATTTCCTCGTTCACAAGAAAAACTTGTCACATTTATCAATATATGGTGGAAAGCAACTAAAACTGAAGTTAAATATGCAAAATGCACTTCAGAACTCAGACACTGTTATAATCTAACTTTTTTGTATCTTTCTCAAAACAACTGAAAAGCAGGCCTTTGTGCAATTTCTGATATTATATTTTATTTCTCTTGACAGCAAAAGATCCTAATCCGATCCATTTGCAATTTACTTTGATGCATCACACAACATTTTTTCTTAACAAGGAAGTTAATTTGCAACAGCTGTATGTTGACTAGTTTGGACAACAGTCAGAATTAATAGAAACTGCATTCTAAACATCTTGAAAGACACCTCTTAGCAAATATTTATTTTTTTTACTTGAAAGATTTTATTTTCTTTTTGAAGAAGTGTTGCAAGCATCTTTGAGGAAAAATTGCTGCTATACAACATAAATAGGTGCTTTCTTAGTAATCAAAGCAGATAACATCCCCAGTGGACATGAAATGGTGTTCTGATACTTGTAGACACACATACACACACAAGAACATGAATATGGCCAACAGTACCTCTAACGGAACGGTCGCCTTTTCAGCAAGTCCCTAGACGGCTCTGATGGGAAGCACAACAGAAAAACCCCATGGCATTTGGCTCTGCTAGGCATCCTGTAGCACCAGGAAAATCCCAAGTTAAACCAGGACAGGTAGGCCCCGGTACCACAGGATAGGATGGAGCCTGCAAAAGTGATTTTAAAAATCTGACAAAAGACATTAGAGAAGACAGGTTTTGTATAAACAAAACAAAACAAAATACAAGCTAAAAAGAAAACAAACAAACAAAAAAAACCCCACCGCCCCAAAAAACCAGGAAGGAGTGGTGTTGATCCCCACTGTACCACAAGCACCACTGATGTTCATGTGAGCTCCCCACTGCCACTGGCAATTGCACATACAGTGTGCCACAGGTAATGGCACATACAGTAGAGGTTCCCTAGCTATAGGCAGTCCCTAAAAAGCCTCTTCAATACCAGTCTCAAAACAATCCATATATCTTCATCAGAACTACATCCTTTTAAACCTGGATCTCCTAAAGCAACGTATAGAGAAACTGAGTATTTGTTAGGGGTCCCACAGCTCTCTTCAGTGCAGCACCACATCCATATGCACAGCACGCCAAGCTCTGTGCTTCATTCATGCTACATTTACATACACACAGAATTATTCTGCACATTCTCATACAGAAACTTCTACAGAGGGAAGTTCCTTGTTAGTTTATGTTGAAATTTCCTGTAAATCACATTACCAAGCTCCTCATAATGACAGCTGGATAGCTTCAATAATTCCATGTACTACTTTTTTTGACCTGCCCTGGCACTGCTTGAACCTACAAATTTCATTACTCAGGATGACTGCTGTCTTCCCCAGGAGTAAAAACAGATCCATGTACACTCCCCTGCATAGATGGAATAACTTGCTGCTGCTTCCTTCCTGACTAAGTCTTCTTTACTTCCTTCCTAATTTTCTGTGATAATGGCACCACATAATAGAGCAGGAAACTACTTCACTTAATTCACTCCTCTTCCTTACCACTCTTTGATTGATTCCTTTTGCCTACTTTAATTACTGTATTCTTTTCTTGATGCAGTAGTCTGAAAACAAATTCAAAAAAAGTTTGTGTTGTGAAAAATACTAAGTGCACAAGCCACATAACTGGTGTTTTGTTGTAGATTTTTTCTGTCTATATCAGTTTATTTAATAATTTTTTTAATGCTTGTTTAATAAATAAATAAATGTTTATTTTCTGCTGAAATCTTACAAAAAGCAAACTGTGGAGTCCTGGTTGGACGAGAGGGGACATAGTTTGGTGCCGTTGAGCAACCCAGGCTTTGTACCGAAGATAGGCCTGGAAAGCAGTGAACGCGGAACACTGCTGAGAAAGTAAAGTGGCGAACACGGAACACTGGTGCAGGGGGACTGCCGCATTGCCGCTTCCTGCCTCCTCGCCGCTTCCTGCCTTATCATCGCTTCCGCATCGAGATCACACTCTGCACCAATCCCAGCGAGTTATAGCAATCTTGCCCATATATGGTTAAGGGTAACTAACCAATCAGAGGCTGTAATTGCTTTGCTATATAAACCTTGTTTTGCTGACTAATAGAGGAGAGTGATTATACCCATATTGGGATCGCATCTTTATTACCGAACCGGCTTCCCACTCCAACAGCAAATAGTACTATCACTTTCTATACACAGATCTCATTTTAGAGAAAGCGCTGTGAGATTTGCTGTCACTGGCATTTTTGAGTGAAAGGGAAACAGCTTCATTCTGTGAAGTTACCTAGGCTGATGACAATGAGGGAAGGATCTGTTTTATATCCACTAACAAACTTCTTAGCAAGGAGAAAGGAGAGAACAAAGAGGGCAATGACATTATGTTGTGGGTATTTACTGGGATTTGATTTATCCCTCAGAGTACAAAAGCCTTACAACAGCTAAGCATGACAGTATGATGAAAATTGAGAAAGCAATTTTATCTCCAACACTGAGGATACAAACACAAGAAAGTTAATAGGTTAGATCTATGTATTCTTACTCTTTTTCTTGGCAGTGTTTCAGTCCACATTGTAGCACTACTAAAGCATGCTCCTTTTAAGACTTGTGAAAATCATCTACATAACATAGATCTAAAAAAAAAAGATAATATACCTAATGAAATCCATCACCATTAGTCAATAAGAGAGACATTAATGTGGGGAAAACACTTGCTGCTAACACATAAATATTGGTCAGTGTTGACAGTGTCAAAATATTGACATAAATCATTCACTTCTGGGCCATTTTCTCCAAATGAGTGACAGATCGTGATAACCCATGTTTTCTAGACTACTGCTTTCAAGTATCATTCACATAAGAGCATGGAGAAATTCTCAGAACTCTCTACTTTGGAATTAATAATAATAATAATAAAACAGAGTAGTAACCATCATACCACGAGGTATGCTATTCTTTGTTTACAGATAGCAAAAACAATTTTACCCAGGTTTACAAGTCAGTAAAAAAGGGTCTCATACTCCTATTCAGAAGCCTAAGAATACTGACCTAAGCTTCAGATTGTTTGATAATCGGCTATCCCCTACTCGCAGACTTGAATCATTTGGCATTACGTATTTCATCACACTAAAGAAAAGAAATAAACATAAGCAGATTAATAGACGATGTCTGCTTCTGATGTCTGCCTCTAACAGCTTTGCAAGCCTCTTCTCTAGCTTTCCAGCAAGGCTATTGCAAGGCCCATAGGTTTTTCTGGTGCAGTAACACCTTGTACTCCAGTTGGGATCTGTAAGATGCGGGATTCTCACACCTTGTCAGCCAGGTAGAGGAACCCATCTGAAATTGCCACCTCGTCCCCACACCTTTTTGGCTCTGACAGCCACCCCTCCCAGCCGCTCCTGGCCTCACTTGCTGCTCCACTCCTCCTTGTGCTCGTGCCCAGAGCTACAGCTCACTGCTCCTGTGCTTTCAGCTCTTCATTTGGGACACGTGTTAAGGACAATGCACAGTCCTTCTGCCTCCGGGAGATCCTTAAACACACCCCTGATTCTCTGGTTATTCCACATGATTCATGTTTGCATCCCAGACTTCAGACTGCCACATCATGTGGATGCAAAGTGACAAGAAAGTTCCAAAATCAATCCAGGAAATCCAGCCAGGAGATGAGGAAACAGGGCTGGGCACTGGAGTCACCAGTAACAGCTGGGACTGGGGGCCTTGGGCTGAACCAAAATGAGTCTCCTGGGCTCTTGGGCAGAGGTGGGGGAGGCCCCAGGGGAGGTTGGGCAGGGCCGGGAAGGCTTGTTGGTGGCCTTGGGGCCCTGATGATGATCATACTTCGCTTTCTTTCTTAGGGCTATGGTTTTAGCATGCTAGAGTTGCAAGCTCCCAAGACAAGGGTGGCCACTAACTTCAAGAACATTTAAACATAACCAGCATGCCCAGTCTTTCATTTGTGATGGTAAGCTGTGTAATTGTAAACTACTCACCACTTATTCAGCACACTTCCCTTTTTAAACAGAATGTGCACCAAAATAAAAAACCACAACAATCCCCAAAACATCCATAACGTCTATAAAATAAACTTTCCATGTTCTCACTGGAACGTCTTCATTTAGCTCTCATTCTCTCCACTGAATGTCAACAACAGAGCTCATACTGGTCTCCAAACCCCTCATTTGAGAGGGAAAGGGAGATTCATATCCCTTTTATATATCCACCATCAGGCCTGTCCTAATCACTGCAAAATCATTTTTTCTTTGCTATGCATGGCATATTTCATATTCCGAAATGCTAAGAGTTTTATCTTGGTTTTTTTTCCCCTCAACAAAACAATACCATGGGACTTCACTGTATATAGAATTATCCCAGGTATTTTAGGATTTAAATTTTTTAAAGGCATCAATTATATTATCACATGTATTTTCTTCTGCAGCGTTCAGTGTTCTAAAGTCACAAAATTCAGCATGCACTGAATAGTCTAATTTTTCACAAAAACCTGTAGGAATACGCAGATCTTAGGAATTTTGCGAACTGTGTGAGAAAGGTCTCAGACCTCAATTCACAAGGAATTTCTGTGCTGCCACAGCTAACTTTTAAGCGTCTGACCAGGAATTAAATCTTTAAACCCCATTCTTAGGCATTTTGGCTTTTTATTTGGTAAGTGAAAAATCTGGCAAGTCTCAACAATCTTCCTAATATGCAGACACTTACAAAGACAGAGGCATGTCTGAAATCCTCCTCTCCCTTAGACTGGTCTTATTTTTCTGTTAGGGATTCACAGGCTTGACCAGTTCCTGCACTTGGCTGCCTTTGGAGCTTTCTTTTGCGTAACACAGCTGCTTCATGCTTTTACTTCTAAAACACAGAGGAGCCTTCTCTACAGCTTGAGGAGGAATAAGATCACCTCTCTCAGCTCCCAGAAAAGTACTGCAGTCAACAAGCTGAGAGCTCTCATTATCCTCCAGCAAATTTGTGTCACCACCTAGCTCACAGTGCAAGACTGATAAGGGCCAGAAGGAGGCTGAGTGAGGTTTGACCGTGAGGGCTTGCAATTGCTCTTTATGCTACTATCACTAGTTCTGAACAGCTTATGAATTCAAGAGCCATTTCTCACTGAACACTCTGCTTTATCAATACTAAAAAGTCTATATTGTGTAAATTCCAATAACGTGATTGATTTTCAAACTGCTTACTGTAAATTTCTCTTAATTGCCACAAAAAATTCCTTTCTATGACTGTGTAGTTATTATTCTATTTCATATGTTTTAGAATTTTAAAGTACCATTGCTACTGAGATCTTCATTAACTGCTTCATATGACTTCCACAAAAAAAATAATTTACAACACACCACTCAAAGCCCAGGCTGGAGCTCAGTGTCAAAAATGGTACATCTTTATTTGTTAATGAAATTTCAGGCTATCTGTCTGCTTGGAAGCTTGTGTAATATCTGTCATTGACTTCAGCAAATATTGCTGAAAAATGTGATCTTCACTTAAGATTGCATCACTGCTTTATATTTGAAGATTTGAGGTTTTCAATAACTAATTTTCTACCTACAAAACATGATCTGCAACTATAAGAGTAACTTGAAAAGTGTATCTGTTTTTGATGGTGTAAATCTGTACCATAAATACCTTTTTTCTTGCAATTTTCACAGAAATATGGTAGTGTCCCTTTTTGCACTCCATCAGTATAGAGTATGACAATGGGCTTTCTTCATGATTTATGCATTTATCTGTCAAGAAATTATTTGAGAAATTAAGATCAGTCAAGAGAGATAGGAACTACTGCTTTCAAAGATCAATTCAACAAAAATGAATAATTCTAGAAAATCAGAAGTTTACCCTGTAATTAAATCACTTGACAACAATCTATAAACTATCTTGAGCACCACATTTACCAGTGACAGTTGTTAAGATGGCATTTTGATATATTTCTTAGCATATAACAATATTGCAACACAGCGTCATAATTTACAAAGCTATTCAAAGCAAATATAACAGGACAATAATTGCAGCCAAAATTTAATAGGGAGGTAGAAGATGGAAGAAAAAGACAGTTAGTGAGTCTATATGATAGTAGCTGGGAAAACAAACATCTTTAGTGCAGGTCTTTGCCACAGAAAAGGAAATGAATTGAATGCATCATATCTGAGTCTCAGGCAGCTTTGCGTCAAAAAGCCTATTACTGTCACCACATCTCAATTCTCTCACTGCAACAAAGCCACTGGAAGTTGAACTGCAAATAGATGCAATTACCCCAGTGAATGTGTCCAATTTTGTGTACCAGCTTTCATTCAAGACGAACAGTAGATTCACTCAGTCTCAACAAGCTACAAAGGAGGTCTGCAATATGACACAAAACAACAAAAATATATTCAGAACCAGACAGTGATTTCTGTGGAGGAAGAAGTGTAAAAGCTTGCACACAACTCAAGAGTATAGAGGTTACCAAAGACTTCTCAGAATATATTAAAAGAAACTTCAGTGAGAACACAAAAGTAGAGGCCAAATCCCAGTGGAACTTAATACATATTTCTTTCAGTCCTTAATGAATATTAATAAAGAGAAGAATAGAAGTCTTTGACATCAGAATATTTTCAGAGTGTTTAAACAGTTTGTTTGAAAGTAAAATTATTTATTCACTAAAGAGTTGAACCTGAATCCAATGAACTTGATAAAATTATGTTGATCTCCATAGGTACGCCCTGCAAGTAATCAACAACAGTTTTAATAGCACTATGTTTAAAGGGCAAAAAAACAAGAAATAAAAAAATACCAAAAATGAAATTAAATCAAGGTTTTGATGGATTACTCTATGGTGAAATGTTTTGAGGGTTTTTTTAGGGAACAAACAAAAAATTCCCCATAATAGGTCTGACTGATAGCACAAGAATTTTACTGGGGTTTGAACATGGAAATACACGTCCAGATAAATCTGTGGAAACCAAGGTTCGTGTCCAGTCTGGTCTTATAGAAGTTGTCTCACGGCTTCAGTGGAAATGTTCACTAGGAGAAATAAGAGACTAATGATATAGTAACACTAATCAAGCTTCAGAGCCCCAAACTGGGATAGTGAATCATTCCTGAAATGTGATTCACACCATTCATCATGAACATCCAAGTTGCCATCGTAATCAGCAGAGAGCTGCTTAGAAATGTGGCCTAATGTCTTTCATGACCAAATCTGTTGGACCCCTTCCTCTTCTTTCTTTTCAGCTTTCCAGGTATGGACCTCACAGAGTGGACACACTCTCAGGTACTCCTACCATTTCCTTCCCAGAACTTTGACCCCAGCAATACCTAACTGGGGCTATCCACCTATCTCTCCATGCAGTTGTGCTGCCTCTCTCCACATCAGTTTACCGATCTGTAATCACAGCAAATTTATGTCATTATCTAGTTCAAAACTCTATTCACCATCCTTGAAAGATCAGACACCAGCTAATGTAAATCATGAACTTCAAAGACCTCACACAGCAAGTTGGCTGGGCTATTCAACCTATGCCCCTATCTTACAGCTTGAAATTGTACTATTAGACTGCTCTTTGACATAGAGGATGTCCCTGGTAGACTGCTGGAATGAATGAGTCATGGGAAGACAAGGACATACTTCCTACATCCTCCTTTGATTCCACACTAGAAGACACCTAGACCTCCCTGTGTCTTAGACTTTCTGCTCCTCCTCATACACCAATAAACAGCACCTGACAGCAGCTTCCAAAAACTTGTTGGAATCCTAATTAAAACAAAAAAAAAGTTCTCTGCACTTTATACCCGAAGAGCTACCATTATGCTTCTACTAGATCAGAGCATGCTTGAACAGAAATTTACTGTCTAGTACACTGCCAGATTAAAAAAACCCATATTCTTTAAAGAGTTAGGGAACCTACCTGAAGGGCAGTGCATCATGGTAAGCAGCTCTTGTCCTTTTCACTATCTGCTTCTGTAGAATTAAATTCTCCTCTCTCAAATGAAGCAGGTTAATCACAGCTTAAACAAGAGCTAGAATTTCCTTATGAGAATGGTTGTGCCTGCCCTCTGGCTCTTTTCTTCTCTTTCAAAACTTTCCAGAAGCCCACATCATCATGAATACCAACTAAGAATAAAGTCGGCTTCCAGGCAGAAGGAGGTCTACAGCTCTGGAATCGTTTACTTATGACATGTGACTGGTTTATTAGACATCCACCTGCACAACAGACAACCCCAAGTCCCAGCACTGAAAGACTCACACCAGTGTTGTCCTGTTCCCTCACCTAGATTCTGATTTCCATCTGATAGAAGTGGAATCATCTGTCTTAAAATGAGCTATGGCAGTATTTCCAGGACAGCTGTGAGGCCATGTGTGTACAAGCGTTTGGGCTCTGATTCCTGTCGCCATCATTCAATACCAACAGTGTCTACACCATCAATGTAAACTGAGACTAAGGCACTATAGCCCAGCACTGGTTCAAAGACAAATGTTCCACATTTATGAGATAATTATCGTATGAAAATCCAGATGCAAACAAAATACGAGAGATCAAAATTCCTTGCAATTCCTCATGGGAAATTGTGGGTTGTCAGAGATTACACTGGGTTTACTACTGAAGCATACAGTTGTATCAAGAGGGATGAAGTACAGTACAGAAAAGATCAACATTTTCATGTAAATTTATGGATTCTGATGTGCCACTATACCCTGAAGTGTGTGCCTGGGAAGGTAGCTGTCAATCAAAGTCTGGGGGAAAGGGGAGAGGAGAATAGGAAAGAAAAACTCCTGAGACACTTGGTTTGATCACAAGCCAAAAACTATGAAGTCTTGATGGCAGTAAAACGATGACTTTCTCTTGACTAGGTGTGGTTGAAGATGAGCAAAAGTAAATGGTGAGCACATAATTGAAAAAGGAGATGGAGAAACTTTATGGTACACACCACTGCCTCTAAAATGTAGTTATCACAGGGCACACACATTTGCCCCTCTCCTCTCTCTGCCTATCCACCTACACTACTTTCCATCTACTCTCAGAAGAAAAGGCTGAACAACTTCTTTCTGATCTTTATATGCCTGATGCATGACAAAGTCTCTAAAAATTACTAAAAATAAACTCAAACAAACAAACAAAGCCAACAGCCAACCTTGCAATTTGGTTCCCTGGAAACACCGAATCAATTCCCTTTTGAAGCCTTCAGCTGTACATGATGTCTACTGACGCCAGGCAGCTTTGTCTCTTACCAGTGAATTTCACTCTTCCCGTGCTAGCAAAGTCCTGAAACAACACTTAGGATCAGTCAGAAACACAGATTCTGGTATCTTTGAATTTCCCTGTTTGTAACTGTCACCACTCTCCATCCATAACATTATAACAAGGCAATGCACAGTGTTTAAATACATTTCACTCTTTGTCAGCTCTCACCCCGCACTAACTGGGTCTAGTACGTAGTATCTGTCGACCCTGTGAGGAAGACAACAACGACAAGGAAAACTGAATAACAGATCACAATGACCATACAGACTCAGGTGTCTCCCAGTTCAGTTCACTAATGAGAAAAGGTCCTCTCAGATGAGATTTTGATGTGCTGAAATAAAGAGGCATTAAACCATAAGAACTGGAGCATGGAACAAACACCTGCACTTAGTAAGACTGCTACTATTCCAGTAACAGGTAGATGATCATAGAATGATAGAATAGTTTGGGTGGAAGGACCCCTTTAAAGCTCGTCTAGTCCAATGTCCCCTGCAGTGAGCAGGCACATCTTCTACTAAATCAGGTTGCCCCGTCCAACCTGGCCTTGAATGTTTCCAGGGATGGGGCATCTGTTACTTCTCTGGGCACCCTGTGCTTCATCACCTTCATTGTAAAAAATTTCCTCCTTATATCTAGACTAAGTCTACCCTCCCTTACTTTACAACCATTACCCTTTGTCCTGTTGCCACAGGCCCTGCTAAAAAGTTTGTCCCCACCTGTCTTATAAGCCCCCTTTAAGTATTGGAAGGCCACAATAAGGTGTCCCAGAAAGCCTTCTCTTCTCCAGGATGAACAGCCCCAACTCTTTCAGCCTTTCTTCAGAGGAGATGTTCCATCCTTTTGATAATCTTTGTGGTCCTCCTCTGGAGCTGCTCCAACAGCTCCATGTCTTTCCTGTGTGGAGGGCTCCAGAGCTGGGGGCACAGGACTCCAGGTGGGGTCTCCTCAGAGCAGAGTAGAGGGGCAGAATCACCTCCCTTGACCTGGTGGCACGCTTCTTTTGATGCACTCCAGGATACGGATGGTTTTCTGGGCTGTGGGCGAGTACACATTGGTGGTTTTTCATCCACAAAGGTCCCCTACTCTAACTGGCAATGGGAATATCATCAAAAGCAGTCATCAGCTATGCAGGCTATTATCACGTGGAACACACCAGGATATAGAAAGCTCAGAATCATAAGCAACTCCATCCCCCTTTGGACTACAAAAGGTTTTAAACTATTACTCTGGAACTACGAGACACCGGAAAGCTCAAACTACTCAAACTGGCCATGGGAATGAAGACCACAACTGAAAGAGATCCACAAAGAGTAGATCCAGGTAAATCTCTTTATGTTGCTTCAATGAAATACTGGAGATCTAAAAAAAAAAAAAAAATTATTTTCTTCTCTTCTTTATAATTTGTATAAGCCTAGAATTTATCTTTCTAACGATCGTTCATTTCACACTTTTCTTGCCCGGCACCCATAGGTCCTGGCTCCATATTCATTATCTCATGATTTTTCCTTGCACACTTTAGTTATTTTGATTTTATTAAAAAAAAAATATCTTGCACTTACTGTTATGTGTTTGCGTGGCAAGGTTTTGGTAGCAGGGAGTTATAGAGGTAGCTTCTGTGAGAAGCTGCAAGAAGCTTCCCCCATGTCTGATAAAGCCAGTGCCAGCCGGCTCTAAGATGGACCCGCCACTGGCCAAGGCCAAGCCAATCAGTGACAGTGGTAGTGCCTCTGTGATGACATATTTAAGAAGGGGAAAAAAAACGTGCAGTGAAACGGCAGTAAAGAGAGAGGAGTGAGATGATGTGAGAGAAACAACTCTGCAGACACCAAGGTCAGTGAAGAAGGAGAGGGGAGGAGGTGCTTGAGACACCAGAGCAGAGATTTTTCCCTTGCAGCCTATGATGAAGACCATGGTGAGGCAGGTTGTTCCCTTACAGTCCATGGAAGTCCACAGTGGAGCAGATATCCATCTGTAGCCCGTGGAAGATCCCATGCTGGAGCAGGTGGATGAGACCCCATGCTGGAGCAGATGAATGCCTGAAGTAAGCTGTGACCCCATGGCGAGCCTGCACTGGAGCAGGCTCCTGACAGGACCTGGGAACCCAAGGAGAGAGAAGCCCATACTGGAGCAGGTTTGCTGGCAGGGCTTGTGATCCTGTGGGGGACCCTCACTGGAGCAGCCTGTTCCTGAAGGACTGCACCCCGTGGAAGGGACCCACACTGGGGCAGTTTGTGAAGAGCTGCAACCCATGAGAATGACTCACGTTGGAGAAGTTTGTGGAGAACTGTCTGCCGTGGGAGGGACCCCATGCTGGAGCTGGGGAAGAGTGTGAGGAGTCCTCCCCCTGAGGAGGAAGAGGCAGCAGAGACAACGTGTGATGAGCTGACAGTAACCCCCACTCCCCATCCCCCTGTGCCGCTCAGGGGGAGGAGGTAGAGAAATGGGAGTGAAGTTGAGCCCCAAAGAAGGGAGGGGTGGGGGGAAGGTGTTTTAAGATTTGGTTTTATTTCTGATTATCCTAACCTGGTTTGATTGGTGATAAATTAAACTCCCTTTTCTCCCCAAGTTCAATCTGTTTTGTCCATGACAGTAATTGGCAAGTGATCTCTCCCTGTCCTTATCTCGACCCACAACCCTTTTGTCATATTTCCTCTCCCCTGTCCATTTGAGGAGGTGGAGTGATAGAGTGGTTTTAGTGGGCACCTGGCATTTATTCAGGCTAAGCGAAAACACTTACTAAATTACTTTCACAGATAGGTGATATCTAGGAAAGAAAACATATCTGACCATTCCATGTAGGGAGGCATACGCTTTTGTTGTTTTGACCTAATCTGTAAACTAAGGCATACTTGCACATCCATGAAAAAAAATCCATTAGCATTAGCAAAAAGTACCATAATGACTGCTTAACAACAGAAAATTTTGTTATCCAAATAGAAATTACATTAATTACAGTGGTAGAAGTACATCACAGGAAATTTATATACTCAATACTATTCACTAGTCCACGTGATTCAAATCACAGGTCTTCATTTGTAAAGCTTAAATAGCTTTTCATATCATCACAAAGAGAAACATTTTGAACATGAAATGCCCTTGCTCATAGCCAATCAGCCATCTGAAACTCTTTACAGCAGCTATCCCTTACTGAAATACATAAAAACAACACAATAAATCAAAACCACAAATGATAAGGAACTGCCAAGAGAAGCACAAAATAAATGTAACTTCTAACTGTCACCGTTACAGAACCAGTGCAGGAAGCAAACAGAAAAGCACGACAAAATGCATGTAGTTTAGAAAAAGACTACTTTAAAACTATCTCCCCTAAAGTGACAGCTTCTTCACTGAAAACCCCAAGTACACCTGGAAGATGAAAGTTTTGACAACGATATTTGCTACCGCATTTTTCACAAAAGCCAGCATTTCTAAATCTCACATAGCGAACACATCTAATGAACCAATGAGACTATAAAGAAAAAGGAAAAGAAAGCACTGAATGTTTGCAGTCTGTCTGTGGTGGTGGTTCCAATCACACATTTTATCAATTTAAATTCTCAGATTAGATAACACCTGAGCAAGTATATATAAATTCTGTATAACACACAAAAGCACTCTCTGGTACTTGCTTTGCAATACCTGGTTGGCTGTGATAAAAGAGTTTGATGTCAGCAAGTGCAAATCACATCTCTTCTATAGCATGTTATAGAAATGCATGTTGCAAGCAGCCTCTCCCCTCATAGGCTACAGATATCATCCTAGTGCAATTTGTCTACTTGTGCAATTTTGCTAGTGTTAGCAGAAAGCCACAAATGCCTTTTATGAAAAAAACCCCAAACCTCAATCGGTGTTTCTCCTGTGAGAATAAAAGCTGATTAATCCTTTGGTGCCCAGGAGTCAGCAGTTCGGTGATGCTAAGCAGTAATGCAAGTCGTTTACATTCAAAGTCCTTCTGACTTTGTTGAACTGTCACAGACCTGTCTTTCCCTTCACTGGACAGTTCAGAATTTTCTTCACACTTCTGATCTTTGAAACATTAAATATGAAGATGCCCACCTGGCCTTTGGTTTAGAACAAATACACAAAAAGAGACAGTGAGCAGGGATTTGACAAAGGATATGGACACAAACCCTCTCGGATGCAGGCAACAGTTCTTTCACAAAGAAAAGAAAAAAAAAATAACCGTGGCCAATTCAGTTACAGTTATTTAATGTAATGTAATTCTGTGAATCACACCATCACAGTACTTTTGTCAATTTAAGCTCCTTCCTTTTGATACTAGGCATCATTACCTAAGTTGTTCCTATATGCTGTTGGGCAAGGATCTTTGCAAGCAGGTGTTTCTGTGGTTTCCTTCTTTGCTTCCTTTTGGAGGGTTGTATCATTCACACATCCTCCTGATGAACTAGGAGAGCAAACTGAACACAGAGCTTCAGGAAAACATGATTTCCAACACCATCTTGAATTTTCCTGCTTATCAGCAGCAATGCCTTCAGATTATTTAGAGCTTCATTCCCAAACTGAGACAGACAAGCTTTTCTTACGCAGTCAAGAAATCCAGGCAACAGAAGGCAGTTATGCTTATGATCTATTGGCTTCACAGGCAAGACATGGGGAGAGGGGACATTCACCATCTGAGCCCCTTCTAAACTATTCTCAGCTGCATTGAGGGACCTTTAATTGTATTTGCAAAATGTTTAGCAAGGTGGTAGAGGTAGCCTGGCTCAGAACTTGTTCTCCCCTGCTGTTGCCCATAAGTCTGATGTGTAGTTCTGCTCTTTGCTAGCAAAACAGAGTGTCCCTGGATTGCAGTTATCTGGTTGTAACACTGATGTGAAGTATCAGCTATGGGAACATTTAACACTTAACACCCACTAATGCAACTGCCTCCTTCTTTTTTGGAGCAGGGAAAAGTATATCATAGCCTTTGAAATGAACTAAGAAAGAGTGCTTTGTAAGTCAATGGTACTTCATCCACACTGGAATTCTAGTAAATAAATAGGAATTCAGTTTGATGTTCCTTGTCTTATTCTGTTTATTTAATGTCTTTTGGAAACAGTAATTATAGCAGACAAAGATGCTATTCTTGCTTCCCTTTTAAGAAAATAATCAGTTTTAATGCAGGTGTTCAGAGTTAGATTAGCTCAGCACTTGCACAAACAAAGTATTTCCTCAAGTACCAATGAAAAATAAAGGCAAAGAAAAGTATACATTTTCCAGAAGAACTGAACATAAAACCATAGGATTACGGGTGTAATAGGTAGGTAAGCGCCTAACCCTTGCCAGCACTGGCAGCTCAGAATACTCCTACCTTCATCTTCTCTGCCTATATCCCCTTGAGCATCTGCTTCTATAGGGTACAGGATCAGAAAAACAGAGAGATCACTGCAAATGCAGATAGAAAATCTCACTTCATAGTCCAGGCTAGAGACTGGCCTCCAGACCATAAGATTTGCATGAAATAAGAAGGCAATTATTGTGGTATGTATCTATTTTAAAAGTATTAATTCCAGACGACATGATTGGTCTCTATAAATACATGAAGGAATATATATTAGGAAAGGAGAATAGCTATTTAAAATAAAGAATAAGGCACCAGAATAAATGAGTATGAATTAACAATGTATAATTTTAGGATGGAAATAAAGGGAAAAAAATAAATAGCATTGGAGGCGGGAGACAGGACAGAGCTCTACTGGAGACAGTCAAATCTGAGTGCAAAGAAACTTCCGACTCAAAAAGGTGACATTTATGAAAAGGATTATAATCTGTGGTTACTAACTGTATCAGGAGACTGGATTTACAATCTAGAAGTTTTCTACTGCCAGTGTTTTCTACAAACAAGCTGACATAACAGCAATCTCTTCTAGCAGAACCATATACTGTAGCTGTACTGTATTTTTTTTTATATTCTCTATGCATATATGGTGGCCATGTTCCATTATAAATACAGTTCTGCTTCCAATTGTTTAAAATTCAATTATTTTTTCAAGCTAATATAATTTCTTTAATATTATCTATTTATCTTATTTCTTTTTTTCCAAGATAGATTTACAGTAGCTCTAATAATGGCATGGGGCTTGAACAGAAGCTTGAAACATAACCAGAGTCTAATTCTGGAATAAAAGAAATACCTTTTACACTAGAACTTCTTAGAGGACTCCTAAAACTCCAAAACTTTCCAATTACTTATCTCATTTTCCCAAGGCCACACAGCTCTCCAATGATATAGAAAACCATTGGATAGAACTCAGCCTCTGGGCAGGAAATAAAGGTGTCTTTTATCTATCATCCACACAATGCCATTGAAAGCTCACTGAATTTAATGATAGGAATTAAAATCCACACTTTCTTCACCAAACCATAACAGCTGAAATCACATAAAACTTCTCCACAGACTTAGACTTGACATTTTACTGTAAGAATAGAGTAAACAATATATTCCCTCTTTCAGGAATGAAAGAATCAAGATGCTGCATATCCAGTTCACAGTCGAGCTGCTACGAGTGCCTCGTCTAACGAGGCAGAAAGTAGTCCCATACACATCACCTCCTATCCAAGTCCCACCAATACATATTTGGGCCTCTTCTGTAAACATTTGTTAGGGGATATGAATTTTTTTGATGAGTAAAAAGTTCCATTAAGAGGACAGAAATGCTGTTATAGGAACCACGAGATAAGAAGCCATGAGTGGCTCAAGAGGCAAAGGGCACAAACTGAAACATGGGAGGTGCTGTCTGAACTTCAAGAAACACTTTGTTGCTGCGAGGATACCTGAGGACTGGCACAGGTTGCCCGGAGAGTTTGCAGAGTCATTCACTGGGGACATTCAAAAGCCATCTGGACACAACAGCTCTGGGTGACCCTGCTTGAGCAGGGGGATTGAACCAGATGATGTCCAGAGGTCTCTTCCAACCTCAACTGTCATGTGATTCTGTTACACATGCTGTATTGCTTTTCAAAAATCCTATGATGTGAAATTTTGGGAAGTAAAAGGGAAGGAAGGAAGGAAGGAAGGAAGGAAGGAAGGAAGGAAGGAAGGAAGGAAGGAAGGAAGGAAGGAAGGAAGGAAGGAAGGAAGGAAGGAAGGAAGGAAGGAAGGAAGGAAGGAAGGAAGGAAGGAAGGAAGGGAGGGAGGAAGGGAGGGAGGAAGGGAGGGAGGGAGGAAGGGAGGAAGGGAGGAAGGGAGGAAGGGAGGAAAGGTTGAGATAATATTCTTCCTGTGGGAAAGACAAATGTTCAGGATATATGATAGCTAAGAATAACTGTCCAAATCAACTTTTCAGTACTTTCTATATCCATGTACTGTTGTGCTTTTTTCCACAGGGAGCTCCTGCCTCAGGTACAGGATAGCCATTGATCACCTAAAGAACTGGGGTTATACAGGAAATGAAGCAGTTCTTCTAGGCACCCCAGCTACATTAAACATAGACACGGGAGACTGACACCACCAAGTATTAGTAAGTTAGTTTCCAAGGACCCGCAGATTTGATTTATTAAACAATTATCAGTTATCACCCATGCATTTTTCCTCTCCAATTAACTAATATGAACAGTTGATTTCTTATCAAGACTTCCACTTTCACCAAGTTTCTTCACTGTTCTTTGTGAAATAATTAGCAAAACTCTTTTAGACTTGAGGGATAATTATTGGGCCACACAGATGTTAAACCGTTTCATTATCTGATTTATCATTTTGGGCTTACAGACATGAGAAACCCCTAATTAAGTAAACAGAAAAAATTAATGTACAAATTTAACCACATTATCAGTTTAATGTGCAAGTAATATTTTAAACTACTTCTTTAGACAAAAACCCCACAATATTAAAATTCATATCTTCGTAAAATAGCAGGAAGTAAATAACATAATTGGCTATAGAAAAGATGTAGTAAGGTTTTTGAAAATTATGTTTAATAAAACTAACCAGCTCTGCCTAGTGATTTTTTTATTTTTACAGGGATCACACCAACAGCGGTTTATAACAATTATTTGCAATGTTGTGTGCTGTCCTATAGGCTATTCTCAGTGCTCTCCAAAACATTTATAATGAACCAAAACAATTCAACATCATTTTATCCTCAAACACATACTGCCTGGAAAAATGTAAACATATATCTCTCTAAACCCTCAGGAACAGAGTAAATAATTTAAGCCCCTGTTCCCAATCTTCTTATTTTTAAAAAATCAGGTTTTCCTCTCACAGTACTTTCATTGACTTACTCTTTTCATTTTAATACTAGGCATTTGCAAAAATTGTTTCTCTACGCTAGTAAGCAGGTTTTATCTCAAAAGCACATCATACAGCATCAGCAACGTTTTCTTCAGACATACATATCAAAATATCTTCTTATGCATTTTCAAGAAGAGTTTAAAAACTGATTTTTTCCTTAACTGAAATTATGCTATACTTTATTTTACACCAAGTATGCCTCTCCAGTCATGCAAATACTGGATTAGTTTACTGTTCTCTAGTATTAATATTGACAGGAAGTAACCAGCTGTAGCACAGCACTTTTAAAATTTAAAATCTATTCTCTAGTCAGTGTCAAATATAAAAAGAATTTATCACTTTTTGACATATTTACAAGTGAAATTTTGCCGCACACCTTGCTTGAATGAAAAATGCAAGGTTTTCTGCTTCTGGTGCCTTGAGAACTTTATTGTGGGGCTCAATTAAGTTTGTTTGTTGTGCAGGTCTGATGGTGTTTAAAAGATAAAGCAAATAAGATAAGCCCAGGAGCTTATTTTCTCCACATTTATAACTTTAACTGCCGCTTTACCTCAAAGTATTAGAGCAGACAGTTCATTACTACCTGAAAAAGGGTACTACATTGTATGTGGAGAGGTCATCTGAAACTGATCACTTTTAAAGGTCATAGACAAAATGACTTTTGCTTTGCTGAAAGTCTCTCTTCTTGGCACAGTAGAAATCTTATTTTAACAGCAGCTGTAAACATTGTGTAAGGAGAAATGAGAGATTTCAGCTACCTTTGCCTGCTTTCACTCTGCCACAGATTTACTTTTGATCCATTTGGGAGAATACTGGGTGATGGTGATGTTAAAAGTTTCTTTTCTCTGGATCATCATTTTGAGCAATGCATTGATAGTTTCTATGATTTTGTTTCATTTTTACTGTTCATTTTCATAAATTCTCTGTCACATATATTCTTTGATAATAGAAAATAATTTTTTCCTTAGTTCTGTAACACTGAAGAGCTTAAAGCCTGCAGGATTTGTGGATGTTGCAGAGTCAAAATGACAGATAGGCTGCCAAACAACACAATACGGGACACTTCCTTAGTGTGTAACTTCAGCAATATCCCCAATTTTTTTCTAAGGCTATGTGAAATTAACGGAATGTCAGATCACACCTGACACTCGAGCAAACACATAGACAGTCTCCTTCTTTGTTTCCCTCACAACCACATTCTTTCACACATTATTGTTTCAGTGAATTCCAGAGCTTGAATCCTTCCCACCTAATAATGGTACTTAACTAAAACACCTAAATTAGAGACTGTAGCTCCTCAGCTCCCTCTATAGTCAGTAGAGAAAGACTGGCACTGTCAGCGCATGACTCAGATTTTTTCCATTATCTTCCTCACTCCTTTTTCAAGCCCAGTTACGCAGCACAAATCTGGGCCAGCAAATCAGTGCTGGTTAGACCTGGACCACCAAGTCAGGAGGGAGAATATGTTCTTACATACTCATATGCTATCTTGACAGGACATACAACATACAAAATCAAATCAACTTTAACCTGTTCCAGGGATGCTAAATGCAGCATCTGTACTTTAGATACTTACTAATGGTGGGAAAGAAGCAGGCAGAAAAGGCAGAGGCCAGATTAATCTAATTAATCATCTAAACCAATGCACATAGCACGGGCAATAAACAGGAGGAGCTGGAAGCCTTCGTACAGCAGGACAGCTATGACTTGGTCACCATCACAGAAACGTGGTGGGGTGACCCTCATGACTGGAGTGCTGCAATGGATGGCTATAAGCTCTTCAGAAGGGACAGGCGAGGAAAGAGAGGCAGTGGGGTGGCGCTGTATGTTAGGGACAGCTTCGATTGTATAGAGCTCAACGATTGTGATGACAAGATTGAATGCTTATGGGTGAAGACGAGAGGGAAAGCCAACATGGCAGACATCCTGTTGGGAGTCTGTTATAGACCACCCAACTAGGATGAAGAGGCAGGTGAAGTTTTCTATAAGAGGCTGGCAGAAGTTTCACAATTGCTACCCCTTGTTCTTGTGGGGGACTTTTACCAGACATCTGCTGGAAATACAACACAGCAGAGAGGAAACAGTCTAGGAGGTTCCTGGAGTGTGTGAAAGATAACTTCCTGACACAGCTGGTAAGTGAGCCTACCAGGAGAGGTGCCTCACTGGACCTGCTGTTCACTAACAGAGAAGGACCGGTGGAAGATGTGGTGGTCAGAGGCTGTCTTTGGCATAGCGACCATGAAATGACAGACTTCTCGGTTTGAGGTGAAGTTAAGAAGGGGGCCAGCAAAACCACCACCGTGGACTTTTGGAGGGCAGACTTCGGCCTGTTCAGGACACTAACTGAGAGGGTCCCCTGGGAGAGAGTCCTGAAGGGTAAAGGGGTCCAGGAAGGCTGGACATTCTTCAAGGAGGAAGTCTTAAAGGCACAGGAGCAGGCTGTCCCCATGTGCTGCAAGATGAACCAGAGGGGAAGACAATCATCCTGGCTGAACAGCGAGCTCTTGCTGGGACTTAGGAAAAAAATGAGGTCTACCACCTATGGAAGCAAGGGCAGGTGACTCAAGAGGAGTAAAGGGGTCTCGTTAGGTCACGCAGAGAACAAATTAGAAAGGCAAAAGCCCAGCTAGAACTCAGGCTAGCCACTGTTGTAAGGGACAACAAAAAAATGTTTTTACAAATACATCAACAGCAAAAAGAGGGCCAATGAGAGTCTCCATCCCTTACTGAATGCGAGGGGAAATATTGCCACCAAGGATGAGGAAAAGGCTGAGGTACTTAATGCCTTCATTGTCTCAGTGTTTAATAGTCCGACTAGTTATTCCCAGGACAGTCAGCCCCCAGTGCTGGAAGATAGGGAAGGAATGTGGAACAAACCTCCCATAATCCAGGAGGAAGGACTTAATGACCTGCTATGCCACTTGGACACTCACAAGTCTATGGGGCCGGATAGGATCCACCCAAGAGTGCTGAGGGAGCTGATGGAGGAGCTGGCCAAGACACTCTCCATCATCTATCAGCAGTCCTGGTTAACAGGGGAGGTCTCAGGTGACTGGAGGCTAGCCAGTGTAACATCCATCTACAAGGAGGGCCAGAAGAAGGACCCTGGGAACTACAGGCCTGTCAGCCTGACCTCGATGCCTTGTGAGATTATGGAGTGATTCATCCTGAGTGCGCTCACTGGGTATATGAAGGACGACCAGGGATTCAGGCCCAGCTAGCATGGGTTCATGAAAGGCAGGTCCTGCTTGACCAACCTGATCTCCTTCTATGACCAGGTGACCCGCCTAGTGGATGAAGGTAAGGCTGTGGACATCATCTACCTGGACTTCAATAAGGCCTTTGACACTGTTCCCCACCGTATCCTCCTGGAGATACTAGCTGCCCATGGTTTCAATGGGTGTACTCTTCACTGGATAAAGAACTGGCTGAATGGCTGAGTGCAGAGAGTAGTGGTGAATGGAGTTAAATCCACCTGGCAGCTGGTCACGACTGGTGTTCCCCATGGCTCAGTATTCGGTCCAGTTTTGTTTAAAACTTTTATCAATGATCTGGATGAGGGGATTGAGTGCACCCTCAGTAAGTTTGCAGATGACACCAAGCTGGGCGGGAGTGTTGATCTGCTTAAGGGTAGGAAGGCTCTGCAGAGGGATCTGGACAGAGTGGATTGATGGGCTGAGGCCACTTGTATGGAGTTCAACAAGGCCAAATGCCAGGTCCTGCACTTGGGTCACAACAACCCCATGCAACGCTACAGGCTTGGGGAGGAGTGGCTGGAAAGCTGCCCGGCGGAAAAGGACCCAGGTTTGCTGGTCAACAGCCGGCTGAACATGAGACAGCAGTGTGCCCAGGTGGCCAAGAAGGCCAACGGCATCCTGGCTTGTATCAGGAATAGTGTGGCCAGCAGGAGTAGGGAGGTGATTGTGCCCCTATACTCAGCACTGGTGAGGCTGCACCTCGAGTACTGTGTTAAGTTTTGGGCCCCTCACTACAAGAAAGACATTGAGGTGCTGGAGTGTGTCCAAAGAAGGGCTATGAGGCTGATGAAGGGTCTAGAGAACAAGTCTTACAAGGAGCGACTGAGGGAGCTGGGGCTGTTTAGTCTGGAGAAGAGGAGGCTGAGAGGGAACCTTATTGTTCTCTACAACTACATGAAAGGAGGTTCTAGTGAGGCGGGTGTTGATCTCTTCTCCCAGGTAACTAGTGATAGGACAAGAGGCAATGGCCTCAAGTTGCACCAGGGGAGGTTTAGATTAGATATTAGGAAAAATTTGTTTACTGAAAGAGTGGTCAGGCATTGGAATAGGCTGCCCAAGGAGGTGGTGGAGTCACCATCCCTGGAGGTGTTAAAAAAACTTGTAGATGTGGCACTTCAGGATATGGGTTAGTAGGAATGGTGGTGTTGGGTGGATGGTTGGACTTGATGATCTTAGAGGTCTTTTCCAACCTATGATTCTATGATGTAACTAAGGAAAGTACTTCAGATCCTACGTAATGCATGCAGAGTTTTAGACAAGCAAAAAAGCAGCCCAGCCTGCTGAAGGGAGAGTATGATGATTCGTAAACCAGGAATGGCAGCACCTAGTCATGTTTTCCTGCAGTCAGCCGTTATGTTTAAAGGGCAGTATGCATTCCTTGACATAAACGTAGGTTCCTGGGGCTGGGGTGCAGGGTGAATTTAAGTTCTACATTGAACAATCAACAATGCCAGAAGCCTTGGGACAGTGGATGATGTTTGATCTCTGTGATGGTGCTAAACTAGCTGCTATAAGAAGCTGGTGAAATACTTCAGCAGCCAGACCAGCCAGAGAACCACTTCCCAAACAACTCTGAATCCCAGAAGAGCATGTCTGGATCAAGACTACTCCTAAGCATATCATACAGTCAGTATTTTGTAGCAGGTTTCAGGTGTTACATATGGATGCAGATTTCTTCAAAAACATCCAAAAAAGCTTCTGCCTGGTCTGTATGATGAATTTAGGAATCATCTAGTTGGATGTCATCCCATTTTCGAGCATGTGGATGCTGCTCGTCCTCTCCTGGCAGGCTCTGCCTCAACACAGTTGCCCAGCCTGCTTTGCAGTTTGGTTTGACTTGAGCCCTTCACTCTTTGGTCTTTCTGCTTGCCAGTTCCCTTCCTTTGCCTCCTGGCCTATGTTGGCAGCTGCACCTGACCAGGAACTGGTACCTCTGTGCCTTTCCAAGTGTTGCAATAAACTCATCTATGTTCTGGCAGCTCGTCTCACTTAGAGGCTAAAACACAGCATGCCTACAGACTTCCTTGGTCAACCCACATTAGACAAATTTTACCATGCATTCTCTGAAGGGGAGTGGTGACATTACCAGATGCCTAAGGTGCCCATCTCCATGTCAGTCATGCCAAAGGTAGCTAATGCACACTGGACCCATGATAAAACCCTGTGGAGATATCAATGAAATTCAAGTGAATTTTGAGCACTTCTCCCTACTTGCATTAAGAGAAACTTTGGCAAAGGGCAGATGTGCTTACCACAACCTACCAGATATTTGGACCTACAAAATGCTAAAGTTTTGGGTAACTTAAAGCTGACTGGTGTCTACAGGCCACAAAGTGCCAAATAGCTGGATCCCACCAGTTTCCACTATGTGGGTTTGCCTGTTGTCCTGGTTTCGGCTGGGATAGAGCTAATTTTCTTTCTGGTAGCTGGTGTAGTATTGTGTTTTGGATTTGGGATGAAAATAATGTTGATAACATACTGATGTTCTCAGTTGTTGCTTGGCCTGCCAGGTGCACGGAAAGCTGGGAGGGGACACAACTAGGACAGCTAACCCAGAGTGGCCAAAGAGGTGTTTTATTCCATACGACATCATGCTCAGTACACAAGCTGGGTGGAGTAGCCTGAGTGGCAGCAATTGCTACTTGGAGATGGGCTGGGTATCGTCCATCAGGTGGTGAGCAATTGCACTTATGCATCACTTGTTCTGTAGGTATATATACATGATATTATTATTATTATTATTATTATTATTATTATTATTATTATTATTTCTTCCTTAGCTTTCCTATTAAATTGTCTTGATCTCAGCCCATGAGTATTTGCTTTTTCCCATTCACCCTGTCTCACGGTGGGGGGGAGAGTGGTAGGTTAGCGACTGGCTGGCTGGTGCTTAGTTCCTCAGCGGGGTTAAACCACAATGTCTATTCTATCTAGTGTTAGAACATTACAGCTTCTAAGCAGATGTGCCAAAATCTCTCTCAGATGTTTATATAATGATTTGAAAGTGAGAAAAAAAGAAGTATAAACTGGAGAATGCCTTATTCCATTTCCACTGACATTCCTAAACAAGTGTTTGGATAAGTTTTCAGTATGTGCACAAAATTGAATTAAGAAAATTTTTTATGCATACTGATACACATGCAATATATACCATGTACCATGAACAAAGTAGAGAATGGAGTCAAAATAAGAATTAATCTTTAACATCAAAAACTCTGCCTAAGGTAATGAACAGACCTATCATCTTAAGAGCACCCAAACTCTTTGTTTACAAGTACCTTGGATCAAAGTTCTACAGTTTGTACAGAAATAAGTTAAAGACAGAGACAAAATCTCTTGGTCTCTGTCAATGCAAATAGATGGAAAGAAAAAAGTATGCAATTTTTCATTTCTCTTGCTAAGTCCAGAAAAGCATGATACGCAGCTAACATTATAGCCACTACACAGAGAAATTAGCTGAAGGAGGTCTTATGACACATGACAAAAGAGTATTGAACTATCTCAGCATAAAATTCCTAGGCCTAAATGGAGTTGAAGGGTGATGTTCCATTGAAAGGTGATGTTCCACTGCATGACAACATTTAGTCATGTTAGAAGAGGAATATCTTCCCCACAGTACGTAGAATAGGTCTGCATGGACAGATATGTGCCCATCTAAAGAATTACCTCTGAGAACAAACTCGCCATTGAGAGTGATGCATCAAGACATTGTCAGGGCTTTAGAACTATCTGCTTATAGTATTGCAAGGCTAACTTTTTGCAGAGCATGAGATTAACATGTGAAGAGTATTATCTATGCATAAACAGAAAGTGGGTTCTTATTCCACACCTGAAATCTGAAGATCATATTCAAAATACTATCTTACATCTTTCTTTTTCTCTCAAACCAGCACTCAGTGATCAAAATCAATGCCCAAGGACAAGACTAAATTAGAAGCCACCTAGTTTACTAGCTTGGGAATCTATGTCATAGCTGCTAGTCATAAATTACTTTTAACAGTTTCAGGAATACAATGATCAAATGGCATCTACATTTAACAGACTTTTCAGTCTCAATTCCTAATTTCCCCTTTCCTTTCCTTTCTGAGCAAAGAGGAGTGTCTGAGAATTTTGACAGGCTTGTGTTGACTTGAGACATTTAAACCTATTGCTTCTTGAAATAATTTCTGACAGTGACACAGTGCAAGAAACCAGGATAACAGAGACTTTGATGGAGAATTCACTGCTTACTTCTAGAATGCAAACTCTATGAACCACTCTAGTCATATATGAACCATGTTATGTTACCCATGCCCATCCGCAATTGCAAAAATGTATATCATATGCCAAGAGTCCCATCAGTTTTCTGGCCAAAGGTTACTACAGTAGTGTTGAACTGTCTCAATTCTGGCCAGTTTTTGTCATAGTCACAGACTCCCTTTTCCCTTCAATTGATTAGTAAGGCATTTCGCTATATTAAATCAAAATATGTCTATCTCACCTTCAGACTAACCATGGCATTGTACTGTCACTCTCAACAAATAGAATTTTGGGGAATATGTGATGTGACATAAAACTTGTTTCTTTGACTTTTTAAGTTGCACGTAATAGCCAAGAACTACACAGATAATTTAAATACAAATGCCTAAGACACCGTATCAATTGAAATGTTTATAATGCCCTCTGAATGACTGCTTGCTTTGTTCTGCATATTGTCTGTGAAACAAGGGGAAAGACATTCTGAAGAGAATCAGAATATAACGATAATATCCTGATTCATATTTCCTACAATGAGGGAATCTAGACTATCACAAAAAATGCCTACCAGCTTGAGAGTTACAAGAAAAAAAAATGGTGCAAGTGTGGGCACACCAGTACCACAGTAGGTTAATTCTTCTTCAGTATGCACGGTTTAGGTATTTAGATTCATATCACTGACTGTGCTTAATTTTGACAACATTTCAGTAATATGGAGTGAGACATAACTGCTGGATTTGGTGTCTAAAAACTAAAAGATCATTATTTATTGTCTTGGAAATCCGGTAGTTTTATTGTTGAACTTTCTGTTTACTGTTATTTAAACACCAAGTCATTCAAATAAAATACGGGTTTAGATTGACCTTTGTCTCCTGCTCTGAATTTTGGAAGTAAATTTGCTCAAGTTTTCAATATTCTTGAACAACAGAACAGTGTTAAAATAAAAAACCCACTTTCCTGAAGTTGTTTTATAATCATGTTGTTGTTTCCCTGGTTCCCACCTCCCTCACTCTCAGCAGCAAGCTGTTCTGAGACAACCAGACTCTACCTCCCAAATACCATCAGCTTCCCCATTCTCTTTCAGGTAAACTATTTAGCAAGGGCTTCACATTCCACATCTATGTTTTTCAAGTGTGACGGGAAAAAATTTCTGACAAATGTGTAGTTTGGATCAGCATCTTTTTGATAAAGACAGCACAGAATTATTCAAAAAGTTCTGAGACTGCAATAATTTCCAACAAGAAAATCCTTTAATATCAAGATTTTAACATACAGAAAAGGCAGAAAATCGACTGCTCAGTGGGTGTGGGATTTCCAGTGGCATAAAAGGAACAAAAGAGCTACTTTGCCAGCTGTCTGAATAGGACAGAAAACTTGCCGGAAAGACTGGCATGCCAAGTCTGTCTTGACAACCAGCTCCTGAGACAATCACGAGTGTTTCAGAAAGAGACAGAGGAAAGTAGTATATTATAAATCTAGATAGAGTATTTAAGGAATAGAAATATGTGGGGTTTTTTACATTTCATATAGAAGCTAAAAGATATTCCCATGAGAAAGAAAAAAGGAAGTAAGTGAAAAAAGAAACAGAGCTAAAAACACAAATAGCCTTTTAGGTATAAATTGATTGCTGCTATTATTAAGTGGAGAAAATACTCCTGCCATGAAATGCACAGGTTTTGCTACTGTGGGAGATTTTAAATGGAGCTGTTGAACTTGCATATATGGATGGTTTTGAACCTGAATCATAGGTGATGGGGGACCCCTCAGATTGGGAAATGAGGTGGAGAAACTGCCTGAGAGCACCTCAGCTATGCTCAAGCCTGAATCTTAATTCATCAACCACTTACATTGTCAAACCTCTTATGCCTTTCACCATTGATGCCTGTGAAAACATTCAGAAGCCACCCCAGAACAAAAAGCCACAGAGGAGCCAGACCTCCAGGCTGTCACGGAGCTTGTGAGAACTTGTCAGCACATTTCAGGTATCACTTTCCACAAACTTAGTTTCCTCTTATGACTTCTAAGATCAGATACCAAGCAGCTTCTAGCTGCCTTGCAGAGCTGGAACTCTGGCAGTGGTATTGCTGTTGCTGGTAAGAGTACATTAGCTTTGTATAGAGTGTATAGAGTTTTTAAGGCCTCAGAACTGAGGCTTATCCAGCCTGCTTTGAGTGGACTTTGTTTCACTTAGTTTAGCTGTGACAGTACTTTCTTTACCTGGCCAGTTGTCTGTATGTAATCTGTTTCACTTTTGTTTACCTGTGTATAGTACAACTATAGTTCTAAATGCACAGCAGTAACAGATTTATTGTATGTAGAATGAGGTAATTATGACTAACATAACAGAATCATAGAAACATAGAATAGTTTGGGTTGGAAGGACCCCTTTAAAGATTATCTAGTCCACAGCCCTGCAATGAGCAGGGACATCTTCAACCAGACTAGGTTTCTCAGAGCCCTGTCTAACCAGACCTTGAATGTTTTCAGGGATCGGACCTCTAGAATCACAGAATCATTGAATCACAGCATCTTCAAGTTAACCGTCAACCCAACACCACCATGCCTCCTAAACCATGTTCTGAAGTGCCACATCTATACATCTTTTGAACTCCTCCAGGGATGGGGACTCCACCACTGCCCTGGGCAGCCTGTTCCAATGCTTCACTGCTCTTTCAGTAAACAAATTTTTCCTAATATCTAATCTAAACCTCCCCTGATGCAACTTGAGGCCATTGCCTCATGTCCTATTACTAGTTACCTGGGAGAAGAGATCAACACCCGCCTCACTAGAACCTCCCTTCATGTAGTTGTAGAGAACAATAAGGTTCCCTCTCAGCCTCCTCTTCTCCAGACTAAACAGCCCCAGCTCCCTCAGCCGCTCCTTGTAAGACTTGTTCTCTAGACCCCTCACCAGCTTTGGTACTCTTCTTTGGACACACTCCAGCACCTCAATATCCTTCTTGTAGTGAGGGGCCCAAAACTTAACACAGTACTCGAGGTGCAGCCTCACCAGTGCTGAGTACAGGGGCACGATCACCTCCCTACTCCTGCTGGCCACGCTATTCCTGATACAAGCCAGGATGCCGTTGGCCTTCTTGGCCACCTGGGCACACTGCTGTCTCATGTTCAGCCGGCTGTTGACCAGCAACCCTGGGTCCTTTTCCGCTGGGCAGCTTTCCAGCCACTCCTCCCCAAGCCTGTAGCGTTGCATGGGGTTGTTGTGACCCAAGTGCAGGACCTGGCATTTGGCCTTGTTGAACTCCATACAAGTGGCCTCAGCCCATCGATCCCTCTGCAGAGCCTTCCTACCCTTAAGCAGATCAACATTCCCACCCAAGTTGGTGTCATCTGCAGACTTACTGAGGGAGCACTCAATCCCCTCATCCAGATCATTGAAAAAGATGTTAAACAAGACTGGGCCTAATACTGAGCCCTTGGAAACACCAGTCGTGACCAGCCGCCAGGTGGATTTAACTCCATTCACCACCACTCTCTGCTCCCGGCCATTTAGCCAGTTCTTTATCCAGTGAAGTGTACACGCATCCAAACCATAGGCAGCTAGTTTCTCCAGGAGCATGCTGTAGGAAACAGTGTCAAAGGCTTTATTGAAGTCCAGGTAGATCACATCCACAGCCTTACCTTCATCCACTAGGCGGGTCACCTGGTCATAGAAGGAGATCAGGTTGGTCAAGCAGGACCTGCCTTTCATGAACCCATGCTGGCTGGGCCTGAACCCCTGGTCGTCCTTGTTGCGTTATAAGGGATGGAGTAATCTGGCAGAAGATAAACCCCCTTGCTTTCTAACTCTCCTCACTGGAGTGGGAGGCTAGGTGCAGGGTGGTATCCAATTTACCACTACCAGTCGAGTCGCGTTTAATATGTGTATTAAACTACCATGATTCTGGATACACTAATAGCAGTCTGCACCTTCAGTCCAGTCGTGCTCATGAATTAGGATGGCCGCACTCCAGGGTTCGGTCGTGTTCAGTGGGAAACTGTGACATCTGGCTATTTAAACAGCGCAGTTTTACTTGTGCAACAGAAATATAGGTTTTTTGAATTGCCGGTGATAGTGACTATCTTCAAGAAAGCACATGCAAATAAGATGTTATAAAGTATAAAATGCGTGAAAAGGTTATAAGTAATACATCCTGGCTATAAACATTAGGGAGTAACTCTCTAGAGAGATTTCTAAGATTCCCAAGAAAAGCGCTTAGTCTAAGTCTCACCCAAGGCATCACAAGGAGGGGAGAAGCAAGGCTCAGCCCGTTGGCCAATCCCAGTTGTTGGAGGCAGTCTCAGGTGGAGTTTCCCTTGACTTGCTCACGGTGATATCTTCTCCCAAAATCCCCTAGTTCCCTGGCTATTTTTGTATCCTTTCTACCTTTAAGGTGGAGTTTGAGTGACTGTAGTCATACATACCTTTTATCATGATTGGTGTAAAATTCTCTTGCTTCATGTTTAAAGGTATAGTTTACAAAAAATCAAGGATGCAGACTCAAAGAGGAGTGGTTTCACCTCGGAGGCGGGTAGCCTTCGGGATGGAGGTGTGTTTTAGTATTAAAATGATATTAAAATGAGCAAAGTTCACGAAAGGATAGCACTTTGGCAGGGTCTTGAAAATCTGTTGGCTCAGGGGACCAGACGAGCTGCTTATCAGTTCTAGAGGACCACCTCTTCCCGCTTTATCATCACGGAGCATGGCCACGGAGTCTCCACTCCGCTCCATCCTCTATGATATGTTGCAGGGAATTGCTGTGTTAGTGGATTCCTCGCATGCCTGCTGCAGCTGTGTCCCATCCTCAGAGCTCCTTTTGATTTTATGTTTTTCCTCAGTGGGTGAACAATGCTACGTTTTCCATATACACTTTAATTTTCAGATGTAAACCTTAATTTTACTAATAATTCCACAGTCCTTCACATGCCCAGTGAGCTCACTCAGGATGAATCACTCCATAAACTTGCCCGGCACCGAGGTCAGGCTGACAGGCCTGTATTTACCCGGATCTTCCTTCTGGCCCTTCTTGTAGATGGGCGTTACAATGGCGATCCTCCAGTCATCTGGGAGCTCCCTTGTTAGCCAGGACTGCTGATAGACGATGGAGAGTGGCTTGGCCAGCTCCTCCATCAGCTCCCTCAGTACTCCTGGGTAGATCCCATCCGTCCCCATGGACTTGTGAGTGTCTAGGTGGCCTAGCAGGTCGTTAACTACTTCCTCCTGGATTATAGGGGGTTTGTTCTGCTTTCCATCCCTGTCTTCCAGCACTGGGGGCTGAATACCCTGGGAATAACCGGTCTGACTATTCACGACTGAGACAAAGAAGGCATTAAGTACCTCAGCCTTTTCCTCATCCTTGGTGGCAATCTACCACCTCTCTTGGCAACCTGTTCCAGTGTTTCATCACCCTCACCGTAAAAAAAATCTTCCTCATATTTAGTTGAAATCTACCCTCCCTTAGTTTAAAACGATTACCCCTTGTCCCTTTGCCCTGTTAAAATGCCTGTCCTCATCTTTCTTATAAGTCCCCTTTATATATTGAAAGGTCACAATAAGATCTCCCCAGAGGCTTCTTTTCTCTGAGCTGAATAACCCCAGCTCTCTGAGCCTTTCCTCACAGTAGAAGTGTTCCAGCCCCCTGATCATTTTGCCATGGGCAGGGACATCTTTCACTAGATCACGTTGCTCAGAGCCCTGTCCAACCTGACCTGGAAAGTTTCCAGGGATGGGGCACCCACAACTTCTCTGGACTACCTGATTCTGTGTCTCACTACCCTCATCGTAAAGAATTTCTTTCTTATATCTGTTCTAAATCTACGCTCTTTCAGTTTAAAGCCATTAATCCTTGTCCTGTCACTACAGGACCTCATAAAAAGTCCCTTTCCAGCTTTCTCATAAATTCTCTTTACATATTGAAAGGCCACAATAAGGTCTCCGCAGAGCCTGCTTTTCTCCAGGCTGAACAACCCAAACTCTCTCACGCTTTCTTCACAGGAGAGATGTTGCAGCCGTCTGATCATTTTTGTGGTCCTCCTCTGGACCTGTTCTAATGGGTCCATGTCTTTCTTGTAGTATAGGTCCCAAAGCCGGATGCAGTACTCCAGGTGGGGTCTCATGAGAGCAGAGATGAGAGAATCACCCCACCTCAACCTGCTGGCCATGCTTCTTTTTATGCAGCCCAGGATATGACATATGACATAATGCAAGGAATATAAGCCTAGTATGACTGCACAGGCCTTCAGAAGTGGAGACACAGGATGTGATACAGGGGAGCAGGGGCATGGGGTGATAAGAGGTAAGGTGCATAGGCTTGGCACTGGAGGGTCCACAGCTACAACAACTCACCCATAGTCAGTTAAAGAAATGCAAACCTGGAGCCAGATAAACATAGTTTCAGGGGTAAGAGAGAACAAAGACAGAGTATCTAACATGCTTAAATGGGCATATGTAGTAAATTCAGATGTAACATGGAGCTGCAGACCAATGAAGAAAGAACAAAGGTGTAAAACCATGCTACCAAACACCAAAATGACCCCAAAGCTAATTTTGGATGCAACAATGTCGTGTGACACTGGACTCATGAAAATGCATCAATGTGTCTTGGGTCCACACATGAAATATGTAGTGCCTATCACCACCATGTAACATTGCAGATCTAAGCTTTCATCTCTCTTTACTTTGCTGTCCAACATGTTACACTGATTAGCAGAGAAATAAAGATGTTTACACAGGAACAGAATACACTTGCCCTGTTAACTTTTTTTTTAAAGAGCTGAACGAGGTTTCAGTACAGCGAAGCAAACCCAACACACTCATGACATGATTTCAGAACTGATTAAACCATTGGGCATCAGCAGAAGCAGGATGTGGTGCCAGGAGGAGGTTTTAACAAGACCATTTCAGTAATATCTTGTTATCCATCTCCTCTCCATCTCTCACTTAAGAGATCCTCCACAGATCATTTAATACCCTAATCTGCTAACCACTGTCACCCTGTTTTTCTGACCTTCACCCTTCCACCACCTTTATTTCTGTATGTTAAAATCAACGTAGCAATACAGATATAGCAGTCTAAAGTAAAGTATTTTTAATATTTCAGCAACATTTGAGACTTGTAGGAAAGCATGTATCTGGTAAGGAACTGGAGAAGAGTTATTTATTAGATGATAGGGAACAAACACAGAGTGTGCTAAGACATTTTCTCATTCTGCTCTGGGAGTGAGGACCCTCTTTGGGTACCAACTAATATAGAAGCAGCAGTCAGCAAGTGCTAGTCCATCCCTTTCCCAAATGAACATGGGATGTAAAGGAGCTTCTATCACAAATATCACGAGTATAAAACATGTAATTTTGCATGATCCTGATTATCAACATAATTAGAAAGAGAGGTGCCTTTTCTGGAGTAGAGTGTAGGACATGCTGAACATAATCAAGTATTAGCCGATGTAGAAAAAGCAAACCCCTGTCAAGGTCAAGCAAACAGCCTGCAGGATGTGTGACATATACTTTTGACCCTCCCTAGCCTTTGCAAGGCCTCAGCTGAAACACTTTGCTATGGAAAACAAAGTTCAGGGAACTAGAATACATGACATGTGACAAAAGGAGGACTTAATTCAGGTAGATACACAACAGAGGAGAAGATAGGGGAGATAATTGTCAAGTTCATAGACAGCAAACAAAAGGAGCTACCTGCAGTGTTTCCATTTGGTTCTAAAGAAACCATGCTTGCATCTAGAAAATTAATGTATGACTTGTACTCCTAAAAGTTCCCAATACTGCATCTGTTTTCCTGGAATTTTTTTTTTTAATAAGGTATTTGTCAATATTGTCTGCTACTTCTTTCAAGATGTTTTGCAAGGAAGGAATGGAAATAACCAAGGAAAAAGAAGAAGCTGCTGTTTTGATTAAAAGTACACTGAACAAGGGGGCATTACATCCTTGTCTTTGAAAATTTGCAGCAAGAAAAGTAGATCATCAGCTAAAGAAAGGCAAACTAGAACTTTATATAACCACTCTTCCAAAAATCAAAGGCAATTTTGGTGAAGCCGGGGACCTAAATCAAAGCAGTACTGTGATTCTACTCTCTCATAAAATGCAATCCCTGCAGTCCCTAGCAGATTTTTATTTTCTTCTGAAATTTTACATCAATTAACTTGCATTCTGCTTACACAATCAAAGTACTTCCATGCTTTGAAAAATCACAGCTGAGATGTCAGTGGTCATTGCTACTTGAATCAACCACATAGATGTAAAAAAGGCAATTTTGCAGGGGTTAGAATCAGGAAAATAATTACCTCACAGGAGCTACTAAAAAAGAAGGCAGCATATGCTTGAATGATGTTTGGTAAGGGTGCAGCACATTATTCTCTTCTGTGATTCCATCAATAGTCCAGGTCCATTCTCCACTTCTCCCAGATCTCACTACAGTTGCCAACTACAAATTATATTTTGGGGTTGGTTCATTTTAGGGCTTCTCTTTGTCCTCAGATACAAAAAAATAAGTTACAAAAGGAGAAATCAAAATCACAGAAAGATGTGTAGGGCTATTACTACTATATGTCAGCAAATGTTTCTGCACAATATGTTTTCTCTGAATAGGCAGGGAAGGGAAGTCTGGCAGGTAGATGGTAATGGCAGATGAAATGGCTTGCTGCCCAGCACCCTTTCTGTGGATGATGGATGCCTGTGTATTCCTTGCCTACTCAGAACACTTTGCAAGCTACAGGCAATGGATGCTTCCTTCAGCATTTTTAAATTTTAGATAATAGGCTTCTAACGTTCAGACACATCGCTGCCACGTTTTTCTCTGGGCTCTGCTAGAGCTCACACTAACATTTTAGTTAACCTGCTAATGTCTTAGCTGTGGATAGTTAGGGCCTGGCGGTCGGAAGATGTCGTGCTGTACGGAAAGGTAGGCCCCCCCCTCCTCTCCTGATAACCAGTAGCGTTTAGCCCATAGGTGTAAGCAGACGGAAGTGACGCTGTAAACCTAAGCTATATAATACTGTGCTACCCGTCAATAAACGCCATTTGCCGTCCACCACATTGGTGTCTGCGAGCTGATGGCCCGAGCGGCCTGGGGTTGGTCGCCGTGCCGTTCCTGAACCAGGTCGCCACGCCAACAAAGGCAACAAGTGGTGCCGAAACCCGGGAAAGACTCGCCTGGAATCGGGTGAACGGCGGCCGGAGCGGCAGGACCAGCCCGGCGGGGAGGACGCTCCCGGACCAACAAGGAGGATGGAAGCCCTTGTGAAGGTCGTATTGCAATTACATAAGTAGTGGGGGATTGATTGTAAGCCCAAAGATTTTACGCTCGCAGTTGCGAGGCTTTTGCAAATTGGGGTCATTGACCAGCCGGTGGATATTCTCCACCCTGAGGTGTGGGATAAGTGCACTAAAGCGTTAGCCGAGGAAACAATGTCCTCGGGTTGTGGGAAAAAGCTTAAGTCGTGGGGGAAAGTCGTGCAGGCCCTGCAAAAAGCTATACAAGAGCAGGAGACCTGGAAGGCGGCAAAGAACTGTTTGTTAGCTACCCCAAAATTGGGAATCAGGGCAGCTACACAGACTTCGCACCCCCCAGACGATAACGGTTCTGCTGAGCCTAAAAATCAGCAAGAGGGCGACACGTCCCCTCAACTCCCGGACCCCGATCCGCTTACGGAGGGAGAGAAACAAGCTAAATCCTTCTGGGGCGGGTTAGCCGAGGAGGCTAGGGGCGCCGCGAAAGAAACAGAGTCTGATAAAGTCTGGGCCACACCACCGCCCTATGCGCCCCAAAATGGCACCGAGCACAAAGGGGAAAGGCGGGATGAAAATTCCTTTGGTGATAACAGGGAGGAAGCGCTAAAGTTATCAAGTGCACACAAAGGGGAGGCGGAGGAGAACAGGGGGGAGAGGAGCGGTAGGAGCGACCTAGAAGGGGAAAGGGGGGCCAGCGAGGGGCAGAGAGACAACCGGCGCGTGCATTTCAAAAGATGCGCCTGTGAGGTGGGCACCCCGCCGAGCGGAGGGCGGGGCAGGCCCGGGGGGGAGGAGCGGCCCGCCCATAGGGGAGGGGGCCAGAGCTCGGCAAAAACGTACTGGAGACCGGAAGTAACCAGTCAGTCGAGTTCCAACTCCGAGTCAAACACTAGCGGGGATGAGTGGCTCGTAACTAATTTAAGTTTAGAAGAGAAGAAAACAAAGATAAATAAAGTCAAGAGCCAAAATATCCCCATCCAAATTAAAGAGAAACCGCGAGGGGGAGAAATCCCTCTCACGGACTGGAGGAAAATAAAGATTACGTGCGCCGACTGGACCCCATCGGCCGCACTAGCGTTCCCGGTCCGGGTGACGGACGGGGGACAGAGGGTCCACACACCGATAAACCCTAAGGATATACAAGCGATTGTTAAGGCAATCGCAGATAAAGGCCTTAATTCTGCCATGGTCTCCGCCCTCATAGATGGTGTCTTCGGGGGAGACAATATGCTCCCGTTCGATATAAAACAAACTTGTAGATTGATCTTTGACGGGGCAGGGATGATCGTTTTTAAACAAGAATGGGAGGACATCTGTGCGAGGCAATTGGCCCAAGTAACTGGGGCAGACCATCCACTGCATGGCTCCAGCCTGCAGCGGTTAATGGGCACAGATCCCACAATGATTACTCCCCAGGCACAAGCCCAGGGCCTGCGGGCCCATGAAGTCATTACAACTACTCGTGCGGCCAGAGAAGCTATTCGCACAGCCTCTAGAGTCATTGCCAAACCATCGCCATGGTCCACAATTAAGCAAAGTGAGAGTGAGGGTTTCACAACATTTGTGGATCGTCTCCAAGCAGCGGTCGATTCTTCAGCCTTGCCTGTGGAGGCAAAAGGCCCAGTCGTAGCAGAATGTTTACATCAGCAGTGTAATTCGACAACCAAAGAAATCCTGCGATCACTATCAGCGGGGTCGAGTATCGCAGACATGATTAAGCATGTCGCGAAGGAAGAGCATCTAACCCCGATCCAGGTGGCTGTTCGCATCATACTAGCCAGAATAAAACTAATGAAAACTGTGAGTTTTTGTTCACAGGACCGGATCATCGGACACCCCCATAACCCGCACACCCTGACGACAAAAGAAGATAACAAGTCAGCAAACGTTCTGTCCAAGCCTGGAAGTTCCTCACTATCAGAAGTTGTGTTACAAAATAGGAGGGGAATGGATATTCTTTTCTTGCGACAGGGAGGCCTCTGCGCTGCATTAGGGGAAGAGTGCTGTTTTTATGCTGATCACACCGGAGTAGTCAGAGATACCATGGCCAAACTTAGAGAAGGTCTAGAAAAAAGAAAAAGAGACAAAGAAGCCCAACAAGGATGGTTTGAGTCGTGGTTTAACCATTCGCCATGGTTAACCACCCTGATATCCACCTTGATAGGGCCGATTGCGATGATCGTAATGACACTAATTTTTGGACCCTGTATACTGAACAAGATCGTGTCATTCGTCAAGAGTCGGCTAGAGAAAGTTAACATCATGTTCGTAGAACACCAACAACTGCTTTAAAAATGTACCTACCCAGTGTTACCCTCAATCGTCCCTAAAAGTTAACTTCTACCTGTTTACTGTGCCTTATGTTTTCTATTCAAGTTTATAGCATATACTTTTTAACACTACTGTACAATATAGAATAAGAATAACAATAGAATTTTTAAGATTATATTTTAGCTAATTTACAAATGCATTTGTCTAAGGTACCTTATCTTTGTAATCGTAAGATTTTAATATTTACATTTTTTAAATTGTAGTTCAGGTTAAGTAAGGTTAAGTCTGGCCAGATATTAAGTTTAAGTCTTAAGGTTAAGTATTAACACTTTTATATTTTATATTAACCTATTTAGTTAAGCATAAGGAGGGGGGAAATGTGGATAGTTAGGGCCTGGCGGTCGGAAGATGTCGTGCTGTACGGAAAGGTAGGCCCCCCCCTCCTCTCCTGATAACCAGTAGCGTTTAGCCCATAGGTGTAAGCAGACGGAAGTGACGCTGTAAACCTAAGCTATATAATACTGTGCTACCCGTCAATAAACGCCATTTGCCGTCCACCACATTGGTGTCTGCGAGCTGATGGCCCGAGCGGCCTGGGGTTGGTCGCCGTGCCGTTCCTGAACCAGGTCGCCACGCCAACAAAGGCAACACTTAGCACAAACACAACAGCCACATTAAACAAACAACAGATGGAAATGTGAGAGATATAATGGCTACACAATGTGAAATACCTTGCAATCAGCAACGACTTGTATTGATTTTTTGGTAACAGTCCTTCCAGAGTCACTCAAATTTCCTCCCACAGATGCATTAATTTCTCAAGAATGAATTTAAATCTAGCACAGTATTTTCCACAGTGAGAAGTGGGGTTTTTTTAATACACATCATTGTACACTTTACATTCAGTGGTTCATATCTACTGTAACTTGACTGCTAAAATAATTCCCCTTGCTGCTCTCTTTGACTACTGGATTATTTGAAAGACATTATTCATATGAGGTTCTCCTACTTCCAAAAAAAAATCCACCTTTCTTTCAATTTCTTCCCATTCCAACAAAGCTCAGAAGCCACCAAAGGAAATTTACTTTTGGTATGTATTTGAACACTTGGGTCTACTGGGAGAAACTGCTACTAGCAAAGAGGGACAGATGTCTTTCCCTACCATGCATGGTTCATTTTTGTATCTGCCTGCCTGAGCACTGTAAACTGTTAATATTGCCCATTATATCTGGGGAGAATCTGGATCAGTGGCTTGCACCAGAGCAACCAGGGCGAGCAGTTGCACTGTGTGTATGAGGTGGCTTGCTGCAACCTAGTGGTGAAATGTTCTTTGCAGATGCTTCTTATTTACCTTATTTGTTTGGTTTTCCCCTTTTCAAGACGAGGGCAAATCACCCAGTGGTGTATCAAGACATCCAGTGAGAATGTTCATACAAAGTAGAGCAAAGAAGAGAACAGCAGAGATTCAGCTTGCAGGCAGGGAAACAGCCAGGTGGAGCTCATGAGAAAAAAGTCGTCTCCTGTTTGCACATTCTGGAAAACTCCTCAGCAGACAGTTACTTGGCAAACAGATGCTATCAACTGTTCTGGCTCAACTGTATAATGTAATATCTGGAATTCAGCTATTATAACAGGAAAATCCTTTATCCAGACACGGTGCACCAAATCAGTCACAGCTTTGGAGACTCCCACAGCAAACATGCCAGAGCTGCTTGATTAACTGCCAGTTCAGTTTGCTGCTGTCTAGTGGACTACAACACATTTCTGCAGTGAGAAATGGTAGATCCATTGCTAAAGCATATGCCAGTGCATAAATATGATATGATCAGTTCATCAGTCTAGGCTTCTGCTCCATCTAGAAAGCCTTCTCTACAGGCTTACAAGAGAAGGTGGCAAACGGCTAACAGTAGCTCATATAATCATAGAATGGTTTGGATTGGAAGTGACCTGAAAGATCATCGAGTTCCAAGCCCCCTGACATGGGCAGGGACACCTTCCACTAGACTAGGTTGCTCAAAGCCCCATCCAGCTTGGCCTTCAATGTTTCCAGGAAGGGGGCAGCCACAACATCTCTGGGGAACCTGTTCCAGTGCCTCACCACCCTCATAGTAAATTTCGTCCTTATATCTAGTCTAAATCTACCCTCTTTCAGTTTAAGGCCTTTACCCCTTGTCCTATCACAACAGGCCCTTGTAGAAAGTCCCTCTCCAGCTTTCTTGTAGGTCCCTTCAGTTACTGGAAGACTGCTATAAGGTCTCCCTGCAAGCCTTCTCTTCTACAGGCTGAACAGCCCCAACTCTCTCAGCCTTCCCTCACAGGAGAGTTGCTCCAGCCCTCTGAACTTTTTTGTGGCCGTCCTCTGGACCCACTCCAACAGCTCCATGTCTTTCCAGTGCTGAGGGCTCCAGAGCTGGATGCAGGACTCCAGGTGGGGTCTCACCAGAGCAGAGCAGCAGGGCAGAATCACCTCCCTCACCCTGCTGGCCGTGCTTCTTTTGATGCAGCCCAGGATATGGTTGGCCTTCTGGGCTACAAGCGCACATCGCCAGGTCATGCTGAGCTTCTCGTCAACCAGCACCCCCAAATCCTTCTCCTCAGGGCTCCTCTCAACCCATTCTCCGCCCAGCCTGCATTTGTTTTTGTGACTGTCCCAAACCATGTGCAGGACCTTGAACTTGGCCATGTTGAAATTCATGAGCTTTGCATGGGCCCACCTCTCAAGCCTGTCAAGGTCCCTCTCAGCAGAATTCCTTCCCTCCAGTGCGTCAATCGCACCACACAGCTTGGTGTTGTTGGCAAACTTACCAAGGGTGCACTCAATCCCACTGTCCATGTGTTGTTGACAAAGATGTTAAACAGCACCTGTCCCAATACCGGCCCCTGAGGAACGCCACTAGTCACTGGCCTCCACTTGGACATAGAGTCATTGACCTCAACTCTTTGATTGCAACCCTCCAGCAAATTCCTTATGCACTGAGTGGTCCATCCATTGAATCCATGTTTCTCCAACTGAGAGACAAGAATGTCACGTGGGACATTCAACTATCTCAAAGGGGAAAAAGGATTCTTGGCCACGAGCTGGCAGGGCTCATTGAGAGGGCTTTAAACTAGGTTCGAAGGGGGAAGGGGACATCGCCCTGCTCACTAGGGACGAGCCCAGGCTTGGCGTGCCAGGGTCAGGGGTGAGACTGACAGCCCAGCTCAAGTGTGTCTATACCAACGCACGTAGCATGGGCAATAAACAGGAGGAGCTGGAAGCCATTATACAGCAGGAAGGCTACGACTTGGTTGCCATCACAGAAACGTGGTGGGACAGCTCGCATGACTGGCATGCTGTCATAGATGGCTACAGACTCTTTAGGAAAGACAGGCCAACAAGGAGAGGTGGTGGAGTTGCTCTGTATGTGAGGGAGCAACTGGAATGCATTGAGCTTGGCCTGGGGGCAAATGAGGAACGCGTTGAGAGCTTGTGGGTTAGAATTAAGGGACAGGCTCATACAGGTGACATTACGGTGGGTGTGTACTACAGGCCACCTGACCAGGAGGAGGAGGTTGATGAGGCCTTCTACAGGCAGCTGCAAGCAGCCTCACGGTCACAGGCCCTGGTTCTCATGGGGGACTTCAACCACCCTGACATCAGCTGGGAAGACCATACAGCTAGGCAGGCGCAATCCAGGAGGTTCCTACAGAGCATCGATGATAACTTTCTGATGCGAGTAGTGGAGGAACCAACAAGGAAAGGCGCTCTGCTGGACCTTGTATTAACAAACAAGGAGGGACTGGTGGAGGATGTGAAGGTCGGAGGTAGACTTGGCTGTAGTGACCATGAAATGGTCGAGTTCAGGATCCTGCGTGGAGGAAGCAGGGCGATAAGCAGGATCAAAACCTTGGACCTCAAGAGGGTTGACTTTGGCGTCTTCAAGGAGCTACTGGCAGAAATCCCGTGGGCCAGGGCTCTCGAAGGCAGGGGGGTCCAAGAGTGCTGGTCGCTCTTTAAACGTCACTTCCTCCATGCTCAGGAGCGGTGCATCCCCCTGAGAAAGAAATGGAGCAAAAGAAGGCAGGAGACCTGCATGGTTAAACAAGGAGATTCTAGCGGAGATCAGATGGAAGAGAAAGGTCCATGGAATGTGGAAAGAGGGGCAGGCCACTTGGGAAGAGTACAGGAATGTGGTCAGAGCGTGCAGGGATGCGACGAGGAAGGCCAAGGCCCACCTGGAATTGAAGCTGGCAAGAGATGTCAAAAACAACAAGAAGGGCTGCTTCAACTACATCAGCAGCAAAAGGAAGGCTAGGGACAATGTGGGGCCGCTGCTGAATGAGGCGGGTGTCCTGGTGATGGAGGATGCAGAGAAGACAGAGCTACTGAATGCCTTCTTTGCTTCAGTCTTCAGTGCCAAGGCAGGCCCTCAGGAATCCCAGGCCCCAGAGGTAAGAGAGGAGGCCCACAGAGAGCATGACTTTCCCTTGGTCAAGGAAGACTGTGTGAGGGATTGCTTAAGTGATCTGGACGTCCACAAATCCATGGGCCCCGATGGAATGCACCCACGAGTGCTGAGGGAGCTGGCAGATGTCATTGCTGAGCCACTCTCCATCATCTTTGAGAGGTCATGGAGGACAGGAGAGGTGCCCGAGGACTGGAGAAAGGCCAATGTCACTCCAATCTTCAAAAAGGGCGAGAAGGAGGACCCAGGGAACTACAGGCCGGTCAGCCTCACTTCCATCCCAGGAAAGGTGATGGAGCAGCTTATCCTGGAGGTCATCAACAAGCAAGTGCAGGAAAAGAAGGTTATCAGGAGAGGGTTGTCATCAGCGGCACTGAGTCTAGTTGGAGGCCGGTAACTAGTGGTGTCCCCCAAGGGTCATACTGGGCCCAGCCTTGTTCAACTTCTTCATCAACGACCTGGATGAAGAGTTAGATTGTACCCTCAGCAAGTTTGCTGATGACACCAAACTGGGAGGTGTGGTGGATACACCAGCAGGCTGTGCTGCCATTCAGCGAGACCTGGACAGGCTGGAGAGCTGGGCAGAGAGGAACCTGATGAGGTTCAACAAGGGCAAATGCAGGGTCCTGCACCTGGGGAGAAACAACCCCATGCATCAGTACAGGCTTGGGGTGGACTTGCTGGAGAGCAGCTGTGCGAAGAGGGACCTGGGTGTCCTAGTGGACGACAGGTTAACCATGAGCCAGCAGTGTGCCCTGGCTGCCAAGAAGGCCAATGGCATTCTGGGGTCCATTAGGAGGAGTGTGGCCAGCAGGGCGAGGGAGGTTCTCCTTCTCCTCTACTCTGACCTAGTGAGGCCTCATCTGGAGTACTGTGTCCAGTTCTGGGCTCCCCAGTTCAAGAAAGATGAAGAGCTACTGGAGAGAGTCCAGCAGAGGCCTACAAGGATGATGAGGGGACTGGAACATCTGCCCTACGAGGAGAGGCTGAGGGAGCTGGGCTTGTTCAGCCTGAAGAAAAGGCTGAGAGGGGACCTTATAAATGCTTACAAATATCTGAAGGGTGTGTGTCAGGAGGATGGGGCCAAGCTCTTTTCAGTGGTGCCCAGCGACAGGACAAGGGGCAACGGGCACAAACTGAAGCACTGCAAGATCCGTCTGAACATGAGGAAAAACTTCTTCACTCTGAGGGTGACACAGCACTGGAATAGGCTGCCCAGGGAGATTGTGGAGTCTCCTTCTCTGGAGATATTCAAGACCTGCCTGGACAAGGTCCTGTGCAGCCTGCTGTAGGTGACCCTGCTTCGGCGGGGGTTGGACTAGGTGACCCACAGAGGTCCCTTCCAACCCCTACCATTCTGTGATTCTGTGATTCTGTGATTTGTTCAGCAATGTCTTCAACATGCCTGGAGAAAGACGCGGGCAAAATACCCACAGGAATTAGGGACAAGGATGAGACGAGAACAAGCAGCTTGTGCTTTGGTGTGAAATCCAGTGCCCGTTCCTGGCACTCCTGTGCAGGATTCCTGAGGGCTGGGTGTTAGGGATTGGTATTATCACTCTAATCCTTGCGCTTGTGGGAGTTCGGGGAGGGTTCGGTGAACACAAGGGCTTTTGGCTCAACGGCTGTCCAAATCTATGCTTAAATGGCCAGGCCTGGATACAGCTGCAAGAAGAATGGCGGGTAAATCTGAAGATGAGTAAAGGAAAGGAAAGAATTGCAATAGAAATCAATAAGTGCATACAAATCACAGAAACAGTTTCTTACTGAAAACGGTGAAGCTTTAATAACATACAAAAGATTTCCTTAAAAACAAGAGACATTCCAGCACCAAAAACTGACCACACAACTATTTCTGCTTTCAGAATCCTTCTTCATAGTTCAGCGGCAGCTGCAGAGAGGCAAGAGCGAGCTAGAAAAATGACGAGAGTCAGAAAAACAAGTCAGAAACGTTGCTGGTATCATACTGCTTCTTTTCTTTATATTAAAGAAACCACATTAACGAACCTGGACATTTTGTATTTTCCCTTTGAGAAGATTCAAGAACTCTCTTGAGTTCTTCTTCAATGCAGTCAGCACGATGGATTGCTCAGGCAACGCGTCTGGACTGTTAGGGGTACTCCTCTCATGAAGGGTCCTGTTGGGTGGATTCTAATTGAGCTCCTTCTAGTCTCACCTGAGAACAGCTGTACTGCCTTCACAAGAAACTCCCACCTCCTGTAATTGCTTTGATCATTGCTTTCTCCAGTGTAGATGAAAATATGAATATCTATGTATTATTGGAGATATTGCCTTGCTGTGTTTTAGTGTGGCAGTGATAGCCTCTGTTGGTGAATCCAGTGAGAAGGCAGAGAAGGAGAGGAGAGGAGAGGAGAGGAGAGGAGAGGAGAGGAGAGGAGAGGAGAGGAGAGGAGAGGAGAGGAGAGGAGAGGAGAGGAGAGGAGAGGAGGGGAGAGGAGAGGAGAGGAGAGGAGAGGAGAGGAGAGGAGAGGAGAGGAGAGGAGAGGAGAGGAGAGGAGAGGAGAGGAGAGGAGAGAGGAGAGGCTATTTCAGTTGGAAGTGACCTACAACGATCATCTAGTGCCACTGTGGGTCCGTTTAACTGTGGGCTGACCCACAGTTAAAGCCTATTAGGAAGGGCATTGTTCAAATGCCTCTTAAATGCTGACAGCATGGGGCATTGACCACCTCTCTAGGAAGCCCGTTCAAGTGTTTGACCACCTTCTCAGTAAAGCAATGGTTTGCAAGATATAGTCTGAATGCCCCTTGACACAGCTTTGAACGGGTCCCCTTTGTCCTGTCACAGGATACCAGGGAGATCAGCACCTCCCGCTCCACTTCCCCTCCTCAGGAAGCCATAGAGAGCAACGAGGTCTCCCGTCAGCCTCCTTTTCTCCAAACTAGACCAGCCCAAAGTCCTTAAGCTGCCCCTCACAGGACATGCCTTCCGGCCCCTTCACCAGCTTTGTTGCCTTCCTCAGGACCCACTCCAGTGCCTTCACACTGTGGGGCCCAGAACTGCACACAGCACTCAAGAGGAGGCCGCACCAACGCTGAGTACAGTGGGATGATCAACTCTTTTGACCAGCGGGTTCTGCTGTGTTTGATGCATCCCAGAATGACGTTTGTCCTCCTGACTGCCAGGGCATGACGCTGACTCCTCTTGAGCTTGGCACCAACCAGCACCCCCAGATCCTTTTCTGCAGGGCTGCTCTCCAGCCACTCCTCTCCCTCATAGATACTTGTGTTCGGTGTTACTGTGTCCCCAGGGCAGAACCTGGCATTTGTTTTAGTTACTGTTCCTGTTAAATGCCTTTGGGTAGTACCCAGTATGATCTTATCCACATTTTTTCCAGGTACTGGAGGTCTGACTAACATGTCTGTAGTTTCCTGGGCCTTCCCTCACACCCTTCTTGTAAATAAGAATAATGCTGGTGAGCTTCCAGGCAGTGGGGACCTCTCCAGATTCCCAAGACTTTCGGTAGACGATTGAGAGGGGTCCTGCTGTAACATCCACTGACAAGTGCAAAATGAAAACTGCCAACGCTGGAGTGCGGTTTTTCTCCTGACCTACACAGTCTGCCACGGGCAGGTGCGTGCTTCCTCTCCGGGGCCATCTCTGTGCATCTCGGAAACATTTCCTATACTCAGAGCAGCATTACGATTGGAAAGATGGACAGCAGGGTCTGTTACACACCTGGGCTCCTTGTTCTTCTCACCCTGCCTGGCTTTTCTCAGTTGCCCAGTCCTGTGAGTTGCCAGCTTTCGCCTTTTCTTGCCCGGCTGCACCTCAGCCTCCTCTTCGCAGCACAGTTTTCTCTTGCTGTTGGATTGTGTTTTCTCTTCCTGCGAAGAGCCTGGCAACCTTTCCATTCAATAGTATTGTTAGACAGGTGAAGCCATGACAAGCACGGATCAATTGTGCTCTGAATCAAAGCTAGCTCATTTTACCTTCTCTCCCTGGAGGAGCTCTTCAGGCGCTCGCTTTCTGGTGCAACTGGAGGCACCTGCAATGGAAATGTGGAAGTTCAGAGGTGGCAAGGACCTCCCTGCCCCATTGCTGCCTTAGCTTCCAAAGGCAGATCCCTTGCATGGGTTTGCTCAGCCCAGATAAGCCAGTTCTGGCTGGATCACCACACAAAGTGTGACGGCCACCCTGCATCAGCCTCACTCTGCACTTTTGCAGAGCTCCAGGCTGGTGGATGACCTTGCTTGTCCCTGTGACAGCAGTCCCACCTTCTGAGGAGGGAGGCTTTTGTTGTCACGCTGTTTGTGGCCCTGACATACCTCTGATGTTTGTGCTTCTGCTCCTGGTGCTGATGCCTCCTCTGCAAGCCCAGCCACCTCCTCCTCAAAGAGTTCCCCATGGTGTTCGATGAGGAACTCCACCAGCCGCGTCACCTGCACACAGCAAACCATTGGTTTCCAGCTCGCTGGCTGCAAATGGGTCAGATGGCCTTTCCCACTCCTGACCCTCCCCTCCTGCGCAGCAAGCTGCAGCTGTGGGGCTGCTCTTCCCAGCAGCTCTTCCCATCCACGCGCGTTTGCTGAAGAGAGGAGGCAGCCCCGGTGCCTCTGAGCAGCAAAGCTGGGCTGGGCCCGGAAGGCTGTGGCCGGCTGGTAAATAGCGCGTACCTTCCCCGTCACCTGCATGAGGACACCCAGGGGCAGCGTGTGCTCCTCGGGCGGGCCGAGTAGGTTCGGCCCCAGGCAGATGGCCAGGTTAGTGGCAGTCATCCTGCTGGTGCCCGCATTGCTGCTGATGTTCTGCAGCAGCAGGAGCAAGTCCTTGAGCAGGAGAAGGTTTGCTTTGGGCAACTTGCTGGCCACCCTGAGGGAACAGGAACATAACGTCAAGAAGATAGATGCTGTCAACACAAGTCTCCCAGGCTGATGTCACCCGAGGCCACCCAAGGGAAGGCTCCCTGGCCACTCCTGCTCTACAGCAGACGGACTGCCTTGGTTGAGATACGGCCACCTCCCTCCCCGCCTGCCCTTCTGGCAAGAGTCCCTTTGCGAAGCAAAGCCCCAATGCCTGCGGGAAGAGCTCCAAGGACAGAAATGCTTCTCTGAGCCACTTTCCCCCAAAACCAGACCCCACAGCAGCAAGAGGTGGCTGACAGAAAACACGGCTTCTTCAGGCAGGCCGTCGCTTTGCAGGCAAGTCCCTGGCCTCTGCCAGTCCCCACGGAGCAGGCAGGCTGCTCGCCACGCTTACTCCTTCAGTGCTGCCAGTCTCTCCTGCCTGCTGGTCTTCTGCAGGGCGCTCATCCACTCCTCGTAAAGGTCTGCGTCGAGGAGCTTGGAGGGGATCTTGCGGAGGAAGTCCTGCAAAGCCAAGGGCTCCGGGTGAGGCTCTGGGCGCTGCGTCCGGGAGCACAGGCAGCATGGGCGGCACTCTGGCTCGCGAGCAGGCGGCTGGGTTTGTGCTCCTGCTCTGGCAGGTGCCCATCAGCCCCGACAGAGCCGGGAGCTGCGGGGCTCCAGGTCAGCAGGGTTCACCTTGAAGATGATGGCCAGCAGGTGCACGGGCTGGCTTTCGAGGTGGACCTGCGCTCCGCTGTCGAGGGCCTCCCTGAGCTCCCGGAAGGCACGCTCACCGACCGTCCGCCGGAAGATCCCCTCCGTGGATGGCCCGTGCTCATGCAGGAGAGCCAGCAAGTCCTGCAGGGACAGAGGAGGAGAGCTGGAGACAGGACTACCGACAGAACCAGGAGCGAGTGTGGCTTTCACTGGGGTGGGATGGAGATGTGGCTGGAGGTAGGGGACGTGGGGCGGAGCCGGCTTTGTCCCCGAGCCCCAGCAGGGCTTCCTCTGCTGGAGACAGCGCCTCCCTGGAGGAGCCATAGGGATGGGGACCCCCTGGCCAGGCTTGCTTACCTGCATGGGCTGGGGCAGCATTCCGTCCTGGCTGCAGAGGGCTGCCAGGGGCCGGCCAAAGAGAGCCCCCCTGGCACCAGAGCCCGATGGCCCGGGCACCTCTGCAGCGGCTGAGTTCCCTCGCCGTGCAAATGGCCAGGGCAGCCCCCTCCTCCTCCTGCGGGTCTCGCCTGCTGCCAAGGGAAAGAGAGCAAAGAGCCGTGGAGGAGAAGCGGTAGGCAAGCGGTCCCGGACCCTCTCAGGGCTGTCCCCCCACTGCCGAGCGCACGGGAGAGTGATGGTTTGGGAACGAGGGGCCCCGGGGCTCATCTCTCTCCTGCCGCAGAGCCATGGGGATGGATGTGCCCTGCAGGAAGGGCAGCAGCAGCCCCAGCGCAGCACGAGTGCCCGGCTGCCAGAGCAGGAGAGAAGGGCCGTCCTGTCCCCGCCTTCTCCAAACTCACCAGCCGCGTGGCCACGTCCGCCTTCGCTGCCAGAGGGGACGGGAGGTGGCCGCTGCTCTGCACCAGCCTGCAAGGAACACGCTGCGCTCAGCGAGCAGCCCCGCAGCAGAAAGGGCCCCCGAAGAGCTGCATCGGCCCCTGGCTGTGCGGGAGAGGTGGGAACGGCCGAGCCTGCAGCACGACCAGTCCTCACCTTTGCCTGGGCCGTGACCAGCCTCTCCAGGCTGCTGGCGTGCAGTGTCGTCGCCTGGGCAGGGGAGAAGAGCAGAAGGTGAGCAGCAATGCAGCTGATGGTGGGCTGGAGCAGCGCCTGGGGCAGAGGGGAGGCGGGAGGGACACTCACAGCATCGCGGCCACTGAGCTCCTTCAGCAGCAGCTTGATGGAGGGCAGCCGGGTGACGCGGGCTCCCTCCGCTCCTTCTGGTGACCTGTGTGTGGGGAAGGGGCAGAGGAGGAGCTGTGTGAGACCCAAGCCGCCTTCTCCCTGTGCTGGCAGCCCGGGGAGCGCTGCCAAGCTGCCCCGCAGCAGCCGGTGCCACCCGGCCGTGGAGCGGAGAGCAGCGGCGGTGGTGAGGACGGGGCTGGGCAGGGGTTGTCTGGACAGAGCGGGGCAAAGCAGCTGTGCCAGCTGTGCCCGCCCGAGAGCCGCCTGCAGGCGCGGGGCCTCTCTGCCCGGCTTAGGAGCGGTGTTTGGGCACGGCAGGGCTGCGGCTGGAGCCTCCCCCCGGGGTGTGAGCACGGTCCCCCCGGGCTGCACTGGCAGGCAGGGCTTACTTGAGCAGCGCGTCGAGCCAGAGCTCCTTCAGCGCCCGGGAGCTGCAGAGAGAGAGGAGAAACGGGCTGAGCGCCCGCTGCTCCCCGGCATGCGGGCAGAGGCAGCCCGGCACAGCCCTGCCGCGTGGGGACGGCCAGCGAGGCAGGGCAGGACGGAGCCCTGCGGGGCAGGACAGAGGGGACCCGTCCCCGAGGCTCACCGGAAAGTGAGGAGGCAGGAGCCGCAGGGCCAGACGAGGAGCAGGGAGCTGGTGGTCTTGCCTTCCTCCTCTTCGGCGGCATCGCTGGCCGCCCCCCTCCCGCTGCTCAGCACCTGCAGCTGGGCCAGGGCCAGGCGGAGCTGCGGGCGCGGGGCGCGGCCACGTCTGCAGAGAGGAGCGGCAGGGAGTGAGCGGGAGGCGGCCGAGCCAGGGGGCTCCCCTCCAGCGCCCGCCTGCCCCGGGCACGGCCGCGGGCGCCTCCAGCAGCAGGGTGCCGGGGGCCTGGGGCTGGTCCTCGGCTGCCCCTACCCTGGGGGAGAAGAGCAGAGCAGCAGGGGTCTGCGGGTCTTACTTGGTCTTGGCGATGACCAAGGCGTCGCTGAAGAGGAGGAGGTCCCTCTTCCTGGTGGCACGGCCCTGGGTCACCCGCACGCGCTGGCGCAGCCGGGGCTCGGGCGATGTCGGGGCAGGCTGGCACTGCTGCCCGGGCTCAGGGTCGTCACTGCGGAGCAGAGAGCATCAGGCACGGGCAAGGCGGGTGCCACGGGGCCCGGCTGTGCCGGCGCGTCCCCGAGCCACGCAGGGGGAGCTCACCTGGAGCTGCGGCAGCAGTTTAGCTGGCCCATCCCGACGCGCCCAGGAGCAGCCGCGCGTGGGACCGGCTGGTGGGCTCAGGGCAGTGCCCAGGCGCCGCAAGCGAGGCTGCCAAGGGGGTCCTGGTGCCGATGGCTGGTGCTGGGCAAGAGCTTGGCTCTCCCCAACTCCACTGGGTGCTGGCTCGGCGCTGTCCCTGCAGGCTCTGGGGCCGTTGCCGGGCCAGCGCCAGGTCAACACACCATGGCATTCTAAGCCCAACTGTTAGGCTCAGCATGGAATTCTGAGCCCAACGGGGAGCAGAGGGGTGGGGGAGGGGCACTGGGGGCTCTCCCCAGTATGCCCCTGTCTCTGTGGTGCTGGGGGGCCCAGAGCTGGGCACAGCGCTGCAGGCATGGCCTCACCGGTGCTGGGCAGAGGGGAAGGGTCACCTCCCTCCAGCTGCTGGCAAGGCTTTGCCCACTGCAGCCCAGGGCACCACTCACCGCCGCCCTTGGGCAAGGGCACCTTGCTGGCTCCTGGTCAACTTGGTGTCCACCAGGACCCCCAGGGCCTCTTCTGTCACGCTGCTTTCCTGCAGCTTTGCCAAGCTGGCCAAAAGGTCACGAGTATGTGTGGATGTGTCCCGCGATGCTTCGTGCCCGTGCCGGTGCCATCGGCAGTGGGTCCCACCCTCTCTCTGCAGCTCTCCTGGTGCCACTGCCATGAGGGTGAGCAGGGCATGTTTCCTCCAGCCAAAGCAGTGGTCCAGGTGGAAAGGCTTGCTCTTGTTATGGCCCAGGGAGAAGGAGGATGCACCCTGGAGACAGAGTCCAGAGATGAAGTTTCCACAGAACTCCATCTTTGTCTTTTTTCCTTAACTGCATTTTTTTCACACAAAATTTGTTTTTCACATGGTGTCTCGGTGAAAGGTGGTGGTTGGAACTGTCTTTTATTTCCCAGCCCCTAAACATTGGGGGAAACTCCAGGAAGCAGAGCAGAGGGGAATAGCGCAGCCCAGGGGGTGGCAGGCACGTCCTGCCCACTCCGCACTCTTCCGGGATGCTTGAGACGGTCGGCAGAGGGAAGAAAGCCGTCCTTGCGCCTGCTGGAGCCAGCCCCATTGTCTCTTTGGCTCTGAATGTGTGAAGCTAAGCCAGGAGAAGCCAAAAAGCAAAACCCTAAGCTATTGTGTTGCATTTTGTGTTAGGGAAGGGAGGAAGGGAGGGTCAGAAAGAAGGAAGGAAGGAAGGAAAGAAAGGAAATGGAGAACAAGTCATACTCTCTGTAAGCCTGCTGGGAATAGGGCTAGGCAAGAGTTTCCGGGACCGCAATACCTCCTCCTCCTGCAACGCCTGTCTGCAGAGACGAGTGTCTGAAGAAGGATGCATTGGATGGCTGAAAAGTGAGACGGGAGCACGCACATATTTTATCTTTTCATCTGCCACTGGCTATTCACAAGGGCTCCTGGGCACCATTTCACCTGGCTTTTTGAACTCCACGTGTTTAAGAAGGGGAAGAAACTGCTGGGCAACAGCAGCAGGGAGAAGGGAGTGAGAGTGTGTGAGAGGGTCGTCCGAAAAGGGGTTTCTTCTACCCGGTGTGCAATGAGCCAGTCCTCACGCACTCAGGAGAGATGTTGGAGAGATTCAGGCCGGGGTGCTCGGTGGACTTTCCACAAATCAAGCACACCCAAGGCCAGCCTCTTCGTTACATTTACACAGTACATTCATGCATACTCTAGCTGTCTAATACATATTCATTCTGATCTACAGGAGTTGTGCAACTCTGTGGCGTCAGTCTTCTTGGCTCCTTTTCAGAACCTTCTGCGCACGTCTTCCTCCTTTTGGGGGTGTCTGGTGGTCCTCTGTGGTCTTCCCAGATGAGGTACCGTAACTGCTTTTATCCATAGATGGATAAAATAAAATCCTTGTGCCCAAGGTGTTTCTTTCGTATGGTACCTCTCTCTCTGGATGGAGAAACTCGCTGCATCCTGCCAGTGCACTGTTAGCTGTTAACTGCTGCCATTGCTGGGGTTCATTGCTGTTACTTGCTTCCATGATGTCCGCTGCCACAGCTAAAGCAGAAAGAACAGCGTACACTGGTGTCCCTAATCAACACTTCTGTTCCCGTTCAGGTCCTGGGCTGCCTCTAAATAAAGAAAAAATATTGAGGGGGGTTGGAAATTAAGTTTCAGTCCTGCAAAGCGGTAAAGCATAGTTATCCCCAGGACAGGGGGTCACATTTATAACACAGAGTGACATCGGTGACTTGGAGATGAACGCTTAAGAGCACCGTTAGATCAAACCCTGGGAACTTAGGAGGAAATCATAAAAGGAAGCGCAGAAAGGAAAAGGAGCTGCAGTGTCAAAAGAGAAGGATGCCATTGCTTAAAGAGTAATAAGGGTACAGATGAAGCCAAAGAGCAGGGAAGGAGACACAAGGCAGAATTCAAGAGGACTAGTGGTTCCTAGCAGCACCAAAAGTGCATGTGACTGATGGTTCCTTGGGAAAAAGAACCACCACCACCGGACTGGATGGAGTCATCACCAGAGCACACCAGTACCGCTTGCCATTGGTCTGCCAGTGGGAAGGGTGACAGATGTGCACGTGAAAAGCAGGTGCCAGTGACTCTGTGGGCACAAGTGGCACAAGGCTGGCTCAGCGTTTCCTATGCCTGAGCTGGGGCAGAAGTATGAAGACGTCGAAATGACTGGAAGTCTTCTAGTCTCTCTAGGAGCCTATCAGTTTGTTTGTAACTCCAGTAACAGCGGATGGCCGACGACTAAATGCAATGGGAAACACCGCGTGCCTGACCACTGGGACTTTGTCACGGGAACGCGTCTGGACTGTTAGGGGTACTCCTCTCATGAAGGGTCCTGTTGGGTGGATTCTAATTGAGCTCCTTCTAGTCTCACCTGAGAACAGCTGTACTGCCTTCACAAGAAACTCCCACCTCCTGTAATTGCTTTGATCATTGCTTTCTCCAGTGTAGATGAAAATATGAATATCTATGTATTATTGGAGATATTGCCTTGCTGTGTTTTAGTGTGGCAGTGATAGCCTCTGTTGGTGAATCCAGTGAGAAGGCAGAGAAGGAGAGGAGAGGAGAGGAGAGGAGAGGAGAGGAGAGGAGAGGAGAGGAGAGGAGAGGAGAGGAGAGGAGAGGAGAGGAGAGGAGAGGAGAGGAGAGGAGAGGAGAGGAGAGGAGAGGAGAGGAGAGGAGAGGAGAGGAGAGGAGAGGAGGGGAGAGGAGAGGAGAGGAGAGGAGAGGAGAGGAGAGAGGAGAGGCTATTTCAGTTGGAAGTGACCTACAACGATCATCTAGTGCCACTGTGGGTCCGTTTCAGGGCTGACCCACAGTTAAAGCCTATTAGTAAGGGCATTGTCCAAATGCCTCTTAAATGCTGACAGCATGGGGCATTGACCACCTCTCTAGGAAGCCCGTTCAAGTGTTTGACCACCTTCTCAGTAAAGCAATGGTTTGCAAGATATAGTCTGAATGCCCCTTGACACAGCTTTGAACGGGTCCCCTTTGTCCTGTCACAGGATACCAGGGAGATCAGCACCTCCCGCTCCACTTCCCCTCCTCAGGAAGCCATAGAGAGCAACGAGGTCTCCCGTCAGCCTCCTTTTCTCCAAACTAGACCAGCCCAAAGTCCTTAAGCTGCCCCTCACAGGACATGCCTTCCAGCCCCTTCACCAGCTTTGTTGCCTTCCTCAGGACCCACTCCAGTGCCTTCACACTGTGGGGCCCAGAACTGCACACAGCACTCAAGAGGAGGCCGCACCAACGCTGAGTACAGTGGGATGATCAACTCTTTTGACCAGCGGGTTCTGCTGTGTTTGATGCATCCCAGAATGACGTTTGTCCTCCTGACTGCCAGGGCATGACGCTGACTCCTCTTGAGCTTGGCACCAACCAGCACCCCCAGATCCTTTTCTGCAGGGCTGCTCTCCAGCCACTCCTCTCCCTCATAGATACTTGTGTTCGGTGTTACTGTGTCCCCAGGGCAGAACCTGGCATTTGTTTTAGTTACTGTTCCTGTTAAATGCCTTTGGGTAGTACCCAGTATGATCTTATCCACATTTTTTCCAGGTACTGGAGGTCTGACTAACATGTCTGTAGTTTCCTGGGCCTTCCCTCACACCCTTCTTGTAAATAAGAATAATGCTGGTGAGCTTCCAGGCAGTGGGGACCTCTCCAGATTCCCAAGACTTTCGGTAGACGATTGAGAGGGGTCCTGCTGTAACATCCACTGACAAGTGCAAAATGAAAACTGCCAACGCTGGAGTGCGATTTTTCTCCTGACCTACACAGTCTGCCACGGGCAGGTGCGTGCTTCCTCTCCGGGGCCATCTCTGTGCATCTCGGAAACATTTCCTATACTCAGAGCAGCATTACGATTGGAAAGATGGACAGCAGGGTCTGTTACACACCTGGGCTCCTTGTTCTTCTCACCCTGCCTGGCTTTTCTCAGTTGCCCAGTCCTGTGAGTTGCCAGCTTTCGCCTTTTCTTGCCCGGCTGCACCTCAGCCTCCTCTTCGCAGCACAGTTTTCTCTTGCTGTTGGATTGTGTTTTCTCTTCCTGCGAAGAGCCTGGCAACCTTTCCATTCAATAGTATTGTTAGACAGGTGAAGCCATGACAAGCACGGATCAATTGTGCTCTGAATCAAAGCTAGCTCATTTTACCTTCTCTCCCTGGAGGAGCTCTTCAGGCGCTCGCTTTCTGGTGCAACTGGAGGCACCTGCAATGGAAATGTGGAAGTTCAGAGGTGGCAAGGACCTCCCTGCCCCATTGCTGCCTTAGCTTCCAAAGGCAGATCCCTTGCATGGGTTTGCTCAGCCCAGATAAGCCAGTTCTGGCTGGATCACCACACAAAGTGTGACGGCCACCCTGCATCAGCCTCACTCTGCACTTTTGCAGAGCTCCAGGCTGGTGGATGACCTTGCTTGTCCCTGTGACAGCAGTCCCACCTTCTGAGGAGGGAGGCTTTTGTTGTCACGCTGTTTGTGGCCCTGACATACCTCTGATGTTTGTGCTTCTGCTCCTGGTGCTGATGCCTCCTCTGCAAGCCCAGCCACCTCCTCCTCAAAGAGTTCCCCATGGTGTTCGATGAGGAACTCCACCAGCCGCGTCACCTGCACACAGCAAACCATTGGTTTCCAGCTCGCTGGCTGCAAATGGGTCAGATGGCCTTTCCCACTCCTGACCCTCCCCTCCTGCGCAGCAAGCTGCAGCTGTGGGGCTGCTCTTCCCAGCAGCTCTTCCCATCCACGCGCGTTTGCTGAAGAGAGGAGGCAGCCCCGGTGCCTCTGAGCAGCAAAGCTGGGCTGGGCCCGGAAGGCTGTGGCCGGCTGGTAAATAGCGCGTACCTTCCCCGTCACCTGCATGAGGACACCCAGGGGCAGCGTGTGCTCCTCGGGCGGGCCGAGTAGGTTCGGCCCCAGGCAGATGGCCAGGTTAGTGGCAGTCATCCTGCTGGTGCCCGCATTGCTGCTGATGTTCTGCAGCAGGAGGAGCAAGTCCTTGAGCAGGAGAAGGTTTGCTTTGGGCAACTTGCTGGCCACCCTGAGGGAACAGGAACATAACGTCAAGAAGATAGATGCTGTCAACACAAGTCTCCCAGGCTGATGTCACCCGAGGCCACCCAAGGGAAGGCTCCCTGGCCACTCCTGCTCTACAGCAGACGGACTGCCTTGGTTGAGATACGGCCACCTCCCTCCCCGCCTGCCCTTCTGGCAAGAGTCCCTTTGCGAAGCAAAGCCCCAATGCCTGCGGGAAGAGCTCCAAGGACAGAAATGCTTCTCTGAGCCACTTTCCCCCAAAACCAGACCCCACAGCAGCAAGAGGTGGCTGACAGAAAACACGGCTTCTTCAGGCAGGCCGTCGCTTTGCAGGCAAGTCCCTGGCCTCTGCCAGTCCCCACGGAGCAGGCAGGCTGCTCGCCACGCTTACTCCTTCAGTGCTGCCAGTCTCTCCTGCCTGCTGGTCTTCTGCAGGGCGCTCATCCACTCCTCGTAAAGGTCTGCGTCGAGGAGCTTGGAGGGGATCTTGCGGAGGAAGTCCTGCAAAGCCAAGGGCTCCGGGTGAGGCTCTGGGCGCTGCGTCCGGGAGCACAGGCAGCATGGGCGGCACTCTGGCTCGCGAGCAGGCGGCTGGGTTTGTGCTCCTGCTCTGGCAGGTGCCCATCAGCCCCGACAGAGCCGGGAGCTGCGGGGCTCCAGGTCAGCAGGGTTCACCTTGAAGATGATGGCCAGCAGGTGCACAGGCTGGCTTTCGAGGTGGACCTGCGCTCCGCTGTCGAGGGCCTCCCTGAGCTCCCGGAAGGCACGCTCACCGACCGTCCGCCGGAAGATCCCCTCCGTGGATGGCCCGTGCTCATGCAGGAGAGCCAGCAAGTCCTGCAGGGACAGAGGAGGAGAGCTGGAGACAGGACTACCGACAGAACCAGGAGCGAGTGTGGCTTTCACTGGGGTGGGATGGAGATGTGGCTGGAGGTAGGGGACGTGGGGCGGAGCCGGCTTTGTCCCCGAGCCCCAGCAGGGCTTCCTCTGCTGGAGACAGCGCGTCCCTGGAGGAGCCATAGGGATGGGGACCCCCTGGCCAGGCTTGCTTACCTGCATGGGCTGGGGCAGCATTCCGTCCTGGCTGCAGAGGGCTGCCAGGGGCCGGCCAAAGAGAGCCCCCCTGGCACCAGAGCCCGATGGCCCGGGCACCTCTGCAGCGGCTGAGTTCCCTCGCCGTGCAAATGGCCAGGGCAGCCCCCTCCTCCTCCTGCGGGTCTCGCCTGCTGCCAAGGGAAAGAGAGCAAAGAGCCGTGGAGGAGAAGCGGTAGGCAAGCGGTCCCGGACCCTCTCAGGGCTGTCCCCCCACTGCCGAGCGCACGGGAGAGTGATGGTTTGGGAACGAGGGGCCCCGGGGCTCATCTCTCTCCTGCCGCAGAGCCATGGGGATGGATGTGCCCTGCAGGAAGGGCAGCAGCAGCCCCAGCGCAGCACGAGTGCCCGGCTGCCAGAGCAGGAGAGAAGGGCCGTCCTGTCCCCGCCTTCTCCAAACTCACCAGCCGCGTGGCCACGTCCGCCTTCGCTGCCAGAGGGGACGGGAGGTGGCCGCTGCTCTGCACCAGCCTGCAAGGAACACGCTGCGCTCAGCGAGCAGCCCCGCAGCAGAAAGGGCCCCCGAAGAGCTGCATCGGCCCCTGGCTGTGCGGGAGAGGTGGGAACGGCCGAGCCTGCAGCACGACCAGTCCTCACCTTTGCCTGGGCCGTGACCAGCCTCTCCAGGCTGCTGGCGTGCAGTGTCGTCGCCTGGGCAGGGGAGAAGAGCAGAAGGTGAGCAGCAATGCAGCTGATGGTGGGCTGGAGCAGCGCCTGGGGCAGAGGGGAGGCGGGAGGGACACTCACAGCATCGCGGCCACTGAGCTCCTTCAGCAGCAGCTTGATGGAGGGCAGCCGGGTGACGCGGGCTCCCTCCGCTCCTTCTGGTGACCTGTGTGTGGGGAAGGGGCAGAGGAGGAGCTGTGTGAGACCCAAGCCGCCTTCTCCCTGTGCTGGCAGCCCGGGGAGCGCTGCCAAGCTGCCCCGCAGCAGCCGGTGCCACCCGGCCGTGGAGCGGAGAGCAGCGGCGGTGGTGAGGACGGGGCTGGGCAGGGGTTGTCTGGACAGAGCGGGGCAAAGCAGCTGTGCCAGCTGTGCCCGCCCGAGAGCCGCCTGCAGGCGCGGGGCCTCTCTGCCCGGCTTAGGAGCGGTGTTTGGGCACGGCAGGGCTGCGGCTGGAGCCTCCCCCCGGGGTGTGAGCACGGTCCCCCCGGGCTGCACTGGCAGGCAGGGCTTACTTGAGCAGCGCGTCGAGCCAGAGCTCCTTCAGCGCCCGGGAGCTGCAGAGAGAGAGGAGAAACGGGCTGAGCGCCCGCTGCTCCCCGGCATGCGGGCAGAGGCAGCCCGGCACAGCCCTGCCGCGTGGGGACGGCCAGCGAGGCAGGGCAGGACGGAGCCCTGCGGGGCAGGACAGAGGGGACCCGTCCCCGAGGCTCACCGGAAAGTGAGGAGGCAGGAGCCGCAGGGCCAGACGAGGAGCAGGGAGCTGGTGGTCTTGCCTTCCTCCTCTTCGGCGGCATCGCTGGCCGCCCCCCTCCCGCTGCTCAGCACCTGCAGCTGGGCCAGGGCCAGGCGGAGCTGCGGGCGCGGGGCGCGGCCACGTCTGCAGAGAGGAGCGGCAGGGAGTGAGCGGGAGGCGGCCGAGCCAGGGGGCTCCCCTCCAGCGCCCGCCTGCCCCGGGCACGGCCGCGGGCGCCTCCAGCAGCAGGGTGCCGGGGGCCTGGGGCTGGTCCTCGGCTGCCCCTACCCTGGGGGAGAAGAGCAGAGCAGCAGGGGTCTGCGGGTCTTACTTGGTCTTGGCGATGACCAAGGCGTCGCTGAAGAGGAGGAGGTCCCTCTTCCTGGTGGCACGGCCCTGGGTCACCCGCACGCGCTGGCGCAGCCGGGGCTCGGGCGATGTCGGGGCAGGCTGGCACTGCTGCCCGGGCTCAGGGTCGTCACTGCGGAGCAGAGAGCATCAGGCACGGGCAAGGCGGGTGCCACGGGGCCCGGCTGTGCCGGCGCGTCCCCGAGCCACGCAGGGGGAGCTCACCTGGAGCTGCGGCAGCAGTTTAGCTGGCCCATCCCGACGCGCCCAGGAGCAGCCGCGCGTGGGACCGGCTGGTGGGCTCAGGGCAGTGCCCAGGCGCCGCAAGCGAGGCTGCCAAGGGGGTCCTGGTGCCGATGGCTGGTGCTGGGCAAGAGCTTGGCTCTCCCCAACTCCACTGGGTGCTGGCTCGGCGCTGTCCCTGCAGGCTCTGGGGCCGTTGCCGGGCCAGCGCCAGGTCAACACACCATGGCATTCTAAGCCCAACTGTTAGGCTCAGCATGGAATTCTGAGCCCAACTGTTGGGCTCAGCATGGAATTCTGAGCCCAACGGGGAGCAGAGGGGTGGGGGAGGGGCACTGGGGGCTCTCCCCAGTATGCCCCTGTCTCTGTGGTGCTGGGGGGCCCAGAGCTGGGCACAGCGCTGCAGGCATGGCCTCACCGGTGCTGGGCAGAGGGGAAGGGTCACCTCCCTCCAGCTGCTGGCAAGGCTTTGCCCACTGCAGCCCAGGGCACCACTCACCGCCGCCCTTGGGCAAGGGCACCTTGCTGGCTCCTGGTCAACTTGGTGTCCACCAGGACCCCCAGGGCCTCTTCTGTCACGCTGCTTTCCTGCAGCTTTGCCAAGCTGGCCAAAAGGTCACGAGTATGTGTGGATGTGTCCCGCGATGCTTCGTGCCCGTGCCGGTGCCATCGGCAGTGGGTCCCACCCTCTCTCTGCAGCTCTCCTGGTGCCACTGCCATGAGGGTGAGCAGGGCATGTTTCCTCCAGCCAAAGCAGTGGTCCAGGTGGAAAGGCTTGCTCTTGTTATGGCCCAGGGAGAAGGAGGATGCACCCTGGAGACAGAGTCCAGAGATGAAGTTTCCACAGAACTCCATCTTTGTCTTTTTTCCTTAACTGCATTTTTTTCACACAAAATTTGTTTTTCACATGGTGTCTCGGTGAAAGGTGGTGGTTGGAACTGTCTTTTATTTCCCAGCCCCTAAACATTGGGGGAAACTCCAGGAAGCAGAGCAGAGGGGAATAGCGCAGCCCAGGGGGTGGCAGGCACGTCCTGCCCACTCCGCACTCTTCCGGGATGCTTGAGACGGTCGGCAGAGGGAAGAAAGCCGTCCTTGCGCCTGCTGGAGCCAGCCCCATTGTCTCTTTGGCTCTGAATGTGTGAAGCTAAGCCAGGAGAAGCCAAAAAGCAAAACCCTAAGCTATTGTGTTGCATTTTGTGTTAGGGAAGGGAGGAAGGGAGGGTCAGAAAGAAGGAAGGAAGGAAGGAAAGAAAGGAAATGGAGAACAAGTCGTACTCTCTGTAAGCCTGCTGGGAATAGGGCTAGGCAAGAGTTTCCGGGACCGCAATACCTCCTCCTCCTGCAACGCCTGTCTGCAGAGACGAGTGTCTGAAGAAGGATGCATTGGATGGCTGAAAAGTGAGACGGGAGCACGCACATATTTTATCTTTTCATCTGCCACTGGCTATTCACAAGGGCTCCTGGGCACCATTTCACCTGGCTTTTTGAACTCCACGTGTTTAAGAAGGGGAAGAAACTGCTGGGCAACAGCAGCAGGGAGAAGGGAGTGAGAGTGTGTGAGAGGGTCGTCCGAAAAGGGGTTTCTTCTACCCGGTGTGCAATGAGCCAGTCCTCACGCACTCAGGAGAGATGTTGGAGAGATTCAGGCCGGGGTGCTCGGTGGACTTTCCACAAATCAAGCACACCCAAGGCCAGCCTCTTCGTTACATTTACACAGTACATTCATGCATACTCTAGCTGTCTAATACATATTCATTCTGATCTACAGGAGTTGTGCAACTCTGTGGCGTCAGTCTTCTTGGCTCCTTTTCAGAACCTTCTGCGCACGTCTTCCTCCTTTTGGGGGTGTCTGGTGGTCCTCTGTGGTCTTCCCAGATGAGGTACCGTAACTGCTTTTATCCATAGATGGATAAAATAAAATCCTTGTGCCCAAGGTGTTTCTTTCGTATGGTACCTCTCTCTCTGGATGGAGAAACTCGCTGCATCCTGCCAGTGCACTGTTAGCTGTTAACTGCTGCCATTGCTGGGGTTCATTGCTGTTACTTGCTTCCATGATGTCCGCTGCCACAGCTAAAGCAGAAAGAACAGCGTACACTGGTGTCCCTAATCAACACTTCTGTTCCCGTTCAGGTCCTGGGCTGCCTCTAAATAAAGAAAAAATATTGAGGGGGGTTGGAAATTAAGTTTCAGTCCTGCAAAGCGGTAAAGCATAGTTATCCCCAGGACAGGGGGTCACATTTATAACACAGAGTGACATCGGTGACTTGGAGATGAACACTTAAGAGCACCGTTAGATCAAACCCTGGGAACTTAGGAGGAAATCATAAAAGGAAGCGCAGAAAGGAAAAGGAGCTGCAGTGTCAAAAGAGAAGGATGCCATTGCTTAAAGAGTAATAAGGGTACAGATGAAGCCAAAGAGCAGGGAAGGAGACACAAGGCAGAATTCAAGAGGACTAGTGGTTCCTAGCAGCACCAAAAGTGCATGTGACTGATGGTTCCTTGGGAAAAAGAACCACCACCACCGGACTGGATGGAGTCATCACCAGAGCACACCAGTACCGCTTGCCATTGGTCTGCCAGTGGGAAGGGTGACAGATGTGCACGTGAAAAGCAGGTGCCAGTGACTCCGTGGGCACAAGTGGCACAAGGCTGGCTCAGCGTTTCCTATGCCTGAGCTGGGGCAGAAGTATGAAGACGTCGAAATGACTGGAAGTCTTCTAGTCTCTCTAGGAGCCTATCAGTTTGTTTGTAACTCCAGTAACAGCGGATGGCCGACGACTAAATGCAATGGGAAACACCGCGTGCCTGACCACTGGGACTTTGTCACGGGAACGCGTCTGGACTGTTAGGGGTACTCCTCTCATGAAGGGTCCTGTTGGGTGGATTCTAATTGAGCTCCTTCTAGTCTCACCTGAGAACAGCTGTACTGCCTTCACAAGAAACTCCCACCTCCTGTAATTGCTTTGATCATTGCTTTCTCCAGTGTAGATGAAAATATGAATATCTATGTATTATTGGAGATATTGCCTTGCTGTGTTTTAGTGTGGCAGTGATAGCCTCTGTTGGTGAATCCAGTGAGAAGGCAGAGAAGGAGAGGAGAGGAGAGGAGAGGAGAGGAGAGGAGAGGAGAGGAGAGGAGAGGAGAGGAGAGGAGAGGAGAGGAGAGGAGAGGAGAGGAGAGGAGAGGAGAGGAGAGGAGAGGAGAGGAGAGGAGAGGAGAGGAGAGGAGAGGAGAGGAGAGGAGAGGAGAGGAGAGAGAGAGGAGAGAGGAGAGGCTATTTCAGTTGGAAGTGACCTACAACGATCATCTAGTGCCACTGTGGGTCCGTTTCAGGGCTGACCCACAGTTAAAGCCTATTAGTAAGGGCATTGTCCAAATGCCTCTTAAATGCTGACAGCATGGGGCATTGACCACCTCTCTAGGAAGCCCGTTCAAGTGTTTGACCACCTTCTCAGTAAAGCAATGGTTTGCAAGATATAGTCTGAATGCCCCTTGACACAGCTTTGAACGGGTCCCCTTTGTCCTGTCACAGGATACCAGGGAGATCAGCACCTCCCGCTCCACTTCCCCTCCTCAGGAAGCCATAGAGAGCAACGAGGTCTCCCGTCAGCCTCCTTTTCTCCAAACTAGACCAGCCCAAAGTCCTTAAGCTGCCCCTCACAGGACATGCCTTCCAGCCCCTTCACCAGCTTTGTTGCCTTCCTCAGGACCCACTCCAGTGCCTTCACACTGTGGGGCCCAGAACTGCACACAGCACTCAAGAGGAGGCCGCACCAACGCTGAGTACAGTGGGATGATCAACTCTTTTGACCAGCGGGTTCTGCTGTGTTTGATGCATCCCAGAATGACGTTTGTCCTCCTGACTGCCAGGGCATGACGCTGACTCCTCTTGAGCTTGGCACCAACCAGCACCCCCAGATCCTTTTCTGCAGGGCTGCTCTCCAGCCACTCCTCTCCCTCATAGATACTTGTGTTCGGTGTTACTGTGTCCCCAGGGCAGAACCTGGCATTTGTTTTAGTTACTGTTCCTGTTAAATGCCTTTGGGTAGTACCCAGTATGATCTTATCCACATTTTTTCCAGGTACTGGAGGTCTGACTAACATGTCTGTAGTTTCCTGGGCCTTCCCTCACACCCTTCTTGTAAATAAGAATAATGCTGGTGAGCTTCCAGGCAGTGGGGACCTCTCCAGATTCCCAAGACTTTCGGTAGACGATTGAGAGGGGTCCTGCTGTAACATCCACTGACAAGTGCAAAATGAAAACTGCCAACGCTGGAGTGCGATTTTTCTCCTGACCTACACAGTCTGCCACGGGCAGGTGCGTGCTTCCTCTCCGGGGCCATCTCTGTGCATCTCGGAAACATTTCCTATACTCAGAGCAGCATTACGATTGGAAAGATGGACAGCAGGGTCTGTTACACACCTGGGCTCCTTGTTCTTCTCACCCTGCCTGGCTTTTCTCAGTTGCCCAGTCCTGTGAGTTGCCAGCTTTCGCCTTTTCTTGCCCGGCTGCACCTCAGCCTCCTCTTCGCAGCACAGTTTTCTCTTGCTGTTGGATTGTGTTTTCTCTTCCTGCGAAGAGCCTGGCAACCTTTCCATTCAATAGTATTGTTAGACAGGTGAAGCCATGACAAGCACGGATCAATTGTGCTCTGAATCAAAGCTAGCTCATTTTACCTTCTCTCCCTGGAGGAGCTCTTCAGGCGCTCGCTTTCTGGTGCAACTGGAGGCACCTGCAATGGAAATGTGGAAGTTCAGAGGTGGCAAGGACCTCCCTGCCCCATTGCTGCCTTAGCTTCCAAAGGCAGATCCCTTGCATGGGTTTGCTCAGCCCAGATAAGCCAGTTCTGGCTGGATCACCACACAAAGTGTGACGGCCACCCTGCATCAGCCTCACTCTGCACTTTTGCAGAGCTCCAGGCTGGTGGATGACCTTGCTTGTCCCTGTGACAGCAGTCCCACCTTCTGAGGAGGGAGGCTTTTGTTGTCACGCTGTTTGTGGCCCTGACATACCTCTGATGTTTGTGCTTCTGCTCCTGGTGCTGATGCCTCCTCTGCAAGCCCAGCCACCTCCTCCTCAAAGAGTTCCCCATGGTGTTCGATGAGGAACTCCACCAGCCGCGTCACCTGCACACAGCAAACCATTGGTTTCCAGCTCGCTGGCTGCAAATGGGTCAGATGGCCTTTCCCACTCCTGACCCTCCCCTCCTGCGCAGCAAGCTGCAGCTGTGGGGCTGCTCTTCCCAGCAGCTCTTCCCATCCACGCGCGTTTGCTGAAGAGAGGAGGCAGCCCCGGTGCCTCTGAGCAGCAAAGCTGGGCTGGGCCCGGAAGGCTGTGGCCGGCTGGTAAATAGCGCGTACCTTCCCCGTCACCTGCATGAGGACACCCAGGGGCAGCGTGTGCTCCTCGGGCGGGCCGAGTAGGTTCGGCCCCAGGCAGATGGCCAGGTTAGTGGCAGTCATCCTGCTGGTGCCCGCATTGCTGCTGATGTTCTGCAGCAGGAGGAGCAAGTCCTTGAGCAGGAGAAGGTTTGCTTTGGGCAACTTGCTGGCCACCCTGAGGGAACAGGAACATAACGTCAAGAAGATAGATGCTGTCAACACAAGTCTCCCAGGCTGATGTCACCCGAGGCCACCCAAGGGAAGGCTCCCTGGCCACTCCTGCTCTACAGCAGACGGACTGCCTTGGTTGAGATACGGCCACCTCCCTCCCCGCCTGCCCTTCTGGCAAGAGTCCCTTTGCGAAGCAAAGCCCCAATGCCTGCGGGAAGAGCTCCAAGGACAGAAATGCTTCTCTGAGCCACTTTCCCCCAAAACCAGACCCCACAGCAGCAAGAGGTGGCTGACAGAAAACACGGCTTCTTCAGGCAGGCCGTCGCTTTGCAGGCAAGTCCCTGGCCTCTGCCAGTCCCCACGGAGCAGGCAGGCTGCTCGCCACGCTTACTCCTTCAGTGCTGCCAGTCTCTCCTGCCTGCTGGTCTTCTGCAGGGCGCTCATCCACTCCTCGTAAAGGTCTGCGTCGAGGAGCTTGGAGGGGATCTTGCGGAGGAAGTCCTGCAAAGCCAAGGGCTCCGGGTGAGGCTCTGGGCGCTGCGTCCGGGAGCACAGGCAGCATGGGCGGCACTCTGGCTCGCGAGCAGGCGGCTGGGTTTGTGCTCCTGCTCTGGCAGGTGCCCATCAGCCCCGACAGAGCCGGGAGCTGCGGGGCTCCAGGTCAGCAGGGTTCACCTTGAAGATGATGGCCAGCAGGTGCACGGGCTGGCTTTCGAGGTGGACCTGCGCTCCGCTGTCGAGGGCCTCCCTGAGCTCCCGGAAGGCACGCTCACCGACCGTCCGCCGGAAGATCCCCTCCGTGGATGGCCCGTGCTCATGCAGGAGAGCCAGCAAGTCCTGCAGGGACAGAGGAGGAGAGCTGGAGACAGGACTACCGACAGAACCAGGAGCGAGTGTGGCTTTCACTGGGGTGGGATGGAGATGTGGCTGGAGGTAGGGGACGTGGGGCGGAGCCGGCTTTGTCCCCGAGCCCCAGCAGGGCTTCCTCTGCTGGAGACAGCGCCTCCCTGGAGGAGCCATAGGGATGGGGACCCCCTGGCCAGGCTTGCTTACCTGCATGGGCTGGGGCAGCATTCCGTCCTGGCTGCAGAGGGCTGCCAGGGGCCGGCCAAAGAGAGCCCCCCTGGCACCAGAGCCCGATGGCCCGGGCACCTCTGCAGCGGCTGAGTTCCCTCGCCGTGCAAATGGCCAGGGCAGCCCCCTCCTCCTCCTGCGGGTCTCGCCTGCTGCCAAGGGAAAGAGAGCAAAGAGCCGTGGAGGAGAAGCGGTAGGCAAGCGGTCCCGGACCCTCTCAGGGCTGTCCCCCCACTGCCGAGCGCACGGGAGAGTGATGGTTTGGGAACGAGGGGCCCCGGGGCTCATCTCTCTCCTGCCGCAGAGCCATGGGGATGGATGTGCCCTGCAGGAAGGGCAGCAGCAGCCCCAGCGCAGCACGAGTGCCCGGCTGCCAGAGCAGGAGAGAAGGGCCGTCCTGTCCCCGCCTTCTCCAAACTCACCAGCCGCGTGGCCACGTCCGCCTTCGCTGCCAGAGGGGACGGGAGGTGGCCGCTGCTCTGCACCAGCCTGCAAGGAACACGCTGCGCTCAGCGAGCAGCCCCGCAGCAGAAAGGGCCCCCGAAGAGCTGCATCGGCCCCTGGCTGTGCGCGAGAGGTGGGAACGGCCGAGCCTGCAGCACGACCAGTCCTCACCTTTGCCTGGGCCGTGACCAGCCTCTCCAGGCTGCTGGCGTGCAGTGTCGTCGCCTGGGCAGGGGAGAAGAGCAGAAGGTGAGCAGCAATGCAGCTGATGGTGGGCTGGAGCAGCGCCTGGGGCAGAGGGGAGGCGGGAGGGACACTCACAGCATCGCGGCCACTGAGCTCCTTCAGCAGCAGCTTGATGGAGGGCAGCCGGGTGACGCGGGCTCCCTCCGCTCCTTCTGGTGACCTGTGTGTGGGGAAGGGGCAGAGGAGGAGCTGTGTGAGACCCAAGCCGCCTTCTCCCTGTGCTGGCAGCCCGGGGAGCGCTGCCAAGCTGCCCCGCAGCAGCCGGTGCCACCCGGCCGTGGAGCGGAGAGCAGCGGCGGTGGTGAGGACGGGGCTGGGCAGGGGTTGTCTGGACAGAGCGGGGCAAAGCAGCTGTGCCAGCTGTGCCCGCCCGAGAGCCGCCTGCAGGCGCGGGGCCTCTCTGCCCGGCTTAGGAGCGGTGTTTGGGCACGGCAGGGCTGCGGCTGGAGCCTCCCCCCGGGGTGTGAGCACGGTCCCCCTGGGCTGCACTGGCAGGCAGGGCTTACTTGAGCAGCGCGTCGAGCCAGAGCTCCTTCAGCGCCCGGGAGCTGCAGAGAGAGAGGAGAAACGGGCTGAGCGCCCGCTGCTCCCCGGCATGCGGGCAGAGGCAGCCCGGCACAGCCCTGCCGCGTGGGGACGGCCAGCGAGGCAGGGCAGGACGGAGCCCTGCGGGGCAGGACAGAGGGGACCCGTCCCCGAGGCTCACCGGAAAGTGAGGAGGCAGGAGCCGCAGGGCCAGACGAGGAGCAGGGAGCTGGTGGTCTTGCCTTCCTCCTCTTCGGCGGCATCGCTGGCCGCCCCCCTCCCGCTGCTCAGCACCTGCAGCTGGGCCAGGGCCAGGCGGAGCTGCGGGCGCGGGGCGCGGCCACGTCTGCAGAGAGGAGCGGCAGGGAGTGAGCGGGAGGCGGCCGAGCCAGGGGGCTCCCCTCCAGCGCCCGCCTGCCCCGGGCACGGCCGCGGGCGCCTCCAGCAGCAGGGTGCCGGGGGCCTGGGGCTGGTCCTCGGCTGCCCCTACCCTGGGGGAGAAGAGCAGAGCAGCAGGGGTCTGCGGGTCTTACTTGGTCTTGGCGATGACCAAGGCGTCGCTGAAGAGGAGGAGGTCCCTCTTCCTGGTGGCACGGCCCTGGGTCACCCGCACGCGCTGGCGCAGCCGGGGCTCGGGCGATGTCGGGGCAGGCTGGCACTGCTGCCCAGGCTCAGGGTCGTCACTGCGGAGCAGAGAGCATCAGGCACGGGCAAGGCGGGTGCCGCGGGGCCCGGCTGTGCCGGCGCGTCCCCGAGCCACGCAGGGGGAGCTCACCTGGAGCTGCGGCAGCAGTTTAGCTGGCCCATCCCGACGCGCCCAGGAGCAGCCGCGCGTGGGACCGGCTGGTGGGCTCAGGGCAGTGCCCAGGCGCCGCAAGCGAGGCTGCCAAGGGGGTCCTGGTGCCGATGGCTGGTGCTGGGCAAGAGCTTGGCTCTCCCCAACTCCACTGGGTGCTGGCTCGGCGCTGTCCCTGCAGGCTCTGGGGCCGTTGCCGGGCCAGCGCCAGGTCAACACACCATGGCATTCTAAGCCCAACTGTTAGGCTCAGCATGGAATTCTGAGCCCAACTGTTGGGCTCAGCATGGAATTCTGAGCCCAACGGGGAGCAGAGGGGTGGGGGAGGGGCACTGGGGGCTCTCCCCAGTATGCCCCTGTCTCTGTGGTGCTGGGGGGCCCAGAGCTGGGCACAGCGCTGCAGGCATGGCCTCACCGGTGCTGGGCAGAGGGGAAGGGTCACCTCCCTCCAGCTGCTGGCAAGGCTTTGCCCACTGCAGCCCAGGGCACCACTCACCGCCGCCCTTGGGCAAGGGCACCTTGCTGGCTCCTGGTCAACTTGGTGTCCACCAGGACCCCCAGGGCCTCTTCTGTCACGCTGCTTTCCTGCAGCTTTGCCAAGCTGGCCAAAAGGTCACGAGTATGTGTGGATGTGTCCCGCGATGCTTCGTGCCCGTGCCGGTGCCATCGGCAGTGGGTCCCACCCTCTCTCTGCAGCTCTCCTGGTGCCACTGCCATGAGGGTGAGCAGGGCATGTTTCCTCCAGCCAAAGCAGTGGTCCAGGTGGAAAGGCTTGCTCTTGTTATGGCCCAGGGAGAAGGAGGATGCACCCTGGAGACAGAGTCCAGAGATGAAGTTTCCACAGAACTCCATCTTTGTCTTTTTTCCTTAACTGCATTTTTTTCACACAAAATTTGTTTTTCACATGGTGTCTCGGTGAAAGGTGGTGGTTGGAACTGTCTTTTATTTCCCAGCCCCTAAACATTGGGGGAAACTCCAGGAAGCAGAGCAGAGGGGAATAGCGCAGCCCAGGGGGTGGCAGGCACGTCCTGCCCACTCCGCACTCTTCCGGGATGCTTGAGACGGTCGGCAGAGGGAAGAAAGCCGTCCTTGCGCCTGCTGGAGCCAGCCCCATTGTCTCTTTGGCTCTGAATGTGTGAAGCTAAGCCAGGAGAAGCCAAAAAGCAAAACCCTAAGCTATTGTGTTGCATTTTGTGTTAGGGAAGGGAGGAAGGGAGGGTCAGAAAGAAGGAAGGAAGGAAGGAAAGAAAGGAAATGGAGAACAAGTCGTACTCTCTGTAAGCCTGCTGGGAATAGGGCTAGGCAAGAGTTTCCGGGACCGCAATACCTCCTCCTCCTGCAACGCCTGTCTGCAGAGACGAGTGTCTGAAGAAGGATGCATTGGGTGGCTGAAAAGTGAGACGGGAGCACGCACATATTTTATCTTTTCATCTGCCACTGGCTATTCACAAGGGCTCCTGGGCACCATTTCACCTGGCTTTTTGAACTCCACGTGTTTAAGAAGGGGAAGAAACTGCTGGGCAACAGCAGCAGGGAGAAGGGAGTGAGAGTGTGTGAGAGGGTCGTCCGAAAAGGGGTTTCTTCTACCCGGTGTGCAATGAGCCAGTCCTCACGCACTCAGGAGAGATGTTGGAGAGATTCAGGCCGGGGTGCTCGGTGGACTTTCCACAAATCAAGCACACCCAAGGCCAGCCTCTTCGTTACATTTACACAGTACATTCATGCATACTCTAGCTGTCTAATACATATTCATTCTGATCTACAGGAGTTGTGCAACTCTGTGGCGTCAGTCTTCTTGGCTCCTTTTCAGAACCTTCTGCGCACGTCTTCCTCCTTTTGGGGGTGTCTGGTGGTCCTCTGTGGTCTTCCCAGATGAGGTACCGTAACTGCTTTTATCCATAGATGGATAAAATAAAATCCTTGTGCCCAAGGTGTTTCTTTCGTATGGTACCTCTCTCTCTGGATGGAGAAACTCGCTGCATCCTGCCAGTGCACTGTTAGCTGTTAACTGCTGCCATTGCTGGGGTTCATTGCTGTTACTTGCTTCCATGATGTCCGCTGCCACAGCTAAAGCAGAAAGAACAGCGTACACTGGTGTCCCTAATCAACACTTCTGTTCCCGTTCAGGTCCTGGGCTGCCTCTAAATAAAGAAAAAATATTGAGGGGGGTTGGAAATTAAGTTTCAGTCCTGCAAAGCGGTAAAGCATAGTTATCCCCAGGACAGGGGGTCACATTTATAACACAGAGTGACATCGGTGACTTGGAGATGAACACTTAAGAGCACCATTAGATCAAACCCTGGGAACTTAGGAGGAAATCATAAAAGGAAGCGCAGAAAGGAAAAGGAGCTGCAGTGTCAAAAGAGAAGGATGCCATTGCTTAAAGATTAATAAGGGTACAGATGAAGCCAAAGAGCAGGGAAGGAGACACAAGGCAGAATTCAAGAGGACTAGTGGTTCCTAGCAGCACCAAAAGTGCATGTGACTGATGGTTCCTTGGGAAAAAGAACCACCACCACCGGACTGGATGGAGTCATCACCAGAGCACACCAGTACCGCTTGCCATTGGTCTGCCAGTGGGAAGGGTGACAGATGTGCACGTGAAAAGCAGGTGCCAGTGACTCCGTGGGCACAAGTGGCACAAGGCTGGCTCAGCGTTTCCTATGCCTGAGCTGGGGCAGAAGTATGAAGACGTCGAAATGACTGGAAGTCTTCTAGTCTCTCTAGGAGCCTATCAGTTTGTTTGTAACTCCAGTAACAGCGGATGGCCAACGACTAAATGCAATGGGAAACACCGCGTGCCTGACCACTGGGACTTTGTCACGGGAACGCGTCTGGACTGTTAGGGGTACTCCTCTCATGAAGGGTCCTGTTGGGTGGATTCTAATTGAGCTCCTTCTAGTCTCACCTGAGAACAGCTGTACTGCCTTCACAAGAAACTCCCACCTCCTGTAATTGCTTTGATCATTGCTTTCTCCAGTGTAGATGAAAATATGAATATCTATGTATTATTGGAGATATTGCCTTGCTGTGTTTTAGTGTGGCAGTGATAGCCTCTGTTGGTGAATCCAGTGAGAAGGCAGAGAAGGAGAGGAGAGGAGAGGAGAGGAGAGGAGAGGAGAGGAGAGGAGAGGAGAGGAGAGGAGAGGAGAGGAGAGGAGAGGAGAGGAGAGGAGAGGAGAGGAGAGGAGAGGAGAGGAGAGGAGAGGAGAGGAGAGGAGAGGAGAGGAGAGGAGAGGAGAGGAGAGGAGAGGAGAGAGGAGAGAGGAGAGGCTATTTCAGTTGGAAGTGACCTACAACGATCATCTAGTGCCACTGTGGGTCCGTTTCAGGGCTGACCCACAGTTAAAGCCTATTAGTAAGGGCATTGTCCAAATGCCTCTTAAATGCTGACAGCATGGGGCATTGACCACCTCTCTAGGAAGCCCGTTCAAGTGTTTGACCACCTTCTCAGTAAAGCAATGGTTTGCAAGATATAGTCTGAATGCCCCTTGACACAGCTTTGAACGGGTCCCCTTTGTCCTGTCACAGGATACCAGGGAGATCAGCACCTCCCGCTCCACTTCCCCTCCTCAGGAAGCCATAGAGAGCAACGAGGTCTCCCGTCAGCCTCCTTTTCTCCAAACTAGACCAGCCCAAAGTCCTTAAGCTGCCCCTCACAGGACATGCCTTCCAGCCCCTTCACCAGCTTTGTTGCCTTCCTCAGGACCCACTCCAGTGCCTTCACACTGTGGGGCCCAGAACTGCACACAGCACTCAAGAGGAGGCCGCACCAACGCTGAGTACAGTGGGATGATCAACTCTTTTGACCAGCGGGTTCTGCTGTGTTTGATGCATCCCAGAATGACGTTTGTCCTCCTGACTGCCAGGGCATGACGCTGACTCCTCTTGAGCTTGGCACCAACCAGCACCCCCAGATCCTTTTCTGCAGGGCTGCTCTCCAGCCACTCCTCTCCCTCATAGATACTTGTGTTCGGTGTTACTGTGTCCCCAGGGCAGAACCTGGCATTTGTTTTAGTTACTGTTCCTGTTAAATGCCTTTGGGTAGTACCCAGTATGATCTTATCCACATTTTTTCCAGGTACTGGAGGTCTGACTAACATGTCTGTAGTTTCCTGGGCCTTCCCTCACACCCTTCTTGTAAATAAGAATAATGCTGGTGAGCTTCCAGGCAGTGGGGACCTCTCCAGATTCCCAAGACTTTCGGTAGACGATTGAGAGGGGTCCTGCTGTAACATCCACTGACAAGTGCAAAATGAAAACTGCCAACGCTGGAGTGCGATTTTTCTCCTGACCTACACAGTCTGCCACGGGCAGGTGCGTGCTTCCTCTCCGGGGCCATCTCTGTGCATCTCGGAAACATTTCCTATACTCAGAGCAGCATTACGATTGGAAAGATGGACAGCAGGGTCTGTTACACACCTGGGCTCCTTGTTCTTCTCACCCTGCCTGGCTTTTCTCAGTTGCCCAGTCCTGTGAGTTGCCAGCTTTCGCCTTTTCTTGCCCGGCTGCACCTCAGCCTCCTCTTCGCAGCACAGTTTTCTCTTGCTGTTGGATTGTGTTTTCTCTTCCTGCGAAGAGCCTGGCAACCTTTCCATTCAATAGTATTGTTAGACAGGTGAAGCCATGACAAGCACGGATCAATTGTGCTCTGAATCAAAGCTAGCTCATTTTACCTTCTCTCCCTGGAGGAGCTCTTCAGGCGCTCGCTTTCTGGTGCAACTGGAGGCACCTGCAATGGAAATGTGGAAGTTCAGAGGTGGCAAGGACCTCCCTGCCCCATTGCTGCCTTAGCTTCCAAAGGCAGATCCCTTGCATGGGTTTGCTCAGCCCAGATAAGCCAGTTCTGGCTGGATCACCACACAAAGTGTGACGGCCACCCTGCATCAGCCTCACTCTGCACTTTTGCAGAGCTCCAGGCTGGTGGATGACCTTGCTTGTCCCTGTGACAGCAGTCCCACCTTCTGAGGAGGGAGGCTTTTGTTGTCACGCTGTTTGTGGCCCTGACATACCTCTGATGTTTGTGCTTCTGCTCCTGGTGCTGATGCCTCCTCTGCAAGCCCAGCCACCTCCTCCTCAAAGAGTTCCCCATGGTGTTCGATGAGGAACTCCACCAGCCGCGTCACCTGCACACAGCAAACCATTGGTTTCCAGCTCGCTGGCTGCAAATGGGTCAGATGGCCTTTCCCACTCCTGACCCTCCCCTCCTGCGCAGCAAGCTGCAGCTGTGGGGCTGCTCTTCCCAGCAGCTCTTCCCATCCACGCGCGTTTGCTGAAGAGAGGAGGCAGCCCCGGTGCCTCTGAGCAGCAAAGCTGGGCTGGGCCCGGAAGGCTGTGGCCGGCTGGTAAATAGCGCGTACCTTCCCCGTCACCTGCATGAGGACACCCAGGGGCAGCGTGTGCTCCTCGGGCGGGCCGAGTAGGTTCGGCCCCAGGCAGATGGCCAGGTTAGTGGCAGTCATCCTGCTGGTGCCCGCATTGCTGCTGATGTTCTGCAGCAGGAGGAGCAAGTCCTTGAGCAGGAGAAGGTTTGCTTTGGGCAACTTGCTGGCCACCCTGAGGGAACAGGAACATAACGTCAAGAAGATAGATGCTGTCAACACAAGTCTCCCAGGCTGATGTCACCCGAGGCCACCCAAGGGAAGGCTCCCTGGCCACTCCTGCTCTACAGCAGACGGACTGCCTTGGTTGAGATACGGCCACCTCCCTCCCCGCCTGCCCTTCTGGCAAGAGTCCCTTTGCGAAGCAAAGCCCCAGTGCCTGCGGGAAGAGCTCCAAGGACAGAAATGCTTCTCTGAGCCACTTTCCCCCAAAACCAGACCCCACAGCAGCAAGAGGTGGCTGACAGAAAACACGGCTTCTTCAGGCAGGCCGTCGCTTTGCAGGCAAGTCCCTGGCCTCTGCCAGTCCCCACGGAGCAGGCAGGCTGCTCGCCACGCTTACTCCTTCAGTGCTGCCAGTCTCTCCTGCCTGCTGGTCTTCTGCAGGGCGCTCATCCACTCCTCGTAAAGGTCTGCGTCGAGGAGCTTGGAGGGGATCTTGCGGAGGAAGTCCTGCAAAGCCAAGGGCTCCGGGTGAGGCTCTGGGCGCTGCGTCCGGGAGCACAGGCAGCATGGGCGGCACTCTGGCTCGCGAGCAGGCGGCTGGGTTTGTGCTCCTGCTCTGGCAGGTGCCCATCAGCCCCGACAGAGCCGGGAGCTGCGGGGCTCCAGGTCAGCAGGGTTCACCTTGAAGATGATGGCCAGCAGGTGCACGGGCTGGCTTTCGAGGTGGACCTGCGCTCCGCTGTCGAGGGCCTCCCTGAGCTCCCGGAAGGCACGCTCACCGACCGTCCGCCGGAAGATCCCCTCCGTGGATGGCCCGTGCTCATGCAGGAGAGCCAGCAAGTCCTGCAGGGACAGAGGAGGAGAGCTGGAGACAGGACTACCGACAGAACCAGGAGCGAGTGTGGCTTTCACTGGGGTGGGATGGAGATGTGGCTGGAGGTAGGGGACGTGGGGCGGAGCCGGCTTTGTCCCCGAGCCCCAGCAGGGCTTCCTCTGCTGGAGACAGCGCCTCCCTGGAGGAGCCATAGGGATGGGGACCCCCTGGCCAGGCTTGCTTACCTGCATGGGCTGGGGCAGCATTCCGTCCTGGCTGCAGAGGGCTGCCAGGGGCCGGCCAAAGAGAGCCCCCCTGGCACCAGAGCCCGATGGCCCGGGCACCTCTGCAGCGGCTGAGTTCCCTCGCCGTGCAAATGGCCAGGGCAGCCCCCTCCTCCTCCTGCGGGTCTCGCCTGCTGCCAAGGGAAAGAGAGCAAAGAGCCGTGGAGGAGAAGCGGTAGGCAAGCGGTCCCGGACCCTCTCAGGGCTGTCCCCCCACTGCCGAGCGCACGGGAGAGTGATGGTTTGGGAACGAGGGGCCCCGGGGCTCATCTCTCTCCTGCCGCAGAGCCATGGGGATGGATGTGCCCTGCAGGAAGGGCAGCAGCAGCCCCAGCGCAGCACGAGTGCCCGGCTGCCAGAGCAGGAGAGAAGGGCCGTCCTGTCCCCGCCTTCTCCAAACTCACCAGCCGCGTGGCCACGTCCGCCTTCGCTGCCAGAGGGGACGGGAGGTGGCCGCTGCTCTGCACCAGCCTGCAAGGAACACGCTGCGCTCAGCGAGCAGCCCCGCAGCAGAAAGGGCCCCCGAAGAGCTGCATCGGCCCCTGGCTGTGCGGGAGAGGTGGGAACGGCCGAGCCTGCAGCACGACCAGTCCTCACCTTTGCCTGGGCCGTGACCAGCCTCTCCAGGCTGCTGGCGTGCAGTGTCGTCGCCTGGGCAGGGGAGAAGAGCAGAAGGTGAGCAGCAATGCAGCTGATGGTGGGCTGGAGCAGCGCCTGGGGCAGAGGGGAGGCGGGAGGGACACTCACAGCATCGCGGCCACTGAGCTCCTTCAGCAGCAGCTTGATGGAGGGCAGCCGGGTGACGCGGGCTCCCTCCGCTCCTTCTGGTGACCTGTGTGTGGGGAAGGGGCAGAGGAGGAGCTGTGTGAGACCCAAGCCGCCTTCTCCCTGTGCTGGCAGCCCGGGGAGCGCTGCCAAGCTGCCCCGCAGCAGCCGGTGCCACCCGGCCGTGGAGCGGAGAGCAGCGGCGGTGGTGAGGACGGGGCTGGGCAGGGGTTGTCTGGACAGAGCGGGGCAAAGCAGCTGTGCCAGCTGTGCCCGCCCGAGAGCCGCCTGCAGGCGCGGGGCCTCTCTGCCCGGCTTAGGAGCGGTGTTTGGGCACGGCAGGGCTGCGGCTGGAGCCTCCCCCCGGGGTGTGAGCACGGTCCCCCCGGGCTGCACTGGCAGGCAGGGCTTACTTGAGCAGCGCGTCGAGCCAGAGCTCCTTCAGCGCCCGGGAGCTGCAGAGAGAGAGGAGAAACGGGCTGAGCGCCCGCTGCTCCCCGGCATGCGGGCAGAGGCAGCCCGGCACAGCCCTGCCGCGTGGGGACGGCCAGCGAGGCAGGGCAGGACGGAGCCCTGCGGGGCAGGACAGAGGGGACCCGTCCCCGAGGCTCACCGGAAAGTGAGGAGGCAGGAGCCGCAGGGCCAGACGAGGAGCAGGGAGCTGGTGGTCTTGCCTTCCTCCTCTTCGGCGGCATCGCTGGCCGCCCCCCTCCCGCTGCTCAGCACCTGCAGCTGGGCCAGGGCCAGGCGGAGCTGCGGGCGCGGGGCGCGGCCACGTCTGCAGAGAGGAGCGGCAGGGAGTGAGCGGGAGGCGGCCGAGCCAGGGGGCTCCCCTCCAGCGCCCGCCTGCCCCGGGCACGGCCGCGGGCGCCTCCAGCAGCAGGGTGCCGGGGGCCTGGGGCTGGTCCTCGGCTGCCCCTACCCTGGGGGAGAAGAGCAGAGCAGCAGGGGTCTGCGGGTCTTACTTGGTCTTGGCGATGACCAAGGCGTCGCTGAAGAGGAGGAGGTCCCTCTTCCTGGTGGCACGGCCCTGGGTCACCCGCACGCGCTGGCGCAGCCGGGGCTCGGGTGATGTCGGGGCAGGCTGGCACTGCTGCCCGGGCTCAGGGTCGTCACTGCGGAGCAGAGAGCATCAGGCACGGGCAAGGCGGGTGCCGCGGGGCCCGGCTGTGCCGGCGCGTCCCCGAGCCACGCAGGGGGAGCTCACCTGGAGCTGCGGCAGCAGTTTAGCTGGCCCATCCCGACGCGCCCAGGAGCAGCCGCGCGTGGGACCGGCTGGTGGGCTCAGGGCAGTGCCCAGGCGCCGCAAGCGAGGCTGCCAAGGGGGTCCTGGTGCCGATGGCTGGTGCTGGGCAAGAGCTTGGCTCTCCCCAACTCCACTGGGTGCTGGCTCGGCGCTGTCCCTGCAGGCTCTGGGGCCGTTGCCGGGCCAGCGCCAGGTCAACACACCATGGCATTCTAAGCCCAACTGTTAGGCTCAGCATGGAATTCTGAGCCCAACTGTTGGGCTCAGCATGGAATTCTGAGCCCAACGGGGAGCAGAGGGGTGGGGGAGGGGCACTGGGGGCTCTCCCCAGTATGCCCCTGTCTCTGTGGTGCTGGGGGGCCCAGAGCTGGGCACAGCGCTGCAGGCATGGCCTCACCGGTGCTGGGCAGAGGGGAAGGGTCACCTCCCTCCAGCTGCTGGCAAGGCTTTGCCCACTGCAGCCCAGGGCACCACTCACCGCCGCCCTTGGGCAAGGGCACCTTGCTGGCTCCTGGTCAACTTGGTGTCCACCAGGACCCCCAGGGCCTCTTCTGTCACGCTGCTTTCCTGCAGCTTTGCCAAGCTGGCCAAAAGGTCACGAGTATGTGTGGATGTGTCCCGCGATGCTTCGTGCCCGTGCCGGTGCCATCGGCAGTGGGTCCCACCCTCTCTCTGCAGCTCTCCTGGTGCCACTGCCATGAGGGTGAGCAGGGCATGTTTCCTCCAGCCAAAGCAGTGGTCCAGGTGGAAAGGCTTGCTCTTGTTATGGCCCAGGGAGAAGGAGGATGCACCCTGGAGACAGAGTCCAGAGATGAAGTTTCCACAGAACTCCATCTTTGTCTTTTTTCCTTAACTGCATTTTTTTCACACAAAATTTGTTTTTCACATGGTGTCTCGGTGAAAGGTGGTGGTTGGAACTGTCTTTTATTTCCCAGCCCCTAAACATTGGGGGAAACTCCAGGAAGCAGAGCAGAGGGGAATAGCGCAGCCCAGGGGGTGGCAGGCACGTCCTGCCCACTCCGCACTCTTCCGGGATGCTTGAGACGGTCGGCAGAGGGAAGAAAGCCGTCCTTGCGCCTGCTGGAGCCAGCCCCATTGTCTCTTTGGCTCTGAATGTGTGAAGCTAAGCCAGGAGAAGCCAAAAACCAAAACCCTAAGCTGTTGAGTTGCATTTTGTGTTAGGGAAGGGAGGAAGGGAGGGTCAGAAAGAAGGAAGGAAGGAAAGAAAGAAAGGAAATGGAGAACAAGTAGTACTCTCTGTAAGCCTGCTGGGAATAGGGCTAGGCAAGAGTTTCCGGGACCGCAATACCTCCTCCTCCTGCAACGCCTGTCTGCAGAGACGAGTGTCTGAAGAAGGATGCATTGGATGGCTGAAAAGTGAGACGGGAGCACGCACATATTTTATCTTTTCATCTGCCACTGGCTATTCACAAGGGCTCCTGGGCACCATTTCACCTGGCTTTTTGAACTCCACGTGTTTAAGAAGGGGAAGAAACTGCTGGGCAACAGCAGCAGGGAGAAGGGAGTGAGAGTGTGTGAGAGGGTCGTCCGAAAAGGGGTTTCTTCTACCCGGTGTGCAATGAGCCAGTCCTCACGCACTCAGGAGAGATGTTGGAGAGATTCAGGCCGGGGTGCTCGGTGGACTTTCCACAAATCAAGCACACCCAAGGCCAGCCTCTTCGTTACATTTACACAGTACATTCATGCATACTCTAGCTGTCTAATACATATTCATTCTGATCTACAGGAGTTGTGCAACTCTGTGGCGTCAGTCTTCTTGGCTCCTTTTCAGAACCTTCTGCGCACGTCTTCCTCCTTTTGGGGGTGTCTGGTGGTCCTCTGTGGTCTTCCTAGATGAGGTACCGTAACTGCTTTTATCCATAGATGGATAAAATAAAATCCTTGTGCCCAAGGTGTTTCTTTCGTATGGTACCTCTCTCTCTGGATGGAGAAACTCGCTGCATCCTGCCAGTGCACTGTTAGCTGTTAACTGCTGCCATTGCTGGGGTTCATTGCTGTTACTTGCTTCCATGATGTCCGCTGCCACAGCTAAAGCAGAAAGAACAGCGTACACTGGTGTCCCTAATCAACACTTCTGTTCCCGTTCAGGTCCTGGGCTGCCTCTAAATAAAGAAAAAATATTGAGGGGGGTTGGAAATTAAGTTTCAGTCCTGCAAAGCGGTAAAGCATAGTTATCCCCAGGACAGGGGGTCACATTTATAACACAGAGTGACATCGGTGACTTGGAGATGAACGCTTAAGAGCACCGTTAGATCAAACCCTGGGAACTTAGGAGGAAATCATAAAAGGAAGCGCAGAAAGGAAAAGGAGCTGCAGTGTCAAAAGAGAAGGATGCCATTGCTTAAAGAGTAATAAGGGTACAGATGAAGCCAAAGAGCAGGGAAGGAGACACAAGGCAGAATTCAAGAGGACTAGTGGTTCCTAGCAGCACCAAAAGTGCATGTGACTGATGGTTCCTTGGGAAAAAGAACCACCACCACCGGACTGGATGGAGTCATCACCAGAGCACACCAGTACCGCTTGCCATTGGTCTGCCAGTGGGAAGGGTGACAGATGTGCACGTGAAAAGCAGGTGCCAGTGACTCCGTGGGCACAAGTGGCACAAGGCTGGCTCAGCGTTTCCTATGCCTGAGCTGGGGCAGAAGTATGAAGACGTCGAAATGACTGGAAGTCTTCTAGTCTCTCTAGGAGCCTATCAGTTTGTTTGTAACTCCAGTAACAGCGGATGGCCGACAACTAAATGCAATGGGAAACACCGCGTGCCTGACCACTGGGACTTTGTCACGGGAACGCGTCTGGACTGTTAGGGGTACTCCTCTCATGAAGGGTCCTGTTGGGTGGATTCTAATTGAGCTCCTTCTAGTCTCACCTGAGAACAGCTGTACTGCCTTCACAAGAAACTCCCACCTCCTGTAATTGCTTTGATCATTGCTTTCTCCAGTGTAGATGAAAATATGAATATCTATGTATTATTGGAGATATTGCCTTGCTGTGTTTTAGTGTGGCAGTGATAGCCTCTGTTGGTGAATCCAGTGAGAAGGCAGAGAAGGAGAGGAGAGGAGAGGAGAGGAGAGGAGAGGAGAGGAGAGGAGAGGAGAGGAGAGGAGAGGAGAGGAGAGGAGAGGAGAGGAGAGGAGAGGAGAGGAGAGGAGAGGAGAGGAGAGGAGAGGAGAGGAGAGGAGAGGAGAGGAGAGGAGAGGAGAGGAGAGGAGAGGAGAGAGGAGAGGCTATTTCAGTTGGAAGTGACCTACAACGATCATCTAGTGCCACTGTGGGTCCGTTTCAGGGCTGACCCACAGTTAAAGCCTATTAGTAAGGGCATTGTCCAAATGCCTCTTAAATGCTGACAGCATGGGGCATTGACCACCTCTCTAGGAAGCCCGTTCAAGTGTTTGACCACCTTCTCAGTAAAGCAATGGTTTGCAAGATATAGTCTGAATGCCCCTTGACACAGCTTTGAACGGGTCCCCTTTGTCCTGTCACAGGATACCAGGGAGATCAGCACCTCCCGCTCCACTTCCCCTCCTCAGGAAGCCATAGAGAGCAACGAGGTCTCCCGTCAGCCTCCTTTTCTCCAAACTAGACCAGCCCAAAGTCCTTAAGCTGCCCCTCACAGGACATGCCTTCCAGCCCCTTCACCAGCTTTGTTGCCTTCCTCAGGACCCACTCCAGTGCCTTCACACTGTGGGGCCCAGAACTGCACACAGCACTCAAGAGGAGGCCGCACCAACGCTGAGTACAGTGGGATGATCAACTCTTTTGACCAGCGGGTTCTGCTGTGTTTGATGCATCCCAGAATGACGTTTGTCCTCCTGACTGCCAGGGCATGACGCTGACTCCTCTTGAGCTTGGCACCAACCAGCACCCCCAGATCCTTTTCTGCAGGGCTGCTCTCCAGCCACTCCTCTCCCTCATAGATACTTGTGTTCGGTGTTACTGTGTCCCCAGGGCAGAACCTGGCATTTGTTTTAGTTACTGTTCCTGTTAAATGCCTTTGGGTAGTACCCAGTATGATCTTATCCACATTTTTTCCAGGTACTGGAGGTCTGACTAACATGTCTGTAGTTTCCTGGGCCTTCCCTCACACCCTTCTTGTAAATAAGAATAATGCTGGTGAGCTTCCAGGCAGTGGGGACCTCTCCAGATTCCCAAGACTTTCGGTAGACGATTGAGAGGGGTCCTGCTGTAACATCCACTGACAAGTGCAAAATGAAAACTGCCAACGCTGGAGTGCGATTTTTCTCCTGACCTACACAGTCTGCCACGGGCAGGTGCGTGCTTCCTCTCCGGGGCCATCTCTGTGCATCTCGGAAACATTTCCTATACTCAGAGCAGCATTACGATTGGAAAGATGGACAGCAGGGTCTGTTACACACCTGGGCTCCTTGTTCTTCTCACCCTGCCTGGCTTTTCTCAGTTGCCCAGTCCTGTGAGTTGCCAGCTTTCGCCTTTTCTTGCCCGGCTGCACCTCAGCCTCCTCTTCGCAGCACAGTTTTCTCTTGCTGTTGGATTGTGTTTTCTCTTCCTGCGAAGAGCCTGGCAACCTTTCCATTCAATAGTATTGTTAGACAGGTGAAGCCATGACAAGCACGGATCAATTGTGCTCTGAATCAAAGCTAGCTCATTTTACCTTCTCTCCCTGGAGGAGCTCTTCAGGCGCTCGCTTTCTGGTGCAACTGGAGGCACCTGCAATGGAAATGTGGAAGTTCAGAGGTGGCAAGGACCTCCCTGCCCCATTGCTGCCTTAGCTTCCAAAGGCAGATCCCTTGCATGGGTTTGCTCAGCCCAGATAAGCCAGTTCTGGCTGGATCACCACACAAAGTGTGACGGCCACCCTGCATCAGCCTCACTCTGCACTTTTGCAGAGCTCCAGGCTGGTGGATGACCTTGCTTGTCCCTGTGACAGCAGTCCCACCTTCTGAGGAGGGAGGCTTTTGTTGTCACGCTGTTTGTGGCCCTGACATACCTCTGATGTTTGTGCTTCTGCTCCTGGTGCTGATGCCTCCTCTGCAAGCCCAGCCACCTCCTCCTCAAAGAGTTCCCCATGGTGTTCGATGAGGAACTCCACCAGCCGCGTCACCTGCACACAGCAAACCATTGGTTTCCAGCTCGCTGGCTGCAAATGGGTCAGATGGCCTTTCCCACTCCTGACCCTCCCCTCCTGCGCAGCAAGCTGCAGCTGTGGGGCTGCTCTTCCCAGCAGCTCTTCCCATCCACGCGCGTTTGCTGAAGAGAGGAGGCAGCCCCGGTGCCTCTGAGCAGCAAAGCTGGGCTGGGCCCGGAAGGCTGTGGCCGGCTGGTAAATAGCGCGTACCTTCCCCGTCACCTGCATGAGGACACCCAGGGGCAGCGTGTGCTCCTCGGGCGGGCCGAGTAGGTTCGGCCCCAGGCAGATGGCCAGGTTAGTGGCAGTCATCCTGCTGGTGCCCGCATTGCTGCTGATGTTCTGCAGCAGGAGGAGCAAGTCCTTGAGCAGGAGAAGGTTTGCTTTGGGCAACTTGCTGGCCACCCTGAGGGAACAGGAACATAACGTCAAGAAGATAGATGCTGTCAACACAAGTCTCCCAGGCTGATGTCACCCGAGGCCACCCAAGGGAAGGCTCCCTGGCCACTCCTGCTCTACAGCAGACGGACTGCCTTGGTTGAGATACGGCCACCTCCCTCCCCGCCTGCCCTTCTGGCAAGAGTCCCTTTGCGAAGCAAAGCCCCAGTGCCTGCGGGAAGAGCTCCAAGGACAGAAATGCTTCTCTGAGCCACTTTCCCCCAAAACCAGACCCCACAGCAGCAAGAGGTGGCTGACAGAAAACACGGCTTCTTCAGGCAGGCCGTCGCTTTGCAGGCAAGTCCCTGGCCTCTGCCAGTCCCCACGGAGCAGGCAGGCTGCTCGCCACGCTTACTCCTTCAGTGCTGCCAGTCTCTCCTGCCTGCTGGTCTTCTGCAGGGCGCTCATCCACTCCTCGTAAAGGTCTGCGTCGAGGAGCTTGGAGGGGATCTTGCGGAGGAAGTCCTGCAAAGCCAAGGGCTCCGGGTGAGGCTCTGGGCGCTGCATCCGGGAGCACAGGCAGCATGGGCGGCACTCTGGCTCGCGAGCAGGCGGCTGGGTTTGTGCTCCTGCTCTGGCAGGTGCCCATCAGCCCCGACAGAGCCGGGAGCTGCGGGGCTCCAGGTCAGCAGGGTTCACCTTGAAGATGATGGCCAGCAGGTGCACGGGCTGGCTTTCGAGGTGGACCTGCGCTCCGCTGTCGAGGGCCTCCCTGAGCTCCCGGAAGGCACGCTCACCGACCGTCCGCCGGAAGATCCCCTCCGTGGATGGCCCGTGCTCATGCAGGAGAGCCAGCAGGTCCTGCAGGGACAGAGGAGGAGAGCTGGAGACAGGACTACCGACAGAACCAGGAGCGAGTGTGGCTTTCACTGGGGTGGGATGGAGATGTGGCTGGAGGTAGGGCACGTGGGGAGGAGCCGGCTTTGTCCCCGAGCCCCAGCAGGGCTTCCTCTGCTGGAGACAGCGCCTCCCTGGAGGAGCCATAGGGATGGGGACCCCCTGGCCAGGCTTGCTTACCTGCATGGGCTGGGGCAGCATTCCGTCCTGGCTGCAGAGGGCTGCCAGGGGCCGGCCAAAGAGAGCCCCCCTGGCACCAGAGCCCGATGGCCCGGGCACCTCTGCAGCGGCTGAGTTCCCTCGCCGTGCAAATGGCCAGGGCAGCCCCCTCCTCCTCCTGCGGGTCTCGCCTGCTGCCAAGGGAAAGAGAGCAAAGAGCCGTGGAGGAGAAGCGGTAGGCAAGCGGTCCCGGACCCTCTCAGGGCTGTCCCCCCACTGCCGAGCGCACGGGAGAGTGATGGTTTGGGAACGAGGGGCCCCGGGGCTCATCTCTCTCCTGCCGCAGAGCCATGGGGATGGATGTGCCCTGCAGGAAGGGCAGCAGCAGCCCCAGCGCAGCACGAGTGCCCGGCTGCCAGAGCAGGAGAGAAGGGCCGTCCTGTCCCCGCCTTCTCCAAACTCACCAGCCGCGTGGCCACGTCCGCCTTCGCTGCCAGAGGGGACGGGAGGTGGCCGCTGCTCTGCACCAGCCTGCAAGGAACACGCTGCGCTCAGCGAGCAGCCCCGCAGCAGAAAGGGCCCCCGAAGAGCTGCATCGGCCCCTGGCTGTGCGAGAGAGGTGGGAACGGCCGAGCCTGCAGCACGACCAGTCCTCACCTTTGCCTGGGCCGTGACCAGCCTCTCCAGGCTGCTGGCGTGCAGTGTCGTCGCCTGGGCAGGGGAGAAGAGCAGAAGGTGAGCAGCAATGCAGCTGATGGTGGGCTGGAGCAGCGCCTGGGGCAGAGGGGAGGCGGGAGGGACACTCACAGCATCGCGGCCACTGAGCTCCTTCAGCAGCAGCTTGATGGAGGGCAGCCGGGTGACGCGGGCTCCCTCCGCTCCTTCTGGTGACCTGTGTGTGGGGAAGGGGCAGAGGAGGAGCTGTGTGAGACCCAAGCCGCCTTCTCCCTGTGCTGGCAGCCCGGGGAGCGCTGCCAAGCTGCCCCGCAGCAGCCGGTGCCACCCGGCCGTGGAGCGGAGAGCAGCGGCGGTGGTGAGGACGGGGCTGGGCAGGGGTTGTCTGGACAGAGCGGGGCAAAGCATCTGTGCCAGCTGTGCCCGCCCGAGAGCCGCCTGCAGGCGCGGGGCCTCTCTGCCCGGCTTGGGAGCGGTGTTTGGGCACGGCAGGGCTGCGGCTGGAGCCTCCCCCCGGGGTGTGAGCACGGTCCCCCCGGGCTGCACTGGCAGGCAGGGCTTACTTGAGCAGCGCGTCGAGCCAGAGCTCCTTCAGCGCCCGGGAGCTGCAGAGAGAGAGGAGAAACGGGCTGAGCGCCCGCTGCTCCCCGGCATGCGGGCAGAGGCAGCCCGGCACAGCCCTGCCGCGTGGGGACGGCCAGCGAGGCAGGGCAGGACGGAGCCCTGCGGGGCAGGACAGAGGGGACCCGTCCCCGAGGCTCACCGGAAAGTGAGGAGGCAGGAGCCGCAGGGCCAGACGAGGAGCAGGGAGCTGGTGGTCTTGCCTTCCTCCTCTTCGGCGGCATCGCTGGCCGCCCCCCTCCCGCTGCTCAGCACCTGCAGCTGGGCCAGGGCCAGGCGGAGCTGCGGGCGCGGGGCGCGGCCACGTCTGCAGAGAGGAGCGGCAGGGAGTGAGCGGGAGGCGGCCGAGCCAGGGGGCTCCCCTCCAGCGCCCGCCTGCCCCGGGCACGGCCGCGGGCGCCTCCAGCAGCAGGGTGCCGGGGGCCTGGGGCTGGTCCTCGGCTGCCCCTACCCTGGGGGAGAAGAGCAGAGCAGCAGGGGTCTGCGGGTCTTACTTGGTCTTGGCGATGACCAAGGCGTCGCTGAAGAGGAGGAGGTCCCTCTTCCTGGTGGCACGGCCCTGGGTCACCCGCACGCGCTGGCGCAGCCGGGGCTCGGGCGATGTCGGGGCAGGCTGGCACTGCTGCCCGGGCTCAGGGTCGTCACTGCGGAGCAGAGAGCATCAGGCACGGGCAAGGCGGGTGCCGCGGGGCCCGGCTGTGCCGGCGCGTCCCCGAGCCACGCAGGGGGAGCTCACCTGGAGCTGCGGCAGCAGTTTAGCTGGCCCATCCCGACGCGCCCAGGAGCAGCCGCGCGTGGGACCGGCTGGTGGGCTCAGGGCAGTGCCCAGGCGCCGCAAGCGAGGCTGCCAAGGGGGTCCTGGTGCCGATGGCTGGTGCTGGGCAAGAGCTTGGCTCTCCCCAACTCCACTGGGTGCTGGCTCGGCGCTGTCCCTGCAGGCTCTGGGGCCGTTGCCGGGCCAGCGCCAGGTCAACACACCATGGCATTCTAAGCCCAACTGTTAGGCTCAGCATGGAATTCTGAGCCCAACTGTTGGGCTCAGCATGGAATTCTGAGCCCAACGGGGAGCAGAGGGGTGGGGGAGGGGCACTGGGGGCTCTCCCCAGTATGCCCCTGTCTCTGTGGTGCTGGGGGGCCCAGAGCTGGGCACAGCGCTGCAGGCATGGCCTCACCGGTGCTGGGCAGAGGGGAAGGGTCACCTCCCTCCAGCTGCTGGCAAGGCTTTGCCCACTGCAGCCCAGGGCACCACTCACCGCCGCCCTTGGGCAAGGGCACCTTGCTGGCTCCTGGTCAACTTGGTGTCCACCAGGACCCCCAGGGCCTCTTCTGTCACGCTGCTTTCCTGCAGCTTTGCCAAGCTGGCCAAAAGGTCACGAGTATGTGTGGATGTGTCCCGCGATGCTTCGTGCCCGTGCCGGTGCCATCGGCAGTGGGTCCCACCCTCTCTCTGCAGCTCTCCTGGTGCCACTGCCATGAGGGTGAGCAGGGCATGTTTCCTCCAGCCAAAGCAGTGGTCCAGGTGGAAAGGCTTGCTCTTGTTATGGCCCAGGGAGAAGGAGGATGCACCCTGGAGACAGAGTCCAGAGATGAAGTTTCCACAGAACTCCATCTTTGTCTTTTTTCCTTAACTGCATTTTTTTCACACAAAATTTGTTTTTCACATGGTGTCTCGGTGAAAGGTGGTGGTTGGAACTGTCTTTTATTTCCCAGCCCCTAAACATTGGGGGAAACTCCAGGAAGCAGAGCAGAGGGGAATAGCGCAGCCCAGGGGGTGGCAGGCACGTCCTGCCCACTCCGCACTCTTCCGGGATGCTTGAGACGGTCGGCAGAGGGAAGAAAGCCGTCCTTGCGCCTGCTGGAGCCAGCCCCATTGTCTCTTTGGCTCTGAATGTGTGAAGCTAAGCCAGGAGAAGCCAAAAACCAAAACCCTAAGCTGTTGAGTTGCATTTTGTGTTAGGGAAGGGAGGAAGGGAGGGTCAGAAAGAAGGAAGGAAGGAAAGAAAGAAAGGAAATGGAGAACAAGTCGTACTCTCTGTAAGCCTGCTGGGAATAGGGCTAGGCAAGAGTTTCCGGGACCGCAATACCTCCTCCTCCTGCAACGCCTGTCTGCAGAGACGAGTGTCTGAAGAAGGATGCATTGGATGGCTGAAAAGTGAGACGGGAGCACGCACATATTTTATCTTTTCATCTGCCACTGGCTATTCACAAGGGCTCCTGGGCACCATTTCACCTGGCTTTTTGAACTCCACGTGTTTAAGAAGGGGAAGAAACTGCTGGGCAACAGCAGCAGGGAGAAGGGAGTGAGAGTGTGTGAGAGGGTCGTCCGAAAAGGGGTTTCTTCTACCCGGTGTGCAATGAGCCAGTCCTCACGCACTCAGGAGAGATGTTGGAGAGATTCAGGCCGGGGTGCTCGGTGGACTTTCCACAAATCAAGCACACCCAAGGCCAGCCTCTTCGTTACATTTACACAGTACATTCATGCATACTCTAGCTGTCTAATACATATTCATTCTGATCTACAGGAGTTGTGCAACTCTGTGGCGTCAGTCTTCTTGGCTCCTTTTCAGAACCTTCTGCACACGTCTTCCTCCTTTTGGGGGTGTCTGGTGGTCCTCTGTGGTCTTCCCAGATGAGGTACCGTAACTGCTTTTATCCATAGATGGATAAAATAAAATCCTTGTGCCCAAGGTGTTTCTTTCGTATGGTACCTCTCTCTCTGGATGGAGAAACTCGCTGCATCCTGCCAGTGCACTGTTAGCTGTTAACTGCTGCCATTGCTGGGGTTCATTGCTGTTACTTGCTTCCATGATGTCCGCTGCCACAGCTAAAGCAGAAAGAACAGCGTACACTGGTGTCCCTAATCAACACTTCTGTTCCCGTTCAGGTCCTGGGCTGCCTCTAAATAAAGAAAAAATATTGAGGGGGGTTGGAAATTAAGTTTCAGTCCTGCAAAGCGGTAAAGCATAGTTATCCCCAGGACAGGGGGTCACATTTATAACACAGAGTGACATCGGTGACTTGGAGATGAACGCTTAAGAGCACCGTTAGATCAAACCCTGGGAACTTAGGAGGAAATCATAAAAGGAAGCGCAGAAAGGAAAAGGAGCTGCAGTGTCAAAAGAGAAGGATGCCATTGCTTAAAGAGTAATAAGGGTACAGATGAAGCCAAAGAGCAGGGAAGGAGACACAAGGCAGAATTCAAGAGGACTAGTGGTTCCTAGCAGCACCAAAAGTGCATGTGACTGATGGTTCCTTGGGAAAAAGAACCACCACCACCGGACTGGATGGAGTCATCACCAGAGCACACCAGTACCGCTTGCCATTGGTCTGCCAGTGGGAAGGGTGACAGATGTGCACGTGAAAAGCAGGTGCCAGTGACTCCGTGGGCACAAGTGGCACAAGGCTGGCTCAGCGTTTCCTATGCCTGAGCTGGGGCAGAAGTATGAAGACGTCAAAATGACTGGAAGTCTTCTAGTCTCTCTAGGAGCCTATCAGTTTGTTTGTAACTCCAGTAACAGCGGATGGCCGACAACTAAATGCAATGGGAAACACCGCGTGCCTGACCACTGGGACTTTGTCACGGGAACGCGTCTGGACTGTTAGGGGTACTCCTCTCATGAAGGGTCCTGTTGGGTGGATTCTAATTGAGCTCCTTCTAGTCTCACCTGAGAACAGCTGTACTGCCTTCACAAGAAACTCCCACCTCCTGTAATTGCTTTGATCATTGCTTTCTCCAGTGTAGATGAAAATATGAATATCTATGTATTATTGGAGATATTGCCTTGCTGTGTTTTAGTGTGGCAGTGATAGCCTCTGTTGGTGAATCCAGTGAGAAGGCAGAGAAGGAGAGGAGAGGAGAGGAGAGGAGAGGAGAGGAGAGGAGAGGAGAGGAGAGGAGAGGAGAGGAGAGGAGAGGAGAGGAGAGGAGAGGAGAGGAGAGGAGAGGAGAGGAGAGGAGAGGAGAGGAGAGGAGAGGAGAGGAGAGGAGAGGAGAGGAGAGGAGAGGAGAGGAGAGGAGAGGAGAGGAGAGGAGAGAGGAGAGGCTATTTCAGTTGGAAGTGACCTACAACGATCATCTAGTGCCACTGTGGGTCCGTTTCAGGGCTGACCCACAGTTAAAGCCTATTAGTAAGGGCATTGTCCAAATGCCTCTTAAATGCTGACAGCATGGGGCATTGACCACCTCTCTAGGAAGCCCGTTCAAGTGTTTGACCACCTTCTCAGTAAAGCAATGGTTTGCAAGATATAGTCTGAATGCCCCTTGACACAGCTTTGAACGGGTCCCCTTTGTCCTGTCACAGGATACCAGGGAGATCAGCACCTCCCGCTCCACTTCCCCTCCTCAGGAAGCCATAGAGAGCAACGAGGTCTCCCGTCAGCCTCCTTTTCTCCAAACTAGACCAGCCCAAAGTCCTTAAGCTGCCCCTCACAGGACATGCCTTCCAGCCCCTTCACCAGCTTTGTTGCCTTCCTCAGGACCCACTCCAGTGCCTTCACACTGTGGGGCCCAGAACTGCACACAGCACTCAAGAGGAGGCCGCACCAACGCTGAGTACAGTGGGATGATCAACTCTTTTGACCAGCGGGTTCTGCTGTGTTTGATGCATCCCAGAATGACGTTTGTCCTCCTGACTGCCAGGGCATGACGCTGACTCCTCTTGAGCTTGGCACCAACCAGCACCCCCAGATCCTTTTCTGCAGGGCTGCTCTCCAGCCACTCCTCTCCCTCATAGATACTTGTGTTCGGTGTTACTGTGTCCCCAGGGCAGAACCTGGCATTTGTTTTAGTTACTGTTCCTGTTAAATGCCTTTGGGTAGTACCCAGTATGATCTTATCCACATTTTTTCCAGGTACTGGAGGTCTGACTAACATGTCTGTAGTTTCCTGGGCCTTCCCTCACACCCTTCTTGTAAATAAGAATAATGCTGGTGAGCTTCCAGGCAGTGGGGACCTCTCCAGATTCCCAAGACTTTCGGTAGACGATTGAGAGGGGTCCTGCTGTAACATCCACTGACAAGTGCAAAATGAAAACTGCCAACGCTGGAGTGCGATTTTTCTCCTGACCTACACAGTCTGCCACGGGCAGGTGCGTGCTTCCTCTCCGGGGCCATCTCTGTGCATCTCGGAAACATTTCCTATACTCAGAGCAGCATTACGATTGGAAAGATGGACAGCAGGGTCTGTTACACACCTGGGCTCCTTGTTCTTCTCACCCTGCCTGGCTTTTCTCAGTTGCCCAGTCCTGTGAGTTGCCAGCTTTCGCCTTTTCTTGCCCGGCTGCACCTCAGCCTCCTCTTCGCAGCACAGTTTTCTCTTGCTGTTGGATTGTGTTTTCTCTTCCTGCGAAGAGCCTGGCAACCTTTCCATTCAATAGTATTGTTAGACAGGTGAAGCCATGACAAGCACGGATCAATTGTGCTCTGAATCAAAGCTAGCTCATTTTACCTTCTCTCCCTGGAGGAGCTCTTCAGGCGCTCGCTTTCTGGTGCAACTGGAGGCACCTGCAATGGAAATGTGGAAGTTCAGAGGTGGCAAGGACCTCCCTGCCCCATTGCTGCCTTAGCTTCCAAAGGCAGATCCCTTGCATGGGTTTGCTCAGCCCAGATAAGCCAGTTCTGGCTGGATCACCACACAAAGTGTGACGGCCACCCTGCATCAGCCTCACTCTGCACTTTTGCAGAGCTCCAGGCTGGTGGATGACCTTGCTTGTCCCTGTGACAGCAGTCCCACCTTCTGAGGAGGGAGGCTTTTGTTGTCACGCTGTTTGTGGCCCTGACATACCTCTGATGTTTGTGCTTCTGCTCCTGGTGCTGATGCCTCCTCTGCAAGCCCAGCCACCTCCTCCTCAAAGAGTTCCCCATGGTGTTCGATGAGGAACTCCACCAGCCGCGTCACCTGCACACAGCAAACCATTGGTTTCCAGCTCGCTGGCTGCAAATGGGTCAGATGGCCTTTCCCACTCCTGACCCTCCCCTCCTGCGCAGCAAGCTGCAGCTGTGGGGCTGCTCTTCCCAGCAGCTCTTCCCATCCACGCGCGTTTGCTGAAGAGAGGAGGCAGCCCCGGTGCCTCTGAGCAGCAAAGCTGGGCTGGGCCCGGAAGGCTGTGGCCGGCTGGTAAATAGCGCGTACCTTCCCCGTCACCTGCATGAGGACACCCAGGGGCAGCGTGTGCTCCTCGGGCGGGCCGAGTAGGTTCGGCCCCAGGCAGATGGCCAGGTTAGTGGCAGTCATCCTGCTGGTGCCCGCATTGCTGCTGATGTTCTGCAGCAGGAGGAGCAAGTCCTTGAGCAGGAGAAGGTTTGCTTTGGGCAACTTGCTGGCCACCCTGAGGGAACAGGAACATAACGTCAAGAAGATAGATGCTGTCAACACAAGTCTCCCAGGCTGATGTCACCCGAGGCCACCCAAGGGAAGGCTCCCTGGCCACTCCTGCTCTACAGCAGACGGACTGCCTTGGTTGAGATACGGCCACCTCCCTCCCCGCCTGCCCTTCTGGCAAGAGTCCCTTTGCGAAGCAAAGCCCCAATGCCTGCGGGAAGAGCTCCAAGGACAGAAATGCTTCTCTGAGCCACTTTCCCCCAAAACCAGACCCCACAGCAGCAAGAGGTGGCTGACAGAAAACACGGCTTCTTCAGGCAGGCCGTCGCTTTGCAGGCAAGTCCCTGGCCTCTGCCAGTCCCCACGGAGCAGGCAGGCTGCTCGCCACGCTTACTCCTTCAGTGCTGCCAGTCTCTCCTGCCTGCTGGTCTTCTGCAGGGCGCTCATCCACTCCTCGTAAAGGTCTGCGTCGAGGAGCTTGGAGGGGATCTTGCGGAGGAAGTCCTGCAAAGCCAAGGGCTCCGGGTGAGGCTCTGGGCGCTGCGTCCGGGAGCACAGGCAGCATGGGCGGCACTCTGGCTCGCGAGCAGGCGGCTGGGTTTGTGCTCCTGCTCTGGCAGGTGCCCATCAGCCCCGACAGAGCCGGGAGCTGCGGGGCTCCAGGTCAGCAGGGTTCACCTTGAAGATGATGGCCAGCAGGTGCACGGGCTGGCTTTCGAGGTGGACCTGCGCTCCGCTGTCGAGGGCCTCCCTGAGCTCCCGGAAGGCACGCTCACCGACCGTCCGCCGGAAGATCCCCTCCGTGGATGGCCCGTGCTCATGCAGGAGAGCCAGCAGGTCCTGCAGGGACAGAGGAGGAGAGCTGGAGACAGGACTACCGACAGAACCAGGAGCGAGTGTGGCTTTCACTGGGGTGGGATGGAGATGTGGCTGGAGGTAGGGCACGTGGGGAGGAGCCGGCTTTGTCCCCGAGCCCCAGCAGGGCTTCCTCTGCTGGAGACAGCGCCTCCCTGGAGGAGCCATAGGGATGGGGACCCCCTGGCCAGGCTTGCTTACCTGCATGGGCTGGGGCAGCATTCCGTCCTGGCTGCAGAGGGCTGCCAGGGGCCGGCCAAAGAGAGCCCCCCTGGCACCAGAGCCCGATGGCCCGGGCACCTCTGCAGCGGCTGAGTTCCCTCGCCGTGCAAATGGCCAGGGCAGCCCCCTCCTCCTCCTGCGGGTCTCGCCTGCTGCCAAGGGAAAGAGAGCAAAGAGCCGTGGAGGAGAAGCGGTAGGCAAGCGGTCCCGGACCCTCTCAGGGCTGTCCCCCCACTGCCGAGCGCACGGGAGAGTGATGGTTTGGGAACGAGGGGCCCCGGGGCTCATCTCTCTCCTGCCGCAGAGCCATGGGGATGGATGTGCCCTGCAGGAAGGGCAGCAGCAGCCCCAGCGCAGCACGAGTGCCCGGCTGCCAGAGCAGGAGAGAAGGGCCGTCCTGTCCCCGCCTTCTCCAAACTCACCAGCCGCGTGGCCACGTCCGCCTTCGCTGCCAGAGGGGACGGGAGGTGGCCGCTGCTCTGCACCAGCCTGCAAGGAACACGCTGCGCTCAGCGAGCAGCCCCGCAGCAGAAAGGGCCCCCGAAGAGCTGCATCGGCCCCTGGCTGTGCGGGAGAGGTGGGAACGGCCGAGCCTGCAGCACGACCAGTCCTCACCTTTGCCTGGGCCGTGACCAGCCTCTCCAGGCTGCTGGCGTGCAGTGTCGTCGCCTGGGCAGGGGAGAAGAGCAGAAGGTGAGCAGCAATGCAGCTGATGGTGGGCTGGAGCAGCGCCTGGGGCAGAGGGGAGGCGGGAGGGACACTCACAGCATCGCGGCCACTGAGCTCCTTCAGCAGCAGCTTGATGGAGGGCAGCCGGGTGACGCGGGCTCCCTCCGCTCCTTCTGGTGACCTGTGTGTGGGGAAGGGGCAGAGGAGGAGCTGTGTGAGACCCAAGCCGCCTTCTCCCTGTGCTGGCAGCCCGGGGAGCGCTGCCAAGCTGCCCCGCAGCAGCCGGTGCCACCCGGCCGTGGAGCGGAGAGCAGCGGCGGTGGTGAGGACGGGGCTGGGCAGGGGTTGTCTGGACAGAGCGGGGCAAAGCAGCTGTGCCAGCTGTGCCCGCCCGAGAGCCGCCTGCAGGCGCGGGGCCTCTCTGCCCGGCTTGGGAGCGGTGTTTGGGCACGGCAGGGCTGCGGCTGGAGCCTCCCCCCGGGGTGTGAGCACGGTCCCCCCGGGCTGCACTGGCAGGCAGGGCTTACTTGAGCAGCGCGTCGAGCCAGAGCTCCTTCAGCGCCCGGGAGCTGCAGAGAGAGAGGAGAAACGGGCTGAGCGCCCGCTGCTCCCCGGCATGCGGGCAGAGGCAGCCCGGCACAGCCCTGCCGCGTGGGGACGGCCAGCGAGGCAGGGCAGGACGGAGCCCTGCGGGGCAGGACAGAGGGGACCCGTCCCCGAGGCTCACCGGAAAGTGAGGAGGCAGGAGCCGCAGGGCCAGACGAGGAGCAGGGAGCTGGTGGTCTTGCCTTCCTCCTCTTCGGCGGCATCGCTGGCCGCCCCCCTCCCGCTGCTCAGCACCTGCAGCTGGGCCAGGGCCAGGCGGAGCTGCGGGCGCGGGGCGCGGCCACGTCTGCAGAGAGGAGCGGCAGGGAGTGAGCGGGAGGCGGCCGAGCCAGGGGGCTCCCCTCCAGCGCCCGCCTGCCCCGGGCACGGCCGCGGGCGCCTCCAGCAGCAGGGTGCCGGGGGCCTGGGGCTGGTCCTCGGCTGCCCCTACCCTGGGGGAGAAGAGCAGAGCAGCAGGGGTCTGCGGGTCTTACTTGGTCTTGGCGATGACCAAGGCGTCGCTGAAGAGGAGGAGGTCCCTCTTCCTGGTGGCACGGCCCTGGGTCACCCGCACGCGCTGGCGCAGCCGGGGCTCGGGCGATGTCGGGGCAGGCTGGCACTGCTGCCCGGGCTCAGGGTCGTCACTGCGGAGCAGAGAGCATCAGGCACGGGCAAGGCGGGTGCCACGGGGCCCGGCTGTGCCGGCGCGTCCCCGAGCCACGCAGGGGGAGCTCACCTGGAGCTGCGGCAGCAGTTTAGCTGGCCCATCCCGACGCGCCCAGGAGCAGCCGCGCGTGGGACCGGCTGGTGGGCTCAGGGCAGTGCCCAGGCGCCGCAAGCGAGGCTGCCAAGGGGGTCCTGGTGCCGATGGCTGGTGCTGGGCAAGAGCTTGGCTCTCCCCAACTCCACTGGGTGCTGGCTCGGCGCTGTCCCTGCAGGCTCTGGGGCCGTTGCCGGGCCAGCGCCAGGTCAACACACCATGGCATTCTAAGCCCAACTGTTAGGCTCAGCATGGAATTCTGAGCCCAACTGTTGGGCTCAGCATGGAATTCTGAGCCCAACGGGGAGCAGAGGGGTGGGGGAGGGGCACTGGGGGCTCTCCCCAGTATGCCCCTGTCTCTGTGGTGCTGGGGGGCCCAGAGCTGGGCACAGCGCTGCAGGCATGGCCTCACCGGTGCTGGGCAGAGGGGAAGGGTCACCTCCCTCCAGCTGCTGGCAAGGCTTTGCCCACTGCAGCCCAGGGCACCACTCACCGCCGCCCTTGGGCAAGGGCACCTTGCTGGCTCCTGGTCAACTTGGTGTCCACCAGGACCCCCAGGGCCTCTTCTGTCACGCTGCTTTCCTGCAGCTTTGCCAAGCTGGCCAAAAGGTCACGAGTATGTGTGGATGTGTCCCGCGATGCTTCGTGCCCGTGCCGGTGCCATCGGCAGTGGGTCCCACCCTCTCTCTGCAGCTCTCCTGGTGCCACTGCCATGAGGGTGAGCAGGGCATGTTTCCTCCAGCCAAAGCAGTGGTCCAGGTGGAAAGGCTTGCTCTTGTTATGGCCCAGGGAGAAGGAGGATGCACCCTGGAGACAGAGTCCAGAGATGAAGTTTCCACAGAACTCCATCTTTGTCTTTTTTCCTTAACTGCATTTTTTTCACACAAAATTTGTTTTTCACATGGTGTCTCGGTGAAAGGTGGTGGTTGGAACTGTCTTTTATTTCCCAGCCCCTAAACATTGGGGGAAACTCCAGGAAGCAGAGCAGAGGGGAATAGCGCAGCCCAGGGGGTGGCAGGCACGTCCTGCCCACTCCGCACTCTTCCGGGATGCTTGAGACGGTCGGCAGAGGGAAGAAAGCCGTCCTTGCGCCTGCTGGAGCCAGCCCCATTGTCTCTTTGGCTCTGAATGTGTGAAGCTAAGCCAGGAGAAGCCAAAAACCAAAACCCTAAGCTGTTGAGTTGCATTTTGTGTTAGGGAAGGGAGGAAGGGAGGGTCAGAAAGAAGGAAGGAAGGAAAGAAAGAAAGGAAATGGAGAACAAGTCGTACTCTCTGTAAGCCTGCTGGGAATAGGGCTAGGCAAGAGTTTCCGGGACCGCAATACCTCCTCCTCCTGCAACGCCTGTCTGCAGAGACGAGTGTCTGAAGAAGGATGCATTGGATGGCTGAAAAGTGAGACGGGAGCACGCACATATTTTATCTTTTCATCTGCCACTGGCTATTCACAAGGGCTCCTGGGCACCATTTCACCTGGCTTTTTGAACTCCACGTGTTTAAGAAGGGGAAGAAACTGCTGGGCAACAGCAGCAGGGAGAAGGGAGTGAGAGTGTGTGAGAGGGTCGTCCGAAAAGGGGTTTCTTCTACCCGGTGTGCAATGAGCCAGTCCTCACGCACTCAGGAGAGATGTTGGAGAGATTCAGGCCGGGGTGCTCGGTGGACTTTCCACAAATCAAGCACACCCAAGGCCAGCCTCTTCGTTACATTTACACAGTACATTCATGCATACTCTAGCTGTCTAATACATATTCATTCTGATCTACAGGAGTTGTGCAACTCTGTGGCGTCAGTCTTCTTGGCTCCTTTTCAGAACCTTCTGCGCACGTCTTCCTCCTTTTGGGGGTGTCTGGTGGTCCTCTGTGGTCTTCCCAGATGAGGTACCGTAACTGCTTTTATCCATAGATGGATAAAATAAAATCCTTGTGCCCAAGGTGTTTCTTTCGTATGGTACCTCTCTCTCTGGATGGAGAAACTCGCTGCATCCTGCCAGTGCACTGTTAGCTGTTAACTGCTGCCATTGCTGGGGTTCATTGCTGTTACTTGCTTCCATGATGTCCGCTGCCACAGCTAAAGCAGAAAGAACAGCGTACACTGGTGTCCCTAATCAACACTTCTGTTCCCGTTCAGGTCCTGGGCTGCCTCTAAATAAAGAAAAAATATTGAGGGGGGTTGGAAATTAAGTTTCAGTCCTGCAAAGCGGTAAAGCATAGTTATCCCCAGGACAGGGGGTCACATTTATAACACAGAGTGACATCGGTGACTTGGAGATGAACACTTAAGAGCACCGTTAGATCAAACCCTGGGAACTTAGGAGGAAATCATAAAAGGAAGCGCAGAAAGGAAAAGGAGCTGCAGTGTCAAAAGAGAAGGATGCCATTGCTTAAAGAGTAATAAGGGTACAGATGAAGCCAAAGAGCAGGGAAGGAGACACAAGGCAGAATTCAAGAGGACTAGTGGTTCCTAGCAGCACCAAAAGTGCATGTGACTGATGGTTCCTTGGGAAAAAGAACCACCACCACCGGACTGGATGGAGTCATCACCAGAGCACACCAGTACCGCTTGCCATTGGTCTGCCAGTGGGAAGGGTGACAGATGTGCACGTGAAAAGCAGGTGCCAGTGACTCCGTGGGCACAAGTGGCACAAGGCTGGCTCAGCGTTTCCTATGCCTGAGCTGGGGCAGAAGTATGAAGACGTCGAAATGACTGGAAGTCTTCTAGTCTCTCTAGGAGCCTATCAGTTTGTTTGTAACTCCAGTAACAGCGGATGGCCAACGACTAAATGCAATGGGAAACACCGCGTGCCTGACCACTGGGACTTTGTCACGGGAACGCGTCTGGACTGTTAGGGGTACTCCTCTCATGAAGGGTCCTGTTGGGTGGATTCTAATTGAGCTCCTTCTAGTCTCACCTGAGAACAGCTGTACTGCCTTCACAAGAAACTCCCACCTCCTGTAATTGCTTTGATCATTGCTTTCTCCAGTGTAGATGAAAATATGAATATCTATGTATTATTGGAGATATTGCCTTGCTGTGTTTTAGTGTGGCAGTGATAGCCTCTGTTGGTGAATCCAGTGAGAAGGCAGAGAAGGAGAGGAGAGGAGAGGAGAGGAGAGGAGAGGAGAGGAGAGGAGAGGAGAGGAGAGGAGAGGAGAGGAGAGGAGAGGAGAGGAGAGGAGAGGAGAGGAGAGGAGAGGAGAGGAGAGGAGAGGAGAGGAGAGGAGAGGAGAGGAGAGGAGAGGAGAGGAGAGGAGAGGAGAGGAGAGGAGAGAGGAGAGGCTATTTCAGTTGGAAGTGACCTACAACGATCATCTAGTGCCACTGTGGGTCCGTTTCAGGGCTGACCCACAGTTAAAGCCTATTAGTAAGGGCATTGTCCAAATGCCTCTTAAATGCTGACAGCATGGGGCATTGACCACCTCTCTAGGAAGCCCGTTCAAGTGTTTGACCACCTTCTCAGTAAAGCAATGGTTTGCAAGATATAGTCTGAATGCCCCTTGACACAGCTTTGAACGGGTCCCCTTTGTCCTGTCACAGGATACCAGGGAGATCAGCACCTCCCGCTCCACTTCCCCTCCTCAGGAAGCCATAGAGAGCAACGAGGTCTCCCGTCAGCCTCCTTTTCTCCAAACTAGACCAGCCCAAAGTCCTTAAGCTGCCCCTCACAGGACATGCCTTCCAGCCCCTTCACCAGCTTTGTTGCCTTCCTCAGGACCCACTCCAGTGCCTTCACACTGTGGGGCCCAGAACTGCACACAGCACTCAAGAGGAGGCCGCACCAACGCTGAGTACAGTGGGATGATCAACTCTTTTGACCAGCGGGTTCTGCTGTGTTTGATGCATCCCAGAATGACGTTTGTCCTCCTGACTGCCAGGGCATGACGCTGACTCCTCTTGAGCTTGGCACCAACCAGCACCCCCAGATCCTTTTCTGCAGGGCTGCTCTCCAGCCACTCCTCTCCCTCATAGATACTTGTGTTCGGTGTTACTGTGTCCCCAGGGCAGAACCTGGCATTTGTTTTAGTTACTGTTCCTGTTAAATGCCTTTGGGTAGTACCCAGTATGATCTTATCCACATTTTTTCCAGGTACTGGAGGTCTGACTAACATGTCTGTAGTTTCCTGGGCCTTCCCTCACACCCTTCTTGTAAATAAGAATAATGCTGGTGAGCTTCCAGGCAGTGGGGACCTCTCCAGATTCCCAAGACTTTCGGTAGACGATTGAGAGGGGTCCTGCTGTAACATCCACTGACAAGTGCAAAATGAAAACTGCCAACGCTGGAGTGCGATTTTTCTCCTGACCTACACAGTCTGCCACGGGCAGGTGCGTGCTTCCTCTCCGGGGCCATCTCTGTGCATCTCGGAAACATTTCCTATACTCAGAGCAGCATTACGATTGGAAAGATGGACAGCAGGGTCTGTTACACACCTGGGCTCCTTGTTCTTCTCACCCTGCCTGGCTTTTCTCAGTTGCCCAGTCCTGTGAGTTGCCAGCTTTCGCCTTTTCTTGCCCGGCTGCCCCTCAGCCTCCTCTTCGCAGCACAGTTTTCTCTTGCTGTTGGATTGTGTTTTCTCTTCCTGCGAAGAGCCTGGCAATCTTTCCATTCAATAGTATTGTTAGACAGGTGAAGCCATGACAAGCACGGATCAATTGTGCTCTGAATCAAAGCTAGCTCATTTTACCTTCTCTCCCTGGAGGAGCTCTTCAGGCGCTCGCTTTCTGGTGCAACTGGAGGCACCTGCAATGGAAATGTGGAAGTTCAGAGGTGACAAGGACCTCCCTGCCCCATTGCTGCCTTAGCTTCCAAAGGCAGATCCCTTGGATGGGTTTGCTCAGCCCAGATAAGCCAGTTCTGGCTGGATCACCACACAAAGTGTGACGGCCACCCTGCATCAGCCTCACTCTGCACTTTTGCAGAGCTCCAGGCTGGTGGATGACCTTGCTTGTCCCTGTGACAGCAGTCCCACCTTCTGAGGAGGGAGGCTTTTGTTGTCACGCTGTTTGTGGCCCTGACATACCTCTGATGTTTGTGCTTCTGCTCCTGGTGCTGATGCCTCCTCTGCAAGCCCAGCCACCTCCTCCTCAAAGAGTTCCCCATGGTGTTCGATGAGGAACTCCACCAGCCGCGTCACCTGCACACAGCAAACCATTGGTTTCCAGCTCGCTGGCTGCAAATGGGTCAGATGGCCTTTCCCACTCCTGACCCTCCCCTCCTGCGCAGCAAGCTGCAGCTGTGGGGCTGCTCTTCCCAGCAGCTCTTCCCATCCACGCGCGTTTGCTGAAGAGAGGAGGCAGCCCCGGTGCCTCTGAGCAGCAAAGCTGGGCTGGGCCCGGAAGGCTGTGGCCGGCTGGTAAATAGCGCGTACCTTCCCCGTCACCTGCATGAGGACACCCAGGGGCAGCGTGTGCTCCTCGGGCGGGCCGAGTAGGTTCGGCCCCAGGCAGATGGCCAGGTTAGTGGCAGTCATCCTGCTGGTGCCCGCATTGCTGCTGATGTTCTGCAGCAGCAGGAGCAAGTCCTTGAGCAGGAGAAGGTTTGCTTTGGGCAACTTGCTGGCCACCCTGAGGGAACAGGAACATAACGTCAAGAAGATAGATGCTGTCAACACAAGTCTCCCAGGCTGATGTCACCCGAGGCCACCCAAGGGAAGGCTCCCTGGCCACTCCTGCTCTACAGCAGACGGACTGCCTTGGTTGAGATACGGCCACCTCCCTCCCCGCCTGCCCTTCTGGCAAGAGTCCCTTTGCGAAGCAAAGCCCCAATGCCTGCGGGAAGAGCTCCAAGGACAGAAATGCTTCTCTGAGCCACTTTCCCCCAAAACCAGACCCCACAGCAGCAAGAGGTGGCTGACAGAAAACACGGCTTCTTCAGGCAGGCCGTCGCTTTGCAGGCAAGTCCCTGGCCTCTGCCAGTCCCCACGGAGCAGGCAGGCTGCTCGCCACGCTTACTCCTTCAGTGCTGCCAGTCTCTCCTGCCTGCTGGTCTTCTGCAGGGCGCTCATCCACTCCTCGTAAAGGTCTGCGTCGAGGAGCTTGGAGGGGATCTTGCGGAGGAAGTCCTGCAAAGCCAAGGGCTCCGAGTGAGGCTCTGGGCGCTGCGTCCGGGAGCACAGGCAGCATGGGCGGCACTCTGGCTCGCGAGCAGGCGGCTGGGTTTGTGCTCCTGCTCTGGCAGGTGCCCATCAGCCCCGACAGAGCCGGGAGCTGCGGGGCTCCAGGTCAGCAGGGTTCACCTTGAAGATGATGGCCAGCAGGTGCACGGGCTGGCTTTCGAGGTGGACCTGCGCTCCGCTGTCGAGGGCCTCCCTGAGCTCCCGGAAGGCACGCTCACCGACCGTCCGCCGGAAGATCCCCTCCGTGGATGGCCCGTGCTCATGCAGGAGAGCCAGCAGGTCCTGCAGGGACAGAGGAGGAGAGCTGGAGACAGGACTACCGACAGAACCAGGAGCGAGTGTGGCTTTCACTGGGGTGGGATGGAGATGTGGCTGGAGGTAGGGCACGTGGGGAGGAGCCGGCTTTGTCCCCGAGCCCCAGCAGGGCTTCCTCTGCTGGAGACAGCGCCTCCCTGGAGGAGCCATAGGGATGGGGACCCCCTGGCCAGGCTTGCTTACCTGCATGGGCTGGGGCAGCATTCCGTCCTGGCTGCAGAGGGCTGCCAGGGGCCGGCCAAAGAAAGCCCCCCTGGCACCAGAGCCCGATGGCCCGGGCACCTCTGCAGCGGCTGAGTTCCCTCGCCGTGCAAATGGCCAGGGCAGCCCCCTCCTCCTCCTGCGGGTCTCGCCTGCTGCCAAGGGAAAGAGAGCAAAGAGCCGTGGAGGAGAAGCGGTAGGCAAGCGGTCCCGGACCCTCTCAGGGCTGTCCCCCCACTGCCGAGCGCACGGGAGAGTGATGGTTTGGGAACGAGGGGCCCTGGGGCTCATCTCTCTCCTGCCGCAGAGCCATGGGGATGGATGTGCCCTGCAGGAAGGGCAGCAGCAGCCCCAGCGCAGCACGAGTGCCCGGCTGCCAGAGCAGGAGAGAAGGGCCGTCCTGTCCCCGCCTTCTCCAAACTCACCAGCCGCGTGGCCACGTCCGCCTTCGCTGCCAGAGGGGACGGGAGGTGGCCGCTGCTCTGCACCAGCCTGCAAGGAACACGCTGCGCTCAGCGAGCAGCCCCGCAGCAGAAAGGGCCCCCGAAGAGCTGCATCGGCCCCTGGCTGTGCGGGAGAGGTGGGAACGGCCGAGCCTGCAGCACGACCAGTCCTCACCTTTGCCTGGGCCGTGACCAGCCTCTCCAGGCTGCTGGCGTGCAGTGTCGTCGCCTGGGCAGGGGAGAAGAGCAGAAGGTGAGCAGCAATGCAGCTGATGGTGGGCTGGAGCAGCGCCTGGGGCAGAGGGGAGGCGGGAGGGACACTCACAGCATCGCGGCCACTGAGCTCCTTCAGCAGCAGCTTGATGGAGGGCAGCCGGGTGACGCGGGCTCCCTCCGCTCCTTCTGGTGACCTGTGTGTGGGGAAGGGGCAGAGGAGGAGCTGTGTGAGACCCAAGCCGCCTTCTCCCTGTGCTGGCAGCCCGGGGAGCGCTGCCAAGCTGCCCCGCAGCAGCCGGTGCCACCCGGCCGTGGAGCGGAGAGCAGCGGCGGTGGTGAGGACGGGGCTGGGCAGGGGTTGTCTGGACAGAGCGGGGCAAAGCAGCTGTGCCAGCTGTGCCCGCCCGAGAGCCGCCTGCAGGCGCGGGGCCTCTCTGCCCGGCTTGGGAGCGGTGTTTGGGCACGGCAGGGCTGCGGCTGGAGCCTCCCCCCGGGGTGTGAGCACGGTCCCCCCGGGCTGCACTGGCAGGCAGGGCTTACTTGAGCAGCGCGTCGAGCCAGAGCTCCTTCAGCGCCCGGGAGCTGCAGAGAGAGAGGAGAAACGGGCTGAGCGCCCGCTGCTCCCCGGCATGCGGGCAGAGGCAGCCCGGCACAGCCCTGCCGCGTGGGGACAGCCAGCGAGGCAGGGCAGGACGGAGCCCTGCGGGGCAGGACAGAGGGGACCCGTCCCCGAGGCTCACCGGAAAGTGAGGAGGCAGGAGCCGCAGGGCCAGACGAGGAGCAGGGAGCTGGTGGTCTTGCCTTCCTCCTCTTCGGCGGCATCGCTGGCCGCCCCCCTCCCGCTGCTCAGCACCTGCAGCTGGGCCAGGGCCAGGCGGAGCTGCGGGCGCGGGGCGCGGCCACGTCTGCAGAGAGGAGCGGCAGGGAGTGAGCGGGAGGCGGCCGAGCCAGGGGGCTCCCCTCCAGCGCCCGCCTGCCCCGGGCACGGCCGCGGGCGCCTCCAGCAGCAGGGTGCCGGGGGCCTGGGGCTGGTCCTCGGCTGCCCCTACCCTGGGGGAGAAGAGCAGAGCAGCAGGGGTCTGCGGGTCTTACTTGGTCTTGGCGATGACCAAGGCGTCGCTGAAGAGGAGGAGGTCCCTCTTCCTGGTGGCACGGCCCTGGGTCACCCGCACGCGCTGGCGCAGCCGGGGCTCGGGCGATGTCGGGGCAGGCTGGCACTGCTGCCCGGGCTCAGGGTCGTCACTGCGGAGCAGAGAGCATCAGGCACGGGCAAGGCGGGTGCCACGGGGCCCGGCTGTGCCGGCGCGTCCCCGAGCCACGCAGGGGGAGCTCACCTGGAGCTGCGGCAGCAGTTTAGCTGGCCCATCCCGACGCGCCCAGGAGCAGCCGCGCGTGGGACCGGCTGGTGGGCTCAGGGCAGTGCCCAGGCGCCGCAAGCGAGGCTGCCAAGGGGGTCCTGGTGCCGATGGCTGGTGCTGGGCAAGAGCTTGGCTCTCCCCAACTCCCCTTGGTGCTGGCTCGGCGCTGTCCCTGCAGGCTCTGGGGCCGTTGCCGGGCCAGCGCCAGGTCAACACACCATGGCATTCTAAGCCCAACTGTTAGGCTCAGCATGGAATTCTGAGCCCAACTGTTGGGCTCAGCATGGAATTCTGAGCCCAACGGGGAGCAGAGGGGTGGGGGAGGGGCACTGGGGGCTCTCCCCAGTATGCCCCTGTCTCTGTGGTGCTGGGGGGCCCAGAGCTGGGCACAGCGCTGCAGGCATGGCCTCACCGGTGCTGGGCAGAGGGGAAGGGTCACCTCCCTCCAGCTGCTGGCAAGGCTTTGCCCACTGCAGCCCAGGGCACCACTCACCGCCGCCCTTGGGCAAGGGCACCTTGCTGGCTCCTGGTCAACTTGGTGTCCACCAGGACCCCCAGGGCCTCTTCTGTCACGCTGCTTTCCTGCAGCTTTGCCAAGCTGGCCAAAAGGTCACGAGTATGTGTGGATGTGTCCCGCGATGCTTCGTGCCCGTGCCGGTGCCATCGGCAGTGGGTCCCACCCTCTCTCTGCAGCTCTCCTGGTGCCACTGCCATGAGGGTGAGCAGGGCATGTTTCCTCCAGCCAAAGCAGTGGTCCAGGTGGAAAGGCTTGCTCTTGTTATGGCCCAGGGAGAAGGAGGATGCACCCTGGAGACAGAGTCCAGAGATGAAGTTTCCACAGAACTCCATCTTTGTCTTTTTTCCTTAACTGCATTTTTTTCACACAAAATTTGTTTTTCACATGGTGTCTCGGTGAAAGGTGGTGGTTGGAACTGTCTTTTATTTCCCAGCCCCTAAACATTGGGGGAAACTCCAGGAAGCAGAGCAGAGGGGAATAGCGCAGCCCAGGGGGTGGCAGGCACGTCCTGCCCACTCCGCACTCTTCCGGGATGCTTGAGACGGTCGGCAGAGGGAAGAAAGCCGTCCTTGCGCCTGCTGGAGCCAGCCCCATTGTCTCTTTGGCTCTGAATGTGTGAAGCTAAGCCAGGAGAAGCCAAAAACCAAAACCCTAAGCTGTTGAGTTGCATTTTGTGTTAGGGAAGGGAGGAAGGGAGGGTCAGAAAGAAGGAAGGAAGGAAAGAAAGAAAGGAAATGGAGAACAAGTCGTACTCTCTGTAAGCCTGCTGGGAATAGGGCTAGGCAAGAGTTTCCGGGACCGCAATACCTCCTCCTCCTGCAACGCCTGTCTGCAGAGACGAGTGTCTGAAGAAGGATGCATTGGATGGCTGAAAAGTGAGACGGGAGCACGCACATATTTTATCTTTTCATCTGCCACTGGCTATTCACAAGGGCTCCTGGGCACCATTTCACCTGGCTTTTTGAACTCCACGTGTTTAAGAAGGGGAAGAAACTGCTGGGCAACAGCAGCAGGGAGAAGGGAGTGAGAGTGTGTGAGAGGGTCGTCCGAAAAGGGGTTTCTTCTACCCGGTGTGCAATGAGCCAGTCCTCACGCACTCAGGAGAGATGTTGGAGAGATTCAGGCCGGGGTGCTCGGTGGACTTTCCACAAATCAAGCACACCCAAGGCCAGCCTCTTCGTTACATTTACACAGTACATTCATGCATACTCTAGCTGTCTAATACATATTCATTCTGATCTACAGGAGTTGTGCAACTCTGTGGCGTCAGTCTTCTTGGCTCCTTTTCAGAACCTTCTGCGCACGTCTTCCTCCTTTTGGGGGTGTCTGGTGGTCCTCTGTGGTCTTCCCAGATGAGGTACCGTAACTGCTTTTATCCATAGATGGATAAAATAAAATCCTTGTGCCCAAGGTGTTTCTTTCGTATGGTACCTCTCTCTCTGGATGGAGAAACTCGCTGCATCCTGCCAGTGCACTGTTAGCTGTTAACTGCTGCCATTGCTGGGGTTCATTGCTGTTACTTGCTTCCATGATGTCCGCTGCCACAGCTAAAGCAGAAAGAACAGCGTACACTGGTGTCCCTAATCAACACTTCTGTTCCCGTTCAGGTCCTGGGCTGCCTCTAAATAAAGAAAAAATATTGAGGGGGGTTGGAAATTAAGTTTCAGTCCTGCAAAGCGGTAAAGCATAGTTATCCCCAGGACAGGGGGTCACATTTATAACACAGAGTGACATCGGTGACTTGGAGATGAACACTTAAGAGCACCGTTAGATCAAACCCTGGGAACTTAGGAGGAAATCATAAAAGGAAGCGCAGAAAGGAAAAGGAGCTGCAGTGTCAAAAGAGAAGGATGCCATTGCTTAAAGAGTAATAAGGGTACAGATGAAGCCAAAGAGCAGGGAAGGAGACACAAGGCAGAATTCAAGAGGACTAGTGGTTCCTAGCAGCACCAAAAGTGCATGTGACTGATGGTTCCTTGGGAAAAAGAACCACCACCACCGGACTGGATGGAGTCATCACCAGAGCACACCAGTACCGCTTGCCATTGGTCTGCCAGTGGGAAGGGTGACAGATGTGCACGTGAAAAGCAGGTGCCAGTGACTCCGTGGGCACAAGTGGCACAAGGCTGGCTCAGCGTTTCCTATGCCTGAGCTGGGGCAGAAGTATGAAGACGTCGAAATGACTGGAAGTCTTCTAGTCTCTCTAGGAGCCTATCAGTTTGTTTGTAACTCCAGTAACAGCGGATGGCCGACGACTAAATGCAATGGGAAACACCGCGTGCCTGACCACTGGGACTTTGTCACGGGAACGCGTCTGGACTGTTAGGGGTACTCCTCTCATGAAGGGTCCTGTTGGGTGGATTCTAATTGAGCTCCTTCTAGTCTCACCTGAGAACAGCTGTACTGCCTTCACAAGAAACTCCCACCTCCTGTAATTGCTTTGATCATTGCTTTCTCCAGTGTAGATGAAAATATGAATATCTATGTATTATTGGAGATATTGCCTTGCTGTGTTTTAGTGTGGCAGTGATAGCCTCTGTTGGTGAATCCAGTGAGAAGGCAGAGAAGGAGAGGAGAGGAGAGGAGAGGAGAGGAGAGGAGAGGAGAGGAGAGGAGAGGAGAGGAGAGGAGAGGAGAGGAGAGGAGAGGAGAGGAGAGGAGAGGAGAGGAGAGGAGAGGAGAGGAGAGGAGAGGAGAGGAGAGGAGAGGAGAGAGGAGAGGCTATTTCAGTTGGAAGTGACCTACAACGATCATCTAGTGCCACTGTGGGTCCGTTTCAGGGCTGACCCACAGTTAAAGCCTATTAGTAAGGGCATTGTCCAAATGCCTCTTAAATGCTGACAGCATGGGGCATTGACCACCTCTCTAGGAAGCCCGTTCAAGTGTTTGACCACCTTCTCAGTAAAGCAATGGTTTGCAAGATATAGTCTGAATGCCCCTTGACACAGCTTTGAACGGGTCCCCTTTGTCCTGTCACAGGATACCAGGGAGATCAGCACCTCCCGCTCCACTTCCCCTCCTCAGGAAGCCATAGAGAGCAACGAGGTCTCCCGTCAGCCTCCTTTTCTCCAAACTAGACCAGCCCAAAGTCCTTAAGCTGCCCCTCACAGGACATGCCTTCCAGCCCCTTCACCAGCTTTGTTGCCTTCCTCAGGACCCACTCCAGTGCCTTCACACTGTGGGGCCCAGAACTGCACACAGCACTCAAGAGGAGGCCGCACCAACGCTGAGTACAGTGGGATGATCAACTCTTTTGACCAGCGGGTTCTGCTGTGTTTGATGCATCCCAGAATGACGTTTGTCCTCCTGACTGCCAGGGCATGACGCTGACTCCTCTTGAGCTTGGCACCAACCAGCACCCCCAGATCCTTTTCTGCAGGGCTGCTCTCCAGCCACTCCTCTCCCTCATAGATACTTGTGTTCGGTGTTACTGTGTCCCCAGGGCAGAACCTGGCATTTGTTTTAGTTACTGTTCCTGTTAAATGCCTTTGGGTAGTACCCAGTATGATCTTATCCACATTTTTTCCAGGTACTGGAGGTCTGACTAACATGTCTGTAGTTTCCTGGGCCTTCCCTCACACCCTTCTTGTAAATAAGAATAATGCTGGTGAGCTTCCAGGCAGTGGGGACCTCTCCAGATTCCCAAGACTTTCGGTAGACGATTGAGAGGGGTCCTGCTGTAACATCCACTGACAAGTGCAAAATGAAAACTGCCAACGCTGGAGTGCGATTTTTCTCCTGACCTACACAGTCTGCCACGGGCAGGTGCGTGCTTCCTCTCCGGGGCCATCTCTGTGCATCTCGGAAACATTTCCTATACTCAGAGCAGCATTACGATTGGAAAGATGGACAGCAGGGTCTGTTACACACCTGGGCTCCTTGTTCTTCTCACCCTGCCTGGCTTTTCTCAGTTGCCCAGTCCTGTGAGTTGCCAGCTTTCGCCTTTTCTTGCCCGGCTGCCCCTCAGCCTCCTCTTCGCAGCACAGTTTTCTCTTGCTGTTGGATTGTGTTTTCTCTTCCTGCGAAGAGCCTGGCAATCTTTCCATTCAATAGTATTGTTAGACAGGTGAAGCCATGACAAGCACGGATCAATTGTGCTCTGAATCAAAGCTAGCTCATTTTACCTTCTCTCCCTGGAGGAGCTCTTCAGGCGCTCGCTTTCTGGTGCAACTGGAGGCACCTGCAATGGAAATGTGGAAGTTCAGAGGTGACAAGGACCTCCCTGCCCCATTGCTGCCTTAGCTTCCAAAGGCAGATCCCTTGGATGGGTTTGCTCAGCCCAGATAAGCCAGTTCTGGCTGGATCACCACACAAAGTGTGACGGCCACCCTGCATCAGCCTCACTCTGCACTTTTGCAGAGCTCCAGGCTGGTGGATGACCTTGCTTGTCCCTGTGACAGCAGTCCCACCTTCTGAGGAGGGAGGCTTTTGTTGTCACGCTGTTTGTGGCCCTGACATACCTCTGATGTTTGTGCTTCTGCTCCTGGTGCTGATGCCTCCTCTGCAAGCCCAGCCACCTCCTCCTCAAAGAGTTCCCCATGGTGTTCGATGAGGAACTCCACCAGCCGCGTCACCTGCACACAGCAAACCATTGGTTTCCAGCTCGCTGGCTGCAAATGGGTCAGATGGCCTTTCCCACTCCTGACCCTCCCCTCCTGCGCAGCAAGCTGCAGCTGTGGGGCTGCTCTTCCCAGCAGCTCTTCCCATCCACGCGCGTTTGCTGAAGAGAGGAGGCAGCCCCGGTGCCTCTGAGCAGCAAAGCTGGGCTGGGCCCGGAAGGCTGTGGCCGGCTGGTAAATAGCGCGTACCTTCCCCGTCACCTGCATGAGGACACCCAGGGGCAGCGTGTGCTCCTCGGGCGGGCCGAGTAGGTTCGGCCCCAGGCAGATGGCCAGGTTAGTGGCAGTCATCCTGCTGGTGCCCGCATTGCTGCTGATGTTCTGCAGCAGCAGGAGCAAGTCCTTGAGCAGGAGAAGGTTTGCTTTGGGCAACTTGCTGGCCACCCTGAGGGAACAGGAACATAACGTCAAGAAGATAGATGCTGTCAACACAAGTCTCCCAGGCTGATGTCACCCGAGGCCACCCAAGGGAAGGCTCCCTGGCCACTCCTGCTCTACAGCAGACGGACTGCCTTGGTTGAGATACGGCCACCTCCCTCCCCGCCTGCCCTTCTGGCAAGAGTCCCTTTGCGAAGCAAAGCCCCAATGCCTGCGGGAAGAGCTCCAAGGACAGAAATGCTTCTCTGAGCCACTTTCCCCCAAAACCAGACCCCACAGCAGCAAGAGGTGGCTGACAGAAAACACGGCTTCTTCAGGCAGGCCGTCGCTTTGCAGGCAAGTCCCTGGCCTCTGCCAGTCCCCACGGAGCAGGCAGGCTGCTCGCCACGCTTACTCCTTCAGTGCTGCCAGTCTCTCCTGCCTGCTGGTCTTCTGCAGGGCGCTCATCCACTCCTCGTAAAGGTCTGCGTCGAGGAGCTTGGAGGGGATCTTGCGGAGGAAGTCCTGCAAAGCCAAGGGCTCCGAGTGAGGCTCTGGGCGCTGCGTCCGGGAGCACAGGCAGCATGGGCGGCACTCTGGCTCGCGAGCAGGCGGCTGGGTTTGTGCTCCTGCTCTGGCAGGTGCCCATCAGCCCCGACAGAGCCGGGAGCTGCGGGGCTCCAGGTCAGCAGGGTTCACCTTGAAGATGATGGCCAGCAGGTGCACGGGCTGGCTTTCGAGGTGGACCTGCGCTCCGCTGTCGAGGGCCTCCCTGAGCTCCCGGAAGGCACGCTCACCGACCGTCCGCCGGAAGATCCCCTCCGTGGATGGCCCGTGCTCATGCAGGAGAGCCAGCAGGTCCTGCAGGGACAGAGGAGGAGAGCTGGAGACAGGACTACCGACAGAACCAGGAGCGAGTGTGGCTTTCACTGGGGTGGGATGGAGATGTGGCTGGAGGTAGGGCACGTGGGGAGGAGCCGGCTTTGTCCCCGAGCCCCAGCAGGGCTTCCTCTGCTGGAGACAGCGCCTCCCTGGAGGAGCCATAGGGATGGGGACCCCCTGGCCAGGCTTGCTTACCTGCATGGGCTGGGGCAGCATTCCGTCCTGGCTGCAGAGGGCTGCCAGGGGCCGGCCAAAGAAAGCCCCCCTGGCACCAGAGCCCGATGGCCCGGGCACCTCTGCAGCGGCTGAGTTCCCTCGCCGTGCAAATGGCCAGGGCAGCCCCCTCCTCCTCCTGCGGGTCTCGCCTGCTGCCAAGGGAAAGAGAGCAAAGAGCCGTGGAGGAGAAGCGGTAGGCAAGCGGTCCCGGACCCTCTCAGGGCTGTCCCCCCACTGCCGAGCGCACGGGAGAGTGATGGTTTGGGAACGAGGGGCCCTGGGGCTCATCTCTCTCCTGCCGCAGAGCCATGGGGATGGATGTGCCCTGCAGGAAGGGCAGCAGCAGCCCCAGCGCAGCACGAGTGCCCGGCTGCCAGAGCAGGAGAGAAGGGCCGTCCTGTCCCCGCCTTCTCCAAACTCACCAGCCGCGTGGCCACGTCCGCCTTCGCTGCCAGAGGGGACGGGAGGTGGCCGCTGCTCTGCACCAGCCTGCAAGGAACACGCTGCGCTCAGCGAGCAGCCCCGCAGCAGAAAGGGCCCCCGAAGAGCTGCATCGGCCCCTGGCTGTGCGGGAGAGGTGGGAACGGCCGAGCCTGCAGCACGACCAGTCCTCACCTTTGCCTGGGCCGTGACCAGCCTCTCCAGGCTGCTGGCGTGCAGTGTCGTCGCCTGGGCAGGGGAGAAGAGCAGAAGGTGAGCAGCAATGCAGCTGATGGTGGGCTGGAGCAGCGCCTGGGGCAGAGGGGAGGCGGGAGGGACACTCACAGCATCGCGGCCACTGAGCTCCTTCAGCAGCAGCTTGATGGAGGGCAGCCGGGTGACGCGGGCTCCCTCCGCTCCTTCTGGTGACCTGTGTGTGGGGAAGGGGCAGAGGAGGAGCTGTGTGAGACCCAAGCCGCCTTCTCCCTGTGCTGGCAGCCCGGGGAGCGCTGCCAAGCTGCCCCGCAGCAGCCGGTGCCACCCGGCCGTGGAGCGGAGAGCAGCGGCGGTGGTGAGGACGGGGCTGGGCAGGGGTTGTCTGGACAGAGCGGGGCAAAGCAGCTGTGCCAGCTGTGCCCGCCCGAGAGCCGCCTGCAGGCGCGGGGCCTCTCTGCCCGGCTTGGGAGCGGTGTTTGGGCACGGCAGGGCTGCGGCTGGAGCCTCCCCCCGGGGTGTGAGCACGGTCCCCCCGGGCTGCACTGGCAGGCAGGGCTTACTTGAGCAGCGCGTCGAGCCAGAGCTCCTTCAGCGCCCGGGAGCTGCAGAGAGAGAGGAGAAACGGGCTGAGCGCCCGCTGCTCCCCGGCATGCGGGCAGAGGCAGCCCGGCACAGCCCTGCCGCGTGGGGACAGCCAGCGAGGCAGGGCAGGACGGAGCCCTGCGGGGCAGGACAGAGGGGACCCGTCCCCGAGGCTCACCGGAAAGTGAGGAGGCAGGAGCCGCAGGGCCAGACGAGGAGCAGGGAGCTGGTGGTCTTGCCTTCCTCCTCTTCGGCGGCATCGCTGGCCGCCCCCCTCCCGCTGCTCAGCACCTGCAGCTGGGCCAGGGCCAGGCGGAGCTGCGGGCGCGGGGCGCGGCCACGTCTGCAGAGAGGAGCGGCAGGGAGTGAGCGGGAGGCGGCCGAGCCAGGGGGCTCCCCTCCAGCGCCCGCCTGCCCCGGGCACGGCCGCGGGCGCCTCCAGCAGCAGGGTGCCGGGGGCCTGGGGCTGGTCCTCGGCTGCCCCTACCCTGGGGGAGAAGAGCAGAGCAGCAGGGGTCTGCGGGTCTTACTTGGTCTTGGCGATGACCAAGGCGTCGCTGAAGAGGAGGAGGTCCCTCTTCCTGGTGGCACGGCCCTGGGTCACCCGCACGCGCTGGCGCAGCCGGGGCTCGGGCGATGTCGGGGCAGGCTGGCACTGCTGCCCGGGCTCAGGGTCGTCACTGCGGAGCAGAGAGCATCAGGCACGGGCAAGGCGGGTGCCGCGGGGCCCGGCTGTGCCGGCGCGTCCCCGAGCCACGCAGGGGGAGCTCACCTGGAGCTGCGGCAGCAGTTTAGCTGGCCCATCCCGACGCGCCCAGGAGCAGCCGCGCGTGGGACCGGCTGGTGGGCTCAGGGCAGTGCCCAGGCGCCGCAAGCGAGGCTGCCAAGGGGGTCCTGGTGCCGATGGCTGGTGCTGGGCAAGAGCTTGGCTCTCCCCAACTCCACTGGGTGCTGGCTCGGCGCTGTCCCTGCAGGCTCTGGGGCCGTTGCCGGGCCAGCGCCAGGTCAACACACCATGGCATTCTAAGCCCAACTGTTAGGCTCAGCATGGAATTCTGAGCCCAACTGTTGGGCTCAGCATGGAATTCTGAGCCCAACGGGGAGCAGAGGGGTGGGGGAGGGGCACTGGGGGCTCTCCCCAGTATGCCCCTGTCTCTGTGGTGCTGGGGGGCCCAGAGCTGGGCACAGCGCTGCAGGCATGGCCTCACCGGTGCTGGGCAGAGGGGAAGGGTCACCTCCCTCCAGCTGCTGGCAAGGCTTTGCCCACTGCAGCCCAGGGCACCACTCACCGCCGCCCTTGGGCAAGGGCACCTTGCTGGCTCCTGGTCAACTTGGTGTCCACCAGGACCCCCAGGGCCTCTTCTGTCACGCTGCTTTCCTGCAGCTTTGCCAAGCTGGCCAAAAGGTCACGAGTATGTGTGGATGTGTCCCGCGATGCTTCGTGCCCGTGCCGGTGCCATCGGCAGTGGGTCCCACCCTCTCTCTGCAGCTCTCCTGGTGCCACTGCCATGAGGGTGAGCAGGGCATGTTTCCTCCAGCCAAAGCAGTGGTCCAGGTGGAAAGGCTTGCTCTTGTTATGGCCCAGGGAGAAGGAGGATGCACCCTGGAGACAGAGTCCAGAGATGAAGTTTCCACAGAACTCCATCTTTGTCTTTTTTCCTTAACTGCATTTTTTTCACACAAAATTTGTTTTTCACATGGTGTCTCGGTGAAAGGTGGTGGTTGGAACTGTCTTTTATTTCCCAGCCCCTAAACATTGGGGGAAACTCCAGGAAGCAGAGCAGAGGGGAATAGCGCAGCCCAGGGGGTGGCAGGCACGTCCTGCCCACTCCGCACTCTTCCGGGATGCTTGAGACGGTCGGCAGAGGGAAGAAAGCCGTCCTTGCGCCTGCTGGAGCCAGCCCCATTGTCTCTTTGGCTCTGAATGTGTGAAGCTAAGCCAGGAGAAGCCAAAAACCAAAACCCTAAGCTGTTGAGTTGCATTTTGTGTTAGGGAAGGGAGGAAGGGAGGGTCAGAAAGAAGGAAGGAAGGAAAGAAAGAAAGGAAATGGAGAACAAGTCGTACTCTCTGTAAGCCTGCTGGGAATAGGGCTAGGCAAGAGTTTCCGGGACCGCAATACCTCCTCCTCCTGCAACGCCTGTCTGCAGAGACGAGTGTCTGAAGAAGGATGCATTGGATGGCTGAAAAGTGAGACGGGAGCACGCACATATTTTATCTTTTCATCTGCCACTGGCTATTCACAAGGGCTCCTGGGCACCATTTCACCTGGCTTTTTGAACTCCACGTGTTTAAGAAGGGGAAGAAACTGCTGGGCAACAGCAGCAGGGAGAAGGGAGTGAGAGTGTGTGAGAGGGTCGTCCGAAAAGGGGTTTCTTCTACCCGGTGTGCAATGAGCCAGTCCTCACGCACTCAGGAGAGATGTTGGAGAGATTCAGGCCGGGGTGCTCGGTGGACTTTCCACAAATCAAGCACACCCAAGGCCAGCCTCTTCGTTACATTTACACAGTACATTCATGCATACTCTAGCTGTCTAATACATATTCATTCTGATCTACAGGAGTTGTGCAACTCTGTGGCGTCAGTCTTCTTGGCTCCTTTTCAGAACCTTCTGCGCACGTCTTCCTCCTTTTGGGGGTGTCTGGTGGTCCTCTGTGGTCTTCCCAGATGAGGTACCGTAACTGCTTTTATCCATAGATGGATAAAATAAAATCCTTGTGCCCAAGGTGTTTCTTTCGTATGGTACCTCTCTCTCTGGATGGAGAAACTCGCTGCATCCTGCCAGTGCACTGTTAGCTGTTAACTGCTGCCATTGCTGGGGTTCATTGCTGTTACTTGCTTCCATGATGTCCGCTGCCACAGCTAAAGCAGAAAGAACAGCGTACACTGGTGTCCCTAATCAACACTTCTGTTCCCGTTCAGGTCCTGGGCTGCCTCTAAATAAAGAAAAAATATTGAGGGGGGTTGGAAATTAAGTTTCAGTCCTGCAAAGCGGTAAAGCATAGTTATCCCCAGGACAGGGGGTCACATTTATAACACAGAGTGACATCGGTGACTTGGAGATGAACACTTAAGAGCACCGTTAGATCAAACCCTGGGAACTTAGGAGGAAATCATAAAAGGAAGCGCAGAAAGGAAAAGGAGCTGCAGTGTCAAAAGAGAAGGATGCCATTGCTTAAAGAGTAATAAGGGTACAGATGAAGCCAAAGAGCAGGGAAGGAGACACAAGGCAGAATTCAAGAGGACTAGTGGTTCCTAGCAGCACCAAAAGTGCATGTGACTGATGGTTCCTTGGGAAAAAGAACCACCACCACCGGACTGGATGGAGTCATCACCAGAGCACACCAGTACCGCTTGCCATTGGTCTGCCAGTGGGAAGGGTGACAGATGTGCACGTGAAAAGCAGGTGCCAGTGACTCCGTGGGCACAAGTGGCACAAGGCTGGCTCAGCGTTTCCTATGCCTGAGCTGGGGCAGAAGTATGAAGACGTCGAAATGACTGGAAGTCTTCTAGTCTCTCTAGGAGCCTATCAGTTTGTTTGTAACTCCAGTAACAGCGGATGGCCGACGACTAAATGCAATGGGAAACACCGCGTGCCTGACCACTGGGACTTTGTCACGGGAACGCGTCTGGACTGTTAGGGGTACTCCTCTCATGAAGGGTCCTGTTGGGTGGATTCTAATTGAGCTCCTTCTAGTCTCACCTGAGAACAGCTGTACTGCCTTCACAAGAAACTCCCACCTCCTGTAATTGCTTTGATCATTGCTTTCTCCAGTGTAGATGAAAATATGAATATCTATGTATTATTGGAGATATTGCCTTGCTGTGTTTTAGTGTGGCAGTGATAGCCTCTGTTGGTGAATCCAGTGAGAAGGCAGAGAAGGAGAGGAGAGGAGAGGAGAGGAGAGGAGAGGAGAGGAGAGGAGAGGAGAGGAGAGGAGAGGAGAGGAGAGGAGAGGAGAGGAGAGGAGAGGAGAGGAGAGGAGAGGAGAGGAGAGGAGAGGAGAGGAGAGGAGAGGAGAGGAGAGGAGAGGAGAGGAGAGGAGAGGAGAGGAGAGGAGAGGAGAGGAGAGAGGAGAGGCTATTTCAGTTGGAAGTGACCTACAACGATCATCTAGTGCCACTGTGGGTCCGTTTCAGGGCTGACCCACAGTTAAAGCCTATTAGTAAGGGCATTGTCCAAATGCCTCTTAAATGCTGACAGCATGGGGCATTGACCACCTCTCTAGGAAGCCCGTTCAAGTGTTTGACCACCTTCTCAGTAAAGCAATGGTTTGCAAGATATAGTCTGAATGTCCCTTGACACAGCTTTGAACGGGTCCCCTTTGTCCTGTCACAGGATACCAGGGAGATCAGCACCTCCCGCTCCACTTCCCCTCCTCAGGAAGCCATAGAGAGCAACGAGGTCTCCCGTCAGCCTCCTTTTCTCCAAACTAGACCAGCCCAAAGTCCTTAAGCTGCCCCTCACAGGACATGCCTTCCAGCCCCTTCACCAGCTTTGTTGCCTTCCTCAGGACCCACTCCAGTGCCTTCACACTGTGGGGCCCAGAACTGCACACAGCACTCAAGAGGAGGCCGCACCAACGCTGAGTACAGTGGGATGATCAACTCTTTTGACCAGCGGGTTCTGCTGTGTTTGATGCATCCCAGAATGACGTTTGTCCTCCTGACTGCCAGGGCATGACGCTGACTCCTCTTGAGCTTGGCACCAACCAGCACCCCCAGATCCTTTTCTGCAGGGCTGCTCTCCAGCCACTCCTCTCCCTCATAGATACTTGTGTTCGGTGTTACTGTGTCCCCAGGGCAGAACCTGGCATTTGTTTTAGTTACTGTTCCTGTTAAATGCCTTTGGGTAGTACCCAGTATGATCTTATCCACATTTTTTCCAGGTACTGGAGGTCTGACTAACATGTCTGTAGTTTCCTGGGCCTTCCCTCACACCCTTCTTGTAAATAAGAATAATGCTGGTGAGCTTCCAGGCAGTGGGGACCTCTCCAGATTCCCAAGACTTTCGGTAGACGATTGAGAGGGGTCCTGCTGTAACATCCACTGACAAGTGCAAAATGAAAACTGCCAACGCTGGAGTGCGATTTTTCTCCTGACCTACACAGTCTGCCACGGGCAGGTGCGTGCTTCCTCTCCGGGGCCATCTCTGTGCATCTCGGAAACATTTCCTATACTCAGAGCAGCATTACGATTGGAAAGATGGACAGCAGGGTCTGTTACACACCTGGGCTCCTTGTTCTTCTCACCCTGCCTGGCTTTTCTCAGTTGCCCAGTCCTGTGAGTTGCCAGCTTTCGCCTTTTCTTGCCCGGCTGCCCCTCAGCCTCCTCTTCGCAGCACAGTTTTCTCTTGCTGTTGGATTGTGTTTTCTCTTCCTGCGAAGAGCCTGGCAACCTTTCCATTCAATAGTATTGTTAGACAGGTGAAGCCATGACAAGCACGGAGCAGTTGTGCTCTGAATCAAAGCTAGCTCATTTTACCTTCTCTCCCTGGAGGAGCTCTTCAGGCGCTCGCTTTCTGGTGCAACTGGAGGCACCTGCAATGGAAATGTGGAAGTTCAGAGGTGGCAAGGACCTCCCTGCCCCATTGCTGCCTTAGCTTCCAAAGGCAGATCCCTTGGATGGGTTTACTCAGCCCAGATAAGCCAGTTCTGGCTGGATCACCACACAAAGTGTGACGGCCACCCTGCATCAGCCTCACTCTGCACTTTTGCAGAGCTCCAGGCTGGTGGATGACCTTGCTTGTCCCTGTGACAGCAGTCCCACCTTCTGAGGAGGGAGGCTTTTGTTGTCACGCTGTTTGTGGCCCTGACATACCTCTGATGTTTGTGCTTCTGCTCCTGGTGCTGATGCCTCCTCTGCAAGCCCAGCCACCTCCTCCTCAAAGAGTTCCCCATGGTGTTCGATGAGGAACTCCACCAGCCGCGTCACCTGCACACAGCAAACCATTGGTTTCCAGCTCGCTGGCTGCAAATGGGTCAGATGGCCTTTCCCACTCCTGACCCTCCCCTCCTGCGCAGCAAGCTGCAGCTGTGGGGCTGCTCTTCCCAGCAGCTCTTCCCATCCACGCGCGTTTGCTGAAGAGAGGAGGCAGCCCCGGTGCCTCTGAGCAGCAAAGCTGGGCTGGGCCCGGAAGGCTGTGGCCGGCTGGTAAATAGCGCGTACCTTCCCCGTCACCTGCATGAGGACACCCAGGGGCAGCGTGTGCTCCTCGGGCGGGCCGAGTAGGTTCGGCCCCAGGCAGATGGCCAGGTTAGTGGCAGTCATCCTGCTGGTGCCCGCATTGCTGCTGATGTTCTGCAGCAGCAGGAGCAAGTCCTTGAGCAGGAGAAGGTTTGCTTTGGGCAACTTGCTGGCCACCCTGAGGGAACAGGAACATAACGTCAAGAAGATAGATGCTGTCAACACAAGTCTCCCAGGCTGATGTCACCCGAGGCCACCCAAGGGAAGGCTCCCTGGCCACTCCTGCTCTACAGCAGACGGACTGCCTTGGTTGAGATACGGCCACCTCCCTCCCCGCCTGCCCTTCTGGCAAGAGTCCCTTTGCGAAGCAAAGCCCCAATGCCTGCGGGAAGAGCTCCAAGCACAGAAATGCTTCTCTGAGCCACTTTCCCCCAAAACCAGACCCCACAGCAGCAAGAGGTGGCTGACAGAAAACACGGCTTCTTCAGGCAGGCCGTCGCTTTGCAGGCAAGTCCCTGGCCTCTGCCAGTCCCCACGGAGCAGGCAGGCTGCTCGCCACGCTTACTCCTTCAGTGCTGCCAGTCTCTCCTGCCTGCTGGTCTTCTGCAGGGCGCTCATCCACTCCTCGTAAAGGTCTGCGTCGAGGAGCTTGGAGGGGATCTTGCGGAGGAAGTCCTGCAAAGCCAAGGGCTCCGGGTGAGGCTCTGGGCGCTGCGTCCGGGAGCACAGGCAGCATGGGCGGCACTCTGGCTCGCGAGCAGGCGGCTGGGTTTGTGCTCCTGCTCTGGCAGGTGCCCATCAGCCCCGACAGAGCCGGGAGCTGCGGGGCTCCAGGTCAGCAGGGTTCACCTTGAAGATGATGGCCAGCAGGTGCACGGGCTGGCTTTCGAGGTGGACCTGCGCTCCGCTGTCGAGGGCCTCCCTGAGCTCCCGGAAGGCACGCTCACCGACCGTCCGCCGGAAGATCCCCTCCGTGGATGGCCCGTGCTCATGCAGGAGAGCCAGCAGGTCCTGCAGGGACAGAGGAGGAGAGCTGGAGACAGGACTACCGACAGAACCAGGAGCGAGTGTGGCTTTCACTGGGGTGGGATGGAGATGTGGCTGGAGGTAGGGCACGTGGGGAGGAGCCGGCTTTGTCCCCGAGCCCCAGCAGGGCTTCCTCTGCTGGAGACAGCGCCTCCCTGGAGGAGCCATAGGGATGGGGACCCCCTGGCCAGGCTTGCTTACCTGCATGGGCTGGGGCAGCATTCCGTCCTGGCTGCAGAGGGCTGCCAGGGGCCGGCCAAAGAGAGCCCCCCTGGCACCAGAGCCCGATGGCCCGGGCACCTCTGCAGCGGCTGAGTTCCCTCGCCGTGCAAATGGCCAGGGCAGCCCCCTCCTCCTCCTGCGGGTCTCGCCTGCTGCCAAGGGAAAGAGAGCAAAGAGCCGTGGAGGAGAAGCGGTAGGCAAGCGGTCCCGGACCCTCTCAGGGCTGTCCCCCCACTGCCGAGCGCACGGGAGAGTGATGGTTTGGGAACGAGGGGCCCCGGGGCTCATCTCTCTCCTGCCGCAGAGCCATGGGGATGGATGTGCCCTGCAGGAAGGGCAGCAGCAGCCCCAGCGCAGCACGAGTGCCCGGCTGCCAGAGCAGGAGAGAAGGGCCGTCCTGTCCCCGCCTTCTCCAAACTCACCAGCCGCGTGGCCACGTCCGCCTTCGCTGCCAGAGGGGACGGGAGGTGGCCGCTGCTCTGCACCAGCCTGCAAGGAACACGCTGCGCTCAGCGAGCAGCCCCGCAGCAGAAAGGGCCCCCGAAGAGCTGCATCGGCCCCTGGCTGTGCGGGAGAGGTGGGAACGGCTGAGCCTGCAGCACGACCAGTCCTCACCTTTGCCTGGGCCGTGACCAGCCTCTCCAGGCTGCTGGCGTGCAGTGTCGTCGCCTGGGCAGGGGAGAAGAGCAGAAGGTGAGCAGCAATGCAGCTGATGGTGGGCTGGAGCAGCGCCTGGGGCAGAGGGGAGGCGGGAGGGACACTCACAGCATCGCGGCCACTGAGCTCCTTCAGCAGCAGCTTGATGGAGGGCAGCCGGGTGACGCGGGCTCCCTCCGCTCCTTCTGGTGACCTGTGTGTGGGGAAGGGGCAGAGGAGGAGCTGTGTGAGACCCAAGCCGCCTTCTCCCTGTGCTGGCAGCCCGGGGAGCGCTGCCAAGCTGCCCCGCAGCAGCCGGTGCCACCCGGCCGTGGAGCGGAGAGCAGCGGCGGTGGTGAGGACGGGGCTGGGCAGGGGTTGTCTGGACAGAGCGGGGCAAAGCAGCTGTGCCAGCTGTGCCCGCCCGAGAGCCGCCTGCAGGCGCGGGGCCTCTCTGCCCGGCTTGGGAGCGGTGTTTGGGCACGGCAGGGCTGCGGCTGGAGCCTCCCCCCGGGGTGTGAGCACGGTCCCCCCGGGCTGCACTGGCAGGCAGGGCTTACTTGAGCAGCGCGTCGAGCCAGAGCTCCTTCAGCGCCCGGGAGCTGCAGAGAGAGAGGAGAAACGGGCTGAGCGCCCGCTGCTCCCCGGCATGCGGGCAGAGGCAGCCCGGCACAGCCCTGCCGCGTGGGGACAGCCAGCGAGGCAGGGCAGGACGGAGCCCTGCGGGGCAGGACAGAGGGGACCCGTCCCCGAGGCTCACCGGAAAGTGAGGAGGCAGGAGCCGCAGGGCCAGACGAGGAGCAGGGAGCTGGTGGTCTTGCCTTCCTCCTCTTCGGCGGCATCGCTGGCCGCCCCCCTCCCGCTGCTCAGCACCTGCAGCTGGGCCAGGGCCAGGCGGAGCTGCGGGCGCGGGGCGCGGCCACGTCTGCAGAGAGGAGCGGCAGGGAGTGAGCGGGAGGCGGCCGAGCCAGGGGGCTCCCCTCCAGCGCCCGCCTGCCCCGGGCACGGCCGCGGGCGCCTCCAGCAGCAGGGTGCCGGGGGCCTGGGGCTGGTCCTCGGCTGCCCCTACCCTGGGGGAGAAGAGCAGAGCAGCAGGGGTCTGCGGGTCTTACTTGGTCTTGGCGATGACCAAGGCGTCGCTGAAGAGGAGGAGGTCCCTCTTCCTGGTGGCACGGCCCTGGGTCACCCGCACGCGCTGGCGCAGCCGGGGCTCGGGCGATGTCGGGGCAGGCTGGCACTGCTGCCCGGGCTCAGGGTCGTCACTGCGGAGCAGAGAGCATCAGGCACGGGCAAGGCGGGTGCCACGGGGCCCGGCTGTGCCGGCGCGTCCCCGAGCCACGCAGGGGGAGCTCACCTGGAGCTGCGGCAGCAGTTTAGCTGGCCCATCCCGACGCGCCCAGGAGCAGCCGCGCGTGGGACCGGCTGGTGGGCTCAGGGCAGTGCCCAGGCGCCGCAAGCGAGGCTGCCAAGGGGGTCCTGGTGCCGATGGCTGGTGCTGGGCAAGAGCTTGGCTCTCCCCAACTCCCCTTGGTGCTGGCTCGGCGCTGTCCCTGCAGGCTCTGGGGCCGTTGCCGGGCCAGCGCCAGGTCAACACACCATGGCATTCTAAGCCCAACTGTTAGGCTCAGCATGGAATTCTGAGCCCAACTGTTGGGCTCAGCATGGAATTCTGAGCCCAACGGGGAGCAGAGGGGTGGGGGAGGGGCACTGGGGGCTCTCCCCAGTATGCCCCTGTCTCTGTGGTGCTGGGGGGCCCAGAGCTGGGCACAGCGCTGCAGGCATGGCCTCACCGGTGCTGGGCAGAGGGGAAGGGTCACCTCCCTCCAGCTGCTGGCAAGGCTTTGCCCACTGCAGCCCAGGGCACCACTCACCGCCGCCCTTGGGCAAGGGCACCTTGCTGGCTCCTGGTCAACTTGGTGTCCACCAGGACCCCCAGGGCCTCTTCTGTCACGCTGCTTTCCTGCAGCTTTGCCAAGCTGGCCAAAAGGTCACGAGTATGTGTGGATGTGTCCCGCGATGCTTCGTGCCCGTGCCGGTGCCATCGGCAGTGGGTCCCACCCTCTCTCTGCAGCTCTCCTGGTGCCACTGCCATGAGGGTGAGCAGGGCATGTTTCCTCCAGCCAAAGCAGTGGTCCAGGTGGAAAGGCTTGCTCTTGTTATGGCCCAGGGAGAAGGAGGATGCACCCTGGAGACAGAGTCCAGAGATGAAGTTTCCACAGAACTCCATCTTTGTCTTTTTTCCTTAACTGCATTTTTTTCACACAAAATTTGTTTTTCACATGGTGTCTCGGTGAAAGGTGGTGGTTGGAACTGTCTTTTATTTCCCAGCCCCTAAACATTGGGGGAAACTCCAGGAAGCAGAGAGAGGGGAATAGCGCAGCCCAGGGGGTGGCAGGCACGTCCTGCCCACTCCGCACTCTTCCGGGATGCTTGAGACGGTCGGCAGAGGGAAGAAAGCCGTCCTTGCGCCTGCTGGAGCCAGCCCCATTGTCTCTTTGGCTCTGAATGTGTGAAGCTAAGCCAGGAGAAGCCAAAAAGCAAAACCCTAAGCTGTTGAGTTGCATTTTGTGTTAGGGAAGGGAGGAAGGGAGGGTCAGAAAGAAGGAAGGAAGGAAAGAAAGAAAGGAAATGGAGAACAAGTCGTACTCTCTGTAAGCCTGCTGGGAATAGGGCTAGGCAAGAGTTTCCGGGACCGCAATACCTCCTCCTCCTGCAACGCCTGTCTGCAGAGACGAGTGTCTGAAGAAGGATGCATTGGATGGCTGAAAAGTGAGACGGGAGCACGCACATATTTTATCTTTTCATCTGCCACTGGCTATTCACAAGGGCTCCTGGGCACCATTTCACCTGGCTTTTTGAACTCCACGTGTTTAAGAAGGGGAAGAAACTGCTGGGCAACAGCAGCAGGGAGAAGGGAGTGAGAGTGTGTGAGAGGGTCGTCCGAAAAGGGGTTTCTTCTACCCGGTGTGCAATGAGCCAGTCCTCACGCACTCAGGAGAGATGTTGGAGAGATTCAGGCCGGGGTGCTCGGTGGACTTTCCACAAATCAAGCACACCCAAGGCCGGCCTCTTCGTTACATTTACACAGTACATTCATGCATACTCTAGCTGTCTAATACATATTCATTCTGATCTACAGGAGTTGTGCAACTCTGTGGCGTCAGTCTTCTTGGCTCCTTTTCAGAACCTTCTGCGCACGTCTTCCTCCTTTTGGGGGTGTCTGGTGGTCCTCTGTGGTCTTCCCAGATGAGGTACCGTAACTGCTTTTATCCATAGATGGATAAAATAAAATCCTTGTGCCCAAGGTGTTTCTTTCGTATGGTACCTCTCTCTCTGGATGGAGAAACTCGCTGCATCCTGCCAGTGCACTGTTAGCTGTTAACTGCTGCCATTGCTGGGGTTCATTGCTGTTACTTGCTTCCATGATGTCCGCTGCCACAGCTAAAGCAGAAAGAACAGCGTACACTGGTGTCCCTAATCAACACTTCTGTTCCCGTTCAGGTCCTGGGCTGCCTCTAAATAAAGAAAAAATATTGAGGGGGGTTGGAAATTAAGTTTCAGTCCTGCAAAGCGGTAAAGCATAGTTATCCCCAGGACAGGGGGTCACATTTATAACACAGAGTGACATCGGTGACTTGGAGATGAACACTTAAGAGCACCGTTAGATCAAACCCTGGGAACTTAGGAGGAAATCATAAAAGGAAGCGCAGAAAGGAAAAGGAGCTGCAGTGTCAAAAGAGAAGGATGCCATTGCTTAAAGAGTAATAAGGGTACAGATGAAGCCAAAGAGCAGGGAAGGAGACACAAGGCAGAATTCAAGAGGACTAGTGGTTCCTAGCAGCACCAAAAGTGCATGTGACTGATGGTTCCTTGGGAAAAAGAACCACCACCACCGGACTGGATGGAGTCATCACCAGAGCACACCAGTACCGCTTGCCATTGGTCTGCCAGTGGGAAGGGTGACAGATGTGCACGTGAAAAGCAGGTGCCAGTGACTCCGTGGGCACAAGTGGCACAAGGCTGGCTCAGCGTTTCCTATGCCTGAGCTGGGGCAGAAGTATGAAGACGTCGAAATGACTGGAAGTCTTCTAGTCTCTCTAGGAGCCTATCAGTTTGTTTGTAACTCCAGTAACAGCGGATGGCCGACGACTAAATGCAATGGGAAACACCGCGTGCCTGACCACTGGGACTTTGTCACGGGAACGCGTCTGGACTGTTAGGGGTACTCCTCTCATGAAGGGTCCTGTTGGGTGGATTCTAATTGAGCTCCTTCTAGTCTCACCTGAGAACAGCTGTACTGCCTTCACAAGAAACTCCCACCTCCTGTAATTGCTTTGATCATTGCTTTCTCCAGTGTAGATGAAAATATGAATATCTATGTATTATTGGAGATATTGCCTTGCTGTGTTTTAGTGTGGCAGTGATAGCCTCTGTTGGTGAATCCAGTGAGAAGGCAGAGAAGGAGAGGAGAGGAGAGGAGAGGAGAGGAGAGGAGAGGAGAGGAGAGGAGAGGAGAGGAGAGGAGAGGAGAGGAGAGGAGAGGAGAGGAGAGGAGAGGAGAGGAGAGGAGAGGAGAGGAGAGGAGAGGAGAGGAGAGGAGAGGAGAGGAGAGGAGAGGAGAGGAGAGGAGAGAGGAGAGGCTATTTCAGTTGGAAGTGACCTACAACGATCATCTAGTGCCACTGTGGGTCCGTTTCAGGGCTGACCCACAGTTAAAGCCTATTAGTAAGGGCATTGTCCAAATGCCTCTTAAATGCTGACAGCATGGGGCATTGACCACCTCTCTAGGAAGCCCGTTCAAGTGTTTGACCACCTTCTCAGTAAAGCAATGGTTTGCAAGATATAGTCTGAATGTCCCTTGACACAGCTTTGAACGGGTCCCCTTTGTCCTGTCACAGGATACCAGGGAGATCAGCACCTCCCGCTCCACTTCCCCTCCTCAGGAAGCCATAGAGAGCAACGAGGTCTCCCGTCAGCCTCCTTTTCTCCAAACTAGACCAGCCCAAAGTCCTTAAGCTGCCCCTCACAGGACATGCCTTCCAGCCCCTTCACCAGCTTTGTTGCCTTCCTCAGGACCCACTCCAGTGCCTTCACACTGTGGGGCCCAGAACTGCACACAGCACTCAAGAGGAGGCCGCACCAACGCTGAGTACAGTGGGATGATCAACTCTTTTGACCAGCGGGTTCTGCTGTGTTTGATGCATCCCAGAATGACGTTTGTCCTCCTGACTGCCAGGGCATGACGCTGACTCCTCTTGAGCTTGGCACCAACCAGCACCCCCAGATCCTTTTCTGCAGGGCTGCTCTCCAGCCACTCCTCTCCCTCATAGATACTTGTGTTCGGTGTTACTGTGTCCCCAGGGCAGAACCTGGCATTTGTTTTAGTTACTGTTCCTGTTAAATGCCTTTGGGTAGTACCCAGTATGATCTTATCCACATTTTTTCCAGGTACTGGAGGTCTGACTAACATGTCTGTAGTTTCCTGGGCCTTCCCTCACACCCTTCTTGTAAATAAGAATAATGCTGGTGAGCTTCCAGGCAGTGGGGACCTCTCCAGATTCCCAAGACTTTCGGTAGACGATTGAGAGGGGTCCTGCTGTAACATCCACTGACAAGTGCAAAATGAAAACTGCCAACGCTGGAGTGCGATTTTTCTCCTGACCTACACAGTCTGCCACGGGCAGGTGCGTGCTTCCTCTCCGGGGCCATCTCTGTGCATCTCGGAAACATTTCCTATACTCAGAGCAGCATTACGATTGGAAAGATGGACAGCAGGGTCTGTTACACACCTGAGCTCCTTGTTCTTCTCACCCTGCCTGGCTTTTCTCAGTTGCCCAGTCCTGTGAGTTGCCAGCTTTCGCCTTTTCTTGCCCGGCTGCACCTCAGCCTCCTCTTCGCAGCACAGTTTTCTCTTGCTGTTGGATTGTGTTTTCTCTTCCTGCGAAGAGCCTGGCAACCTTTCCATTCAATAGTATTGTTAGACAGGTGAAGCCATGACAAGCACGGAGCAGTTGTGCTCTGAATCAAAGCTAGCTCATTTTACCTTCTCTCCCTGGAGGAGCAATTCAGGCGCTCGCTTTCTGGTGCAACTGGAGGCACCTGCAATGGAAATGTGGAAGTTCAGAGGTGGCAAGGACCTCCCTGCCCCATTGCTGCCTTAGCTTCCAAAGGCAGATCCCTTGCATGGGTTTGCTCAGCCCAGATAAGCCAGTTCTGGCTGGATCACCACACAAAGTGTGACGGCCACCCTGCATCAGCCTCACTCTGCACTTTTGCAGAGCTCCAGGCTGGTGGATGACCTTGCTTGTCCCTGTGACAGCAGTCCCACCTTCTGAGGAGGGAGGCTTTTGTTGTCACGCTGTTTGTGGCCCTGACATACCTCTGATGTTTGTGCTTCTGCTCCTGGTGCTGATGCCTCCTCTGCAAGCCCAGCCACCTCCTCCTCAAAGAGTTCCCCATGGTGTTCGATGAGGAACTCCACCAGCCGCGTCACCTGCACACAGCAAACCATTGGTTTCCAGCTCGCTGGCTGCAAATGGGTCAGATGGCCTTTCCCACTCCTGACCCTCCCCTCCTGCGCAGCAAGCTGCAGCTGTGGGGCTGCTCTTCCCAGCAGCTCTTCCCATCCACGCGCGTTTGCTGAAGAGAGGAGGCAGCCCCGGTGCCTCTGAGCAGCAAAGCTGGGCTGGGCCCGGAAGGCTGTGGCCGGCTGGTAAATAGCGCGTACCTTCCCCGTCACCTGCATGAGGACACCCAGGGGCAGCGTGTGCTCCTCGGGCGGGCCGAGTAGGTTCGGCCCCAGGCAGATGGCCAGGTTAGTGGCAGTCATCCTGCTGGTGCCCGCATTGCTGCTGATGTTCTGCAGCAGCAGGAGCAAGTCCTTGAGCAGGAGAAGGTTTGCTTTGGGCAACTTGCTGGCCACCCTGAGGGAACAGGAACATAACGTCAAGAAGATAGATGCTGTCAACACAAGTCTCCCAGGCTGATGTCACCCGAGGCCACCCAAGGGAAGGCTCCCTGGCCACTCCTGCTCTACAGCAGACGGACTGCCTTGGTTGAGATACGGCCACCTCCCTCCCCGCCTGCCCTTCTGGCAAGAGTCCCTTTGCGAAGCAAAGCCCCAATGCCTGCGGGAAGAGCTCCAAGGACAGAAATGCTTCTCTGAGCCACTTTCCCCCAAAACCAGACCCCACAGCAGCAAGAGGTGGCTGACAGAAAACACGGCTTCTTCAGGCAGGCCGTCGCTTTGCAGGCAAGTCCCTGGCCTCTGCCAGTCCCCACGGAGCAGGCAGGCTGCTCGCCACGCTTACTCCTTCAGTGCTGCCAGTCTCTCCTGCCTGCTGGTCTTCTGCAGGGCGCTCATCCACTCCTCGTAAAGGTCTGCGTCGAGGAGCTTGGAGGGGATCTTGCGGAGGAAGTCCTGCAAAGCCAAGGGCTCCGGGTGAGGCTCTGGGCGCTGCGTCCGGGAGCACAGGCAGCATGGGCGGCACTCTGGCTCGCGAGCAGGCGGCTGGGTTTGTGCTCCTGCTCTGGCAGGTGCCCATCAGCCCCGACAGAGCCGGGAGCTGCGGGGCTCCAGGTCAGCAGGGTTCACCTTGAAGATGATGGCCAGCAGGTGCACGGGCTGGCTTTCGAGGTGGACCTGCGCTCCGCTGTCGAGGGCCTCCCTGAGCTCCCGGAAGGCACGCTCACCGACCGTCCGCCGGAAGATCCCCTCCGTGGATGGCCCGTGCTCATGCAGGAGAGCCAGCAGGTCCTGCAGGGACAGAGGAGGAGAGCTGGAGACAGGACTACCGACAGAACCAGGAGCGAGTGTGGCTTTCACTGGGGTGGGATGGAGATGTGGCTGGAGGTAGGGCACGTGGGGAGGAGCCGGCTTTGTCCCCGAGCCCCAGCAGGGCTTCCTCTGCTGGAGACAGCGCCTCCCTGGAGGAGCCATAGGGATGGGGACCCCCTGGCCAGGCTTGCTTACCTGCATGGGCTGGGGCAGCATTCCGTCCTGGCTGCAGAGGGCTGCCAGGGGCCGGCCAAAGAGAGCCCCCCTGGCACCAGAGCCCGATGGCCCGGGCACCTCTGCAGCGGCTGAGTTCCCTCGCCGTGCAAATGGCCAGGGCAGCCCCCTCCTCCTCCTGCGGGTCTCGCCTGCTGCCAAGGGAAAGAGAGCAAAGAGCCGTGGAGGAGAAGCGGTAGGCAAGCGGTCCCGGACCCTCTCAGGGCTGTCCCCCCACTGCCGAGCGCACGGGAGAGTGATGGTTTGGGAACGAGGGGCCCCGGGGCTCATCTCTCTCCTGCCGCAGAGCCATGGGGATGGATGTGCCCTGCAGGAAGGGCAGCAGCAGCCCCAGCGCAGCACGAGTGCCCGGCTGCCAGAGCAGGAGAGAAGGGCCGTCCTGTCCCCGCCTTCTCCAAACTCACCAGCTGCGTGGCCACGTCCGCCTTCGCTGCCAGAGGGGACGGGAGGTGGCCGCTGCTCTGCACCAGCCTGCAAGGAACACGCTGCGCTCAGCGAGCAGCCCCGCAGCAGAAAGGGCCCCCGAAGAGCTGCATCGGCCCCTGGCTGTGCGGGAGAGGTGGGAACGGCCGAGCCTGCAGCACGACCAGTCCTCACCTTTGCCTGGGCCGTGACCAGCCTCTCCAGGCTGCTGGCGTGCAGTGTCGTCGCCTGGGCAGGGGAGAAGAGCAGAAGGTGAGCAGCAATGCAGCTGATGGTGGGCTGGAGCAGCGCCTGGGGCAGAGGGGAGGCGGGAGGGACACTCACAGCATCGCGGCCACTGAGCTCCTTCAGCAGCAGCTTGATGGAGGGCAGCCGGGTGACGCGGGCTCCCTCCGCTCCTTCTGGTGACCTGTGTGTGGGGAAGGGGCAGAGGAGGAGCTGTGTGAGACCCAAGCCGCCTTCTCCCTGTGCTGGCAGCCCGGGGAGCGCTGCCAAGCTGCCCCGCAGCAGCCGGTGCCACCCGGCCGTGGAGCGGAGAGCAGCGGCGGTGGTGAGGACGGGGCTGGGCAGGGGTTGTCTGGACAGAGCGGGGCAAAGCAGCTGTGCCAGCTGTGCCCGCCCGAGAGCCGCCTGCAGGCGCGGGGCCTCTCTGCCCGGCTTGGGAGCGGTGTTTGGGCACGGCAGGGCTGCGGCTGGAGCCTCCCCCCGGGGTGTGAGCACGGTCCCCCCGGGCTGCACTGGCAGGCAGGGCTTACTTGAGCAGCGCGTCGAGCCAGAGCTCCTTCAGCGCCCGGGAGCTGCAGAGAGAGAGGAGAAACGGGCTGAGCGCCCGCTGCTCCCCGGCATGCGGGCAGAGGCAGCCCGGCACAGCCCTGCCGCGTGGGGACGGCCAGCGAGGCAGGGCAGGACGGAGCCCTGCGGGGCAGGACAGAGGGGACCCGTCCCCGAGGCTCACCGGAAAGTGAGGAGGCAGGAGCCGCAGGGCCAGACGAGGAGCAGGGAGCTGGTGGTCTTGCCTTCCTCCTCTTCGGCGGCATCGCTGGCCGCCCCCCTCCCGCTGCTCAGCACCTGCAGCTGGGCCAGGGCCAGGCGGAGCTGCGGGCGCGGGGCGCGGCCACGTCTGCAGAGAGGAGCGGCAGGGAGTGAGCGGGAGGCGGCCGAGCCAGGGGGCTCCCCTCCAGCGCCCGCCTGCCCCGGGCACGGCCGCGGGCGCCTCCAGCAGCAGGGTGCCGGGGGCCTGGGGCTGGTCCTCGGCTGCCCCTACCCTGGGGGAGAAGAGCAGAGCAGCAGGGGTCTGCGGGTCTTACTTGGTCTTGGCGATGACCAAGGCGTCGCTGAAGAGGAGGAGGTCCCTCTTCCTGGTGGCACGGCCCTGGGTCACCCGCACGCGCTGGCGCAGCCGGGGCTCGGGCGATGTCGGGGCAGGCTGGCACTGCTGCCCGGGCTCAGGGTCGTCACTGCGGAGCAGAGAGCATCAGGCACGGGCAAGGCGGGTGCCACGGGGCCCGGCTGTGCCGGCGCGTCCCCGAGCCACGCAGGGGGAGCTCACCTGGAGCTGCGGCAGCAGTTTAGCTGGCCCATCCCGACGCGCCCAGGAGCAGCCGCGCGTGGGACCGGCTGGTGGGCTCAGGGCAGTGCCCAGGCGCCGCAAGCGAGGCTGCCAAGGGGGTCCTGGTGCCGATGGCTGGTGCTGGGCAAGAGCTTGGCTCTCCCCAACTCCACTGGGTGCTGGCTCGGCGCTGTCCCTGCAGGCTCTGGGGCCGTTGCCGGGCCAGCGCCAGGTCAACACACCATGGCATTCTAAGCCCAACTGTTAGGCTCAGCATGGAATTCTGAGCCCAACTGTTGGGCTCAGCATGGAATTCTGAGCCCAACGGGGAGCAGAGGGGTGGGGGAGGGGCACTGGGGGCTCTCCCCAGTATGCCCCTGTCTCTGTGGTGCTGGGGGGCCCAGAGCTGGGCACAGCGCTGCAGGCATGGCCTCACCGGTGCTGGGCAGAGGGGAAGGGTCACCTCCCTCCAGCTGCTGGCAAGGCTTTGCCCACTGCAGCCCAGGGCACCACTCACCGCCGCCCTTGGGCAAGGGCACCTTGCTGGCTCCTGGTCAACTTGGTGTCCACCAGGACCCCCAGGGCCTCTTCTGTCACGCTGCTTTCCTGCAGCTTTGCCAAGCTGGCCAAAAGGTCACGAGTATGTGTGGATGTGTCCCGCGATGCTTCGTGCCCGTGCCGGTGCCATCGGCAGTGGGTCCCACCCTCTCTCTGCAGCTCTCCTGGTGCCACTGCCATGAGGGTGAGCAGGGCATGTTTCCTCCAGCCAAAGCAGTGGTCCAGGTGGAAAGGCTTGCTCTTGTTATGGCCCAGGGAGAAAGAGGATGCACCCTGGAGACAGAGTCCAGAGATGAAGTTTCCACAGAACTCCATCTTTGTCTTTTTTCCTTAACTGCATTTTTTTCACACAAAATTTGTTTTTCACATGGTGTCTCGGTGAAAGGTGGTGGTTGGAACTGTCTTTTATTTCCCAGCCCCTAAACATTGGGGGAAACTCCAGGAAGCAGAGCAGAGGGGAATAGCGCAGCCCAGGGGGTGGCAGGCACGTCCTGCCCACTCCGCACTCTTCCGGGATGCTTGAGACGGTCGGCAGAGGGAAGAAAGCCGTCCTTGCGCCTGCTGGAGCCAGCCCCATTGTCTCTTTGGCTCTGAATGTGTGAGGCTAAGCCAGGAGAAGCCAAAAAGCAAAACCCTAAGCTGTTGTGTTGCATTTTGTGTTAGGGAAGGGAGGAAGGGAGGGTCAGAAAGAAGGAAGGAAGGAAAGAAAGAAAGGAAATGGAGAACAAGTAGTACTCTCTGTAAGCCTGCTGGGAATAGGGCTAGGCAAGAGTTTCCGGGACCGCAATACCTCCTCCTCCTGCAACGCCTGTCTGCAGAGACGAGTGTCTGAAGAAGGATGCATTGGATGGCTGAAAAGTGAGACGGGAGCACGCACATATTTTATCTTTTCATCTGCCACTGGCTATTCACAAGGGCTCCTGGGCACCATTTCACCTGGCTTTTTGAACTCCACGTGTTTAAGAAGGGGAAGAAACTGCTGGGCAACAGCAGCAGGGAGAAGGGAGTGAGAGTGTGTGAGAGGGTCGTCCGAAAAGGGGTTTCTTCTACCCGGTGTGCAATGAGCCAGTCCTCACGCACTCAGGAGAGATGTTGGAGAGATTCAGGCCGGGGTGCTCGGTGGACTTTCCACAAATCAAGCACACCCAAGGCCGGCCTCTTCGTTACATTTACACAGTACATTCATGCATACTCTAGCTGTCTAATACATATTCATTCTGATCTACAGGAGTTGTGCAACTCTGTGGCGTCAGTCTTCTTGGCTCCTTTTCAGAACCTTCTGCGCACGTCTTCCTCCTTTTGGGGGTGTCTGGTGGTCCTCTGTGGTCTTCCCAGATGAGGTACCGTAACTGCTTTTATCCATAGATGGATAAAATAAAATCCTTGTGCCCAAGGTGTTTCTTTCGTATGGTACCTCTCTCTCTGGATGGAGAAACTCGCTGCATCCTGCCAGTGCACTGTTAGCTGTTAACTGCTGCCATTGCTGGGGTTCATTGCTGTTACTTGCTTCCATGATGTCCGCTGCCACAGCTAAAGCAGAAAGAACAGCGTACACTGGTGTCCCTAATCAACACTTCTGTTCCCGTTCAGGTCCTGGGCTGCCTCTAAATAAAGAAAAAATATTGAGGGGGGTTGGAAATTAAGTTTCAGTCCTGCAAAGCGGTAAAGCATAGTTATCCCCAGGACAGGGGGTCACATTTATAACACAGAGTGACATCGGTGACTTGGAGATGAACACTTAAGAGCACCGTTAGATCAAACCCTGGGAACTTAGGAGGAAATCATAAAAGGAAGCGCAGAAAGGAAAAGGAGCTGCAGTGTCAAAAGAGAAGGATGCCATTGCTTAAAGAGTAATAAGGGTACAGATGAAGCCAAAGAGCAGGGAAGGAGACACAAGGCAGAATTCAAGAGGACTAGTGGTTCCTAGCAGCACCAAAAGTGCATGTGACTGATGGTTCCTTGGGAAAAAGAACCACCACCACCGGACTGGATGGAGTCATCACCAGAGCACACCAGTACCGCTTGCCATTGGTCTGCCAGTGGGAAGGGTGACAGATGTGCACGTGAAAAGCAGGTGCCAGTGACTCCGTGGGCACAAGTGGCACAAGGCTGGCTCAGCGTTTCCTATGCCTGAGCTGGGGCAGAAGTATGAAGACGTCGAAATGACTGGAAGTCTTCTAGTCTCTCTAGGAGCCTATCAGTTTGTTTGTAACTCCAGTAACAGCGGATGGCCGACGACTAAATGCAATGGGAAACACCGCGTGCCTGACCACTGGGACTTTGTCACGGGAACGCGTCTGGACTGTTAGGGGTACTCCTCTCATGAAGGGTCCTGTTGGGTGGATTCTAATTGAGCTCCTTCTAGTCTCACCTGAGAACAGCTGTACTGCCTTCACAAGAAACTCCCACCTCCTGTAATTGCTTTGATCATTGCTTTCTCCAGTGTAGATGAAAATATGAATATCTATGTATTATTGGAGATATTGCCTTGCTGTGTTTTAGTGTGGCAGTGATAGCCTCTGTTGGTGAATCCAGTGAGAAGGCAGAGAAGGAGAGGAGAGGAGAGGAGAGGAGAGGAGAGGAGAGGAGAGGAGAGGAGAGGAGAGGAGAGGAGAGGAGAGGAGAGGAGAGGAGAGGAGAGGAGAGGAGAGGAGAGGAGAGGAGAGGAGAGGAGAGGAGAGGAGAGGAGAGGAGAGGAGAGGAGAGGAGAGGAGAGGAGAGGAGAGGAGAGGAGAGAGGAGAGGCTATTTCAGTTGGAAGTGACCTACAACGATCATCTAGTGCCACTGTGGGTCCGTTTCAGGGCTGACCCACAGTTAAAGCCTATTAGTAAGGGCATTGTCCAAATGCCTCTTAAATGCTGACAGCATGGGGCATTGACCACCTCTCTAGGAAGCCCGTTCAAGTGTTTGACCACCTTCTCAGTAAAGCAATGGTTTGCAAGATATAGTCTGAATGCCCCTTGACACAGCTTTGAACGGGTCCCCTTTGTCCTGTCACAGGATACCAGGGAGATCAGCACCTCCCGCTCCACTTCCCCTCCTCAGGAAGCCATAGAGAGCAACGAGGTCTCCCGTCAGCCTCCTTTTCTCCAAACTAGACCAGCCCAAAGTCCTTAAGCTGCCCCTCACAGGACATGCCTTCCAGCCCCTTCACCAGCTTTGTTGCCTTCCTCAGGACCCACTCCAGTGCCTTCACACTGTGGGGCCCAGAACTGCACACAGCACTCAAGAGGAGGCCGCACCAACGCTGAGTACAGTGGGATGATCAACTCTTTTGACCAGCGGGTTCTGCTGTGTTTGATGCATCCCAGAATGACGTTTGTCCTCCTGACTGCCAGGGCATGACGCTGACTCCTCTTGAGCTTGGCACCAACCAGCACCCCCAGATCCTTTTCTGCAGGGCTGCTCTCCAGCCACTCCTCTCCCTCATAGATACTTGTGTTCGGTGTTACTGTGTCCCCAGGGCAGAACCTGGCATTTGTTTTAGTTACTGTTCCTGTTAAATGCCTTTGGGTAGTACCCAGTATGATCTTATCCACATTTTTTCCAGGTACTGGAGGTCTGACTAACATGTCTGTAGTTTCCTGGGCCTTCCCTCACACCCTTCTTGTAAATAAGAATAATGCTGGTGAGCTTCCAGGCAGTGGGGACCTCTCCAGATTCCCAAGACTTTCGGTAGACGATTGAGAGGGGTCCTGCTGTAACATCCACTGACAAGTGCAAAATGAAAACTGCCAACGCTGGAGTGCGATTTTTCTCCTGACCTACACAGTCTGCCACGGGCAGGTGCGTGCTTCCTCTCCGGGGCCATCTCTGTGCATCTCGGAAACATTTCCTATACTCAGAGCAGCATTACGATTGGAAAGATGGACAGCAGGGTCTGTTACACACCTGGGCTCCTTGTTCTTCTCACCCTGCCTGGCTTTTCTCAGTTGCCCAGTCCTGTGAGTTGCCAGCTTTCGCCTTTTCTTGCCCGGCTGCCCCTCAGTCTCTTCTTCGCAGCACAGTTTTCTCTTGCTGTTGGATTGTGTTTTCTCTTCCTGCGAAGAGCCTGGCAACCTTTCCATTCAATAGTATTGTTAGACAGGTGAAGCCATGACAAGCACGGAGCAGTTGTGCTCTGAATCAAAGCTAGCTCATTTTACCTTCTCTCCCTGGAGGAGCTCTTCAGGCGCTCGCTTTCTGGTGCAACTGGAGGCACCTGCAATGGAAATGTGGAAGTTCAGAGGTGGCAAGGACCTCCCTGCCCCATTGCTGCCTTAGCTTCCAAAGGCAGATCCCTTGCATGGGTTTGCTCAGCCCAGATAAGCCAGTTCTGGCTGGATCACCACACAAAGTGTGACGGCCACCCTGCATCAGCCTCACTCTGCACTTTTGCAGAGCTCCAGGCTGGTGGATGACCTTGCTTGTCCCTGTGACAGCAGTCCCACCTTCTGAGGAGGGAGGCTTTTGTTGTCACGCTGTTTGTGGCCCTGACATACCTCTGATGTTTGTGCTTCTGCTCCTGGTGCTGATGCCTCCTCTGCAAGCCCAGCCACCTCCTCCTCAAAGAGTTCCCCATGGTGTTCGATGAGGAACTCCACCAGCCGCGTCACCTGCACACAGCAAACCATTGGTTTCCAGCTCGCTGGCTGCAAATGGGTCAGATGGCCTTTCCCACTCCTGACCCTCCCCTCCTGCGCAGCAAGCTGCAGCTGTGGGGCTGCTCTTCCCAGCAGCTCTTCCCATCCACGCACGTTTGCTGAAGAGAGGAGGCAGCCCCGGTGCCTCTGAGCAGCAAAGCTGGGCTGGGCCCGGAAGGCTGTGGCCGGCTGGTAAATAGTGCGTACCTTCCCCGTCACCTGCATGAGGACACCCAGGGGCAGCGTGTGCTCCTCGGGCGGGCCGAGTAGGTTCGGCCCCAGGCAGATGGCCAGGTTAGTGGCAGTCATCCTGCTGGTGCCCGCATTGCTGCTGATGTTCTGCAGCAGCAGGAGCAAGTCCTTGAGCAGGAGAAGGTTTGCTCTGGGCAACTTGCTGGCCACCCTGAGGGAACAGGAACATAACGTCAAGAAGATAGATGCTGTCAACACAAGTCTCCCAGGCTGATGTCACCCGAGGCCACCCAAGGGAAGGCTCCCTGGCCACTCCTGCTCTACAGCAGACGGACTGCCTTGGTTGAGATACGGCCACCTCCCTCCCCGCCTGCCCTTCTGGCAAGAGTCCCTTTGCGAAGCAAAGCCCCAATGCCTGCGGGAAGAGCTCCAAGGACAGAAATGCTTCTCTGAGCCACTTTCCCCCAAAACCAGACCCCACAGCAGCAAGAGGTGGCTGACAGAAAACACGGCTTCTTCAGGCAGGCCGTCGCTTTGCAGGCAAGTCCCTGGCCTCTGCCAGTCCCCACGGAGCAGGCAGGCTGCTCGCCACGCTTACTCCTTCAGTGCTGCCAGTCTCTCCTGCCTGCTGGTCTTCTGCAGGGCGCTCATCCACTCCTCGTAAAGGTCTGCGTCGAGGAGCTTGGAGGGGATCTTGCGGAGGAAGTCCTGCAAAGCCAAGGGCTCCGGGTGAGGCTCTGGGCGCTGCGTCCGGGAGCACAGGCAGCATGGGCGGCACTCTGGCTCGCGAGCAGGCGGCTGGGTTTGTGCTCCTGCTCTGGCAGGTGCCCATCAGCCCCGACAGAGCCGGGAGCTGCGGGGCTCCAGGTCAGCAGGGTTCACCTTGAAGATGATGGCCAGCAGGTACACGGGCTGGCTTTCGAGGTGGACCTGCGCTCCGCTGTTGAGGGCCTCCCTGAGCTCCCGGAAGGCACGCTCACTGACCGCCCGCCGGAAGATCCCCTCCGTGGATGGCCCGTGCTCATGCAGGAGAGCCAGCAGGTCCTGCAGGGACAGAGGAGGAGAGCTGGAGACAGGACTACCGACAGGGGCAGGAGCGAGTGTGGCTTTCACTGGGGTGGGATGGAGATGTGGCTGGAGGTAGGGCACGTGGGGAGGAGCCGGCTTTGTCCCCGAGCCCCAGCAGGGCTTCCTCTGCTGGAGACAGCGCCTCCCTGGAGGAGCCATAGGGATGGGGACCCCCTGGCCAGGCTTGCTTACCTGCATGGGCTGGGGCAGCATTCCGTCCTGGCTGCAGAGGGCTGCCAGGGGCCGGCCAAAGAGAGGCCCCCTGGCACCAGAGCCCGATGGCCCGGGCACCTCTGCAGAGGCTGAGTTCCCTCGCCGTGCAAATGGCGAAAGATGATCATCTTTCCAGGGAAAGATGATGGAGCAGCTTATCCTGGAGGTCATCAACAAGGAAGTGGAAGAAAAGAAGGTTATCAGGAGTAGTCAGCATGGATTCACCATGCCTGACCAATCTGATAGCTTTCTACGACTGCATGACTGGATGGGTCGATGAAGGGAGAGCCGTAGATGTTGTCTACCTTGACTTTAGCAAAGCTTTCGACACAGTCTCCCATAATATCCTCGTAGGCAAGCTCAGGAAGTGTGGGCTGGATGAGTGGACAGTGAGGTGGATTGAGAATTGGCTTAATGGCAGAATTCAGAGGGTTGTCATTAGCGGCGCTGAGTCTAGTTGGAGGCCGGTAACTAGTGGTGTCCCCCAGGGGTCAGTACTGGGCCCAGCCTTGTTCAACTTCTTCATCAACGACCTGGATGAAGAGTTAGAGTGTACCCTCAGCAAGTCTGCTGATGACACCAAACTGGGAGGTGTGGTGGATACACCAGCAGGCTGTGCTGCCATTCAGCGAGACCTGGATAGGCTGGAGAGTTGGGCAGAGAGGAACCTGATGAGGTTCAACAAAGGCAAATGCAGGGCCCTGCACCTGGGGAGGAACAACCCCATGCGTCAGTACAGGCTTGGGGTGGACCTGCTGGAGAGCAGCTCTGCGAAGAGGGACCTGGGTGTCCTGGTGGACGACAGGTTAACCATGAGCCAGCAGTGTGCCCTGGCTGCCAAGAAGGCCAATGGCCTTCTGGGATACATCAAGAAGAGTGTGGGCAGCAGGTCGAGGGAGGTTCTCCTTCCCCTCTACACTGCCCTAGTGAGGCCTCATCTGGAGTACTGTGTCCAGTTCTGGGCTCCCCAATTCAAGAAAGATGAAGAGCTACTGGAGAGATTCCAGCGGAGGGCTACAAGGATGATGAGGGGACTGGAACATCTCTCCTACGAGGAGAGGCTGAGGGAGCTGGGCTTGTTCAGCCTGAAGAAGAAAAGGCTGCAAGGGGACCTAATCAATGCTTACAAATATCTGAAGGGTGGGTGGCAGGAGGATGGGGCCAAGCTCTTTCCAGTGGTGCCCAGTGACAGGACAAGGGGCAATGGGCACAAACTGAAGCAGAGGAAGTTCCGTCTGAACATGAGGAAGAATTTCTTCCCTCTGAGGGTGACGGAGCACTGGAACAGGTTGTCCAGGGAGGTTGCGGAGTCTCCTTCTCTGGAGATATTCAAGACCCGCCTGGACAAGGTCCTCTACAACCTACTGTAGGTGACCCTGCTTCAGCAGGAGGGTTGGACTAGATGACCCACAGAGGTCCCTTCCTATCCCTACCATTCTGTGATTCTGTGACAAATTTTTGCACAACTCCAGGTAGATGACACCAGTTGCTCTTCCTTTATCCACCAATGCTACGCCCCTGTTGTAGAAGTCTACTGATTTGTCAGGCACGATTTGCCCTTAGTGAAGCCATGCTGGCTGTCAACAATCACCTCTTTATTTTCCATTCATAGTCACTAAACTAGCTTTCAGCTAATCTCCAGGTGCTGGCCAGTGTGCACAGGACTCTTCTGGAAGCTGTCCCATGGATAGCAAGATATCAGCCCAGCAAGAATTCCTCACATTCAGGGATTCTCCTGGACATAGTCAAGGGGAAAAAATATATATATATCTGCTCATTAAACATCAATATAAAAGCCTCCATGTAAAAATAAAATGATCTTCAAACTGAAAAATGTATTTGAGGTAGTGAACAAGTGCACTAGCTTTGTTTAGGCTTTGCTGTGGTGACAGTAGTGATTAGCATACCTCCCAGTTATACTGGGCATGTCAGAATATTAAAATTGCAATCTAAGTACTACTGAAATTACTACCATGTGCACAGACACAGATCTGGAGTATTTCCTGGCATGCCATGGTGAAACATGCAAATCATGAGTTTAATCACATGTCCTCACAGCTATAGTTTGTTCAAGATGTAGTGCCAGAAATCTCAGATTCAATTCTGTCTTCCTATGACTATGCCCCTTCCTATAGCAGTTCATTACACAGGTTCTAGTGACATATTTTTATTGATTCAGAGACAAAGAATTAGTGACAGACTGCTACAAATTCTTCTGTCACTGACACGTAGTTATTCCTGAAACAAACTAATAGCTTTCATTTATCTAGAATAAAACTTTCAAGCAAAAGAACTCAGTCACTTCAGATGTGCCTGTTAGTCCATCTTACTTCTTCTTCTGATATAATTAAGAGATAATGTCAGGGAAAGAGAAGCTTGTTGTGGGACCCACTACAAGATAAATAGCATAGTATTGACCACAAACTTCAAAACAAAGTAGTTACTTTCAACATGAGTGCACAGTTTTTGACAATTGTTTGTTGCCAAATCTTTATCTGTCCTCCTACCTTCTTTATTTCTTGTGTATAACAGATTCAAAGCAAAAATAATTTGATAATGCAATACAATTAATTTCCAGACTATAAATAAATCAGACTCCATTTCTTTCTTCCCCCAGAAAAGGATTCACTTTCTTTAAGAAGTTTAGTTTTTTCACACTGAAAACTCAAACAAGGGAATTACTAGTAATACATATTCTTAGCAGAGTTTCACTAGAGTAGTATACTAATTTGGAATGGTTAATGACACTAATTGCACAAAACCAGATGCTTAAGTGCACATTATTTCATAAACACTCATTTCAGTTTCACACAGGATGTATGTATGTAATACAATTTTAAGACAGGAAAGACTATCTTTAATCTAGTACACAGAAAAAAAAAGGCAAGTATGTTGCAGCATTCTTCAGATAAAAAGTCATCAAAGGGAATAATATGGATAGAATAGGCTATTCACTTACTAGAATTTTACACTTAAGGTAGCTTGGCATAAAAAACAAAAACAGAGTAAAAAGCTTTTTTTCTCTTTACAGTATTTTTGCCCTTACACCTTGCATTTTTCAAACTGTTGCATGTTTTGATACGTGAATCTGCTTCTGATAAAATTCTGTGAAGGGGCTTTCTATATCACAATAGCACTTCATGCTCTCAACTGAATGAGCCAGCATGGTAGAACACAGATGCCAAGAAGTACGCTATCTGTTTGCAGAACACAGGAGGATGGAGTGCTTGTAACCTCTCCAGATATAAGTGGAGCATTTGGCATTCAGACTGATAGCAAAAATAGAAGAACAGCTTTGCATATGTGACATTCATAGGAATTGACCCTGAATTTGAGGGCCATAAAAGTGATGGTGACTTATTCCAAACACATTAGCTGAATGTAGAAGACTTTGCATTGCAACACATTTTTAACATAGCCACAGATGTACAGAAAATAAAACTGGTCCCAAGGAAGTAGAGAAGGTATCTGAAGTGTGCTATCGTAGCAGCAATTTTACTTTGCTATATGGTAAAAGAATATTCAGGCTGGGCAAATACAAACAAATCTAATAACTTACATGCATACCAAAGAGTGAGTTCATTTGCTGTTGCTTCCCTGATTACTATGTACAGACATACAGAAAACTGGATGGTAACCTGATGCCTAGAGAAAAATCAACATACATCTCGAGGACTGGAGAAAGGCCAATGTCACTCCAATCTTCAAAAAGGGCAAGAAGGAGGACCCAGGGAACTACAGGCCGGTCAGCCTCACCTCCATCTCGGGTAAGGTGATGGAGCAGCTTATCCTGGAGGCCATCATGAAGCAAGTGGAAGAAAAGAAGGTTATCAGGAGTAGTCAGCATGGATTCACCAAGGGGAAATCATGCCTGACCAATCTGATAGCTTTCTACGATGGCATGACTGGCTGGGTAGACGAAGGGAGAGCCGTGGATGTTGTCTACCTTGACTTCAGCAAGGCTTTTGACACAGTCTCCCATGATGTCCTCCTAGGGAAGCTGAGGAAGTGTGGGCTGGATGAGTGGTCGGTGAAGTGGATAGAGAACTGGCTGAATGGCAGAACTCAGAGGGTTGTCATTAGCGGCACTGAGTCTAGTTGGAGGCTGGTGACAAGTGGTGTCCCTCAGGGGTCAGTACTGGGCCCAGTCTTGTTTAACTTCTTCATCAACGACCTGGATGAAGAGTTAGAATGTACCCTCAGCAAGTTTGCTGACGACACCAAACTGGGAGGTGTGGCTGATACATCGACAGGCTGTGCTGCCATTCAGTGTGACCTGGATAGGCTGGAAAGCTGGGCAGAGAGGAACCTGATGAGGTTCAACAAGGGCAAGTGCAGGGTCCTGCACCTGGGGAGGAACAACCTCATGCACCAGTACAGGCTTGGGGTGGACCTGCTGGAGAGCAGCTCTGCGGAGAGGGACCTGGGTGTTCTGGTGGACGACAGGTTAACCATGAGCCAGCAGTGTGCCCTGGCTGCCAAGAAAGCCAATGGAATCCTGGGGTGCATCAAGAAGAGTGTGGCCAGCAGGACGAGGGAGGTTCTCCTTCCCCTCTACACTGCCCTGGTGAGGCCTCATCTGGAGTACTGTGTCCAGTTCTGGGCTCCCCAGTTCAAGAAAGATGAAGAGCTACTGGAGAGAGTCCAGCGGAGGGCTATGAGGATGGTGAGGGGACTGGAGCATCTCCCCTACGAGGAAAGGTTGAGGGAACTGGGCTTGTTCAGCCTGAAGAAGAGAAGGCTGCGAGGGGACCTAATAAATGCCTACAAATATCTGAAGGGTGGGTGTCAGGAGGATGGGGCCAAGCTCTTTCCAGTGGTGCCCAGTGACAGGACAAGGGGCAATGGGCACAAACTGAGGCACAGGAAGTTCCGTCTGAACATGAGGAAGAACTTCTTCCCTCTGAGGGTGACGGAGCACTGGAACAGGCTGCCCAGGGAGGTTGTGGAGTCTCCTTCTCTGGAGATATTCAAGACCCGCCTGGACAAGATCCTGTGCAGCCTACTGTAGGTGACCCTGCTTCGGCAGGGGTGTTGGACTAGATGACCCACAGAGGTCCCTTCCAACCCCTACTATTCTGTGATTCTGTGATTCTGTGATTCTGTAAATACTGAATTATTTCTTGGGTATGATATTTGTGCCAGATCTTGCTAAAAGTCGTTCTGGAAAGGATTAGCTAAAAAAGGAAGAAAAAATAAGTGCCATTGTAAGTGTCAACAGATTCCAACCTAGAAGAACAAAATAAGCACAGCAGAAAGAGAAAAGAGTATAGAAAACAGAAAGCTTTCAATCTATTCACGGGCATTTCAGAAGACTGATATGGCATAGACCATATTAACAAAAGACTGTTAAGTCAAAATAGAAGAAAAGGAGGGGAAAGAGCAAAAAGCACAGAAAAAACTCACCAGAGGAATGGATAAAAATTAGGTTCAATCAAGTAGCAAGATTAGTAAGGATGGAGAAATTTGTTTTATTGTACCATCAATCCTCAGGTCAAGAGGGATTGATCTTTATTGTAATTAAGATTAAAACCCCCACATTTTCATGGAAAAGATGACTTTTCAAATCTGTCTTTTTACATGATTGCAAGTTTGCTTTATACACGGAACTAAACTATACTAGGAAAGCACTTTGCACAGTATACATACATTTATGAAATGTATAGCTTATGAACATTAAAATAATTTTGTATAGAGGCAAATTTAAAATACCTTTTTCTGTCCAAAGAGATGTTTCTCTAGTTCAGCTGTTTGATCTACATACCAGAGCCAAAATGGAAGAAATGTAATTATCAAGAAAAAAGCATTAACAAGCATATTTCTATGTTTAGATTAAAAGAAACTTGATGAAACTGATTATGACCCTGAACTTAACTATATTTTTGCTGACTAATGTATATACCTTTTCTTTTTGCTTCTCTAGTTGTCAATTTTTACAGTAAAGCTAGTTACAGACATTCATATATTCGCCTTGCCAAAAGCATAGCAGGTTTTGAACAAGTGATCACACATACTTAATGTTAATTCTTTCTGAAGTTTCAGTAAGGCGGGATACGTAGAAAATGTATTGGGCTTGTGGGGTTTTTTTTCCTCCACTGGTAATGTAATCTGAACTTTTCCAAACTGAGGCTAGCTGACAAAAACTTATTCCAAGGCAGGATCTCCTTGCATGGCCTAAATATAAGCTGCACACTTGAACTGTCCCAGCACATTGGAGGGAAGGATTTCAAGTCCATCCATTTAAATTTTAAGGTGTTTTATTTATTTTTAGAAGCTGAGTATCATGACTGGAATCAGCACTGATAGTCACGCATGGAAAATTAACACAATGGGTAATATTATGAGACAACTGTTACAATTACATGTAATTAGTTTTCTGTTCAAAACTAAGTGAAGAACAGAGATTGCCATCTAACAGCTGCAATACAGCATACATGAATATTGGTTGGATTAAATTTCTGCTGCCTCTAAGCTCTTGTTTCCCTCATTTCTAAAGTCAGGTCCTGATAGCAGGGAATACAGCTGTAGTGTTCATTAGGGACGCTTCTATGTGCCTGTTTGCTGAAGTGAAAGGAGCCGGAGAGGCTACCACTGCTACCACACTGCCACATCCCACCTGGGGCAAGGGGGAGAGAGACTAAGGTTCTATAAATCTTCTCGTGCTAAATTAAGGTGAACCACCACCAAACGATCAATTAAAGTTTTATTTATGAGAGGTAACTTGAACTTGGAAAGTATAAGAAACATTGGTAACGTGGGTTCTTATTGGAAATACATATAAGAAGGAAAAGAAAGCAAAAAGGAGAGAAAGAGATCACCACCCTAGGATCCCACAATGACAATGATGGAAGGGGCAATCGTCCCGTGGTGGGCGCATGCCTGGCTCTTTGTAGTTGTACTTTTTATGGCCTCGTGTCCGCCCTAAGTTACACCTCTTGAGGATTTACACGGTCCTTCTTCCAGAAAGTTCATGATCTTCTGCGCAGGCACCAGTGGGGGGGTGGGTGGTTATGAGGAGTGTCTTGGGTGGTCATGGCCCCTTCCTCAGCTGAACTCTGTGTGAACTCTGGCAAGGCACATCAGAACACAGAACTGTGCACCCTCCGGCACACCCTCCCTGTCCTGTGTTAACTAGCTTCTAGCCTGCAGCCTGTTGTTGCTGAGCAGACCACGACATGTCTTATCACTGTGTTTGAGACATTAACTCCCTCAGCCTCTCACAGACATTAACTCTTTCAGTCTCTCACACACACCTGCCAGTGTCTGGTCTTTCTCCTTGGCTGCCTACCACCACCACCAATGTTCGGAAGAAAAGACTGAGCAAAGCTACAGGGGGCACCAGCCCTCCTAGACCTTCTTATCAACTGTAAAGAATACTGTAGCATAGCCAACAGGGTCCTTGTTTCTACCCTTCTCCAAATCTCCAGCTTTTGGGCTCATATGATAGATGCCTCCTTAGAGGTGGGAAGAGATGTTCTTCTGCCCACAGTCCTAACAAGGGCTGTACTTTTATACGTCATTCACTTCTGTGTCACAAGATGAGTCAGGCTATGAGGTACAAGTGATACTGTGCTGAGGACTTGCCACTTTAGTCTTGATGGGGTTAACATCACAAACAAAAAACCATAGGAACATTGAAAAACATCTGAAAGAAGACAGCAAGATTAGATTATCTCTTATTTTATTGAGATTGTACTGCTTTCTGCAGAAGACAGTGGCTTCATGAATTGGTTAAGGAGTACATCAAGACCTCTCCATCACTCACCCAACTCTGTATCAGTTCTTGCTGGAAGGCTGGCAGCAGGTAGACTTCATTTAGTGTGAAATCTGACTGCTGTTCTTGGGCATTTTCCTCCCTACTTGTGATCCATCTGAGTTACTTCAAAGTAGAGAACAGGATCTCTGAATAGGTACCACATATCAAAAGCCAGTTCCATTCAATCATCCAAACAGCTTTGGCTCTCTACCGATATCCTGAGTCATCCTTCATCTGCCCTCACATACCATTCTTGCATTTGCCACAAGTTCTCCCCAGTGATGGCATGAGTTGCCCAGTGTCCTACAAGGACAACCTCAAGAGACTTTCATGGTGACCAGGTTTGTAATATCTTTCAGCAGAAGATCTCCTCACTGACGTCTCACAAACCACATTGTCCATCCTCTAAAGAATTAGTGACACTCCATTGGAAGTGAAGATTGCAATGCAGAAGACAAGAACTGAGATTTATTATCATGCTACTTAATCATTCACATTTGGCATTTGACCAACTTCAAAAAACACATTAATTAGGCTTTGTAACTGAAATGCATCTCTTACCTTTTGAAAGCCTTACTGAATTTAGCTGACTTTTCTCCAATAAACTTAGTGTCATGGTTTAACCTGGCAGGTGGCAACAAGGACCATGCAGCTGCTCACTCGCTCCTCACCCCACAGTGGGATGGGGAGGATAATGGACAAAAAGTAAAACTCACGGGTTGAGATAAAGACAGTTAAATAAGACAACCAAGGAAACAACAACAATAATAATAATAATGCAAAACAAGTAATTCACAATACAAGTTTTCTCACTGAACTTCCAGAAAAGAGTGAACTCACAGAAAAAAAGGGTTCCTGCCCCCCATCCAGCCCCTCTTTACAAACTGAGCATGATGTCTATGGTATGGAATATTTCCATTGGCCAGCCTGGATCAGCTGCCTGGCTATGCTCCCTTCCAGCTCTTGTACACACACTCACATGAATTCTTTATTTCTTAGGAACAACTAAAAACACCAGTGTTATCTACATTCCTCTCCTACTAAATCTAAAACACAGCAGCTACTGGCAATAAAATTAACTCTATTCCAGTTGAAAATAGGACACTTAGCAATGTTAACTTCAGCCTAATACCAAATCTGACTTACTTAATAGCTATAAGACATTTAGTTTACTCTTTTTATCTTAGTTTCAGTAACATTTTTTGGTTTTAAATATTGTCAGATGCAATAATGTTCCTTACCAAGTAAATACTTTAACAAGTTTCTTTAAACACGGTAAGTTTCTGATTTTTGATATCCTTAAATAATATGTGTGTCAGCTAGTCATACCTCCTGGAAGCCAGCTGAGGAAAAGTCCCAGTGCTACAGCTTGGCAATTAGAATCTTCTATCAAATCAAAGTAACACAGTAACCTTTTGCAATTAGAATCACCACAAGAAAACAATTTGACTTTTCTTCAAATTAGGCAACACAGTCCTTGAAACTCTTTTCAAGAATGCAGTCACTTTCACCTGAAAAAAAATTTTAATTCTCTCTAACTTTCTATGAATCTAGGTTAAAATTAACAGGCTCTGTCTCTGCCCCTAGTTTAGAAAGTGGGACCAGTTTCCTTACAGAATCTTGAAGGCTCCTTTGTTCTATTATAAATATCTACTCAGGCCCAAAGCCTACCTTCCACTGTGCAGTATTTGGGGTTGAAGACATAAAGAATAATTTTCTGTAATGTAACTGACATACTCCCACACAATATGCTCTCCCACACAACACCCTTGCCTCTAAAATGGAGACACATGGATTTGACGGGTGGACCACTCAGTGGTCTAGCAACCGGCTAGATGATTGCACTCAAAGAGTTGTGGTGAACACCTTGATGTCCAGGTGGAGACCAGTGACAAGTGATGTCCCTCAGGGGTTGGTATTGAGACTAGAGTTATTTAACATCTTTGTTGTAGACATAGACAGGGGGATTGAGTGCACCTTCAGTAAGTTTGTGGATGACACCAAGCTGTGTGGTGTGGTCAACACACTGGAGGGAAGGGATGCCAACCTTGACAGGGTAGAGAGGTGGGCCTGTGTGAACCTTATGAAGTGCAACAAGGACAAGTGCAAGGTCCCGTGCATGAGTCAGGGCAATGCCAAGCACGGATACAGTCTAGGCAATGAGTGAATTGAGAATATGCCCTGCAGAGAAGGACTCGGGGATACTGGTGGGTGAAAAACTGAATATGATCTAGCAATGTGTGCTCACAGCCCAGAAAGCCAATCGCATCCTGTGCTGCACCAAAAAAAGTCTGTAGCAGGTCGAGGGAAGTGATTCTTCCCCTCTGCACTAGTCTTGTGAGACCCCATCTGGAGTACTTTGTTCAACTCTGGGGCCCCTGGCATGAGAAAGACATGGACCTGCCCAAGTGGGTCCGCAATCGGGGCAGGAGGCGAACCCTTCCCTTGCCCACCACATCTCCACAGGTGCCTCTGCATAATAGGTATGAGGCTCTAGATGTGGAAGACAAGGTGATGGATGGTGCAGGGGTTGACCCATCCACATCGGAGGAGGCACAAAGATCAGAAGGACCTCCCTCTCGTATTACTACGCTCCACAAGGAAGAAGAGAAGAGTCATAGTTGTAGGAGACTCCCAGCTGAGGGGAACAGAGGGTCCGATATGCCAGGCAGACCCTCCTCTCAGGGAAGTCTGTTGCCTCCCGGGAACACGGGTCAAGGACATTGCTAGGAAACTTCCTAGACTGGTCCGACCCTCAGATTATTATCCTCTGCTGCTCTTCCATGTGGGTGCGGACGAAGTTGCAGTAAGTAGCCCGAAGGCAATTAAAAAAGAATTCAAAGCCCTAGGACGATTAGTAAAGGAATCTGGAGCACAGGTTATCTTTTCATCGCTCCTTCCAGTGGTGGGCAGAGACGTTGAGAGACATAGGCAGACTCAGTCTATCAACACATGGCTCCGTGACATAGGTTCTTTGACCATGGGATGACATACACAGCACCAAGCTTGCTGGCATCAAATGGGGACCAGCTTTCTCAAAGGGGGAAGAGGATCTTTGCCCAAAAGCTTGCGGGGCTCATTGACAGGGCTTTAAACTAGAGGTGAAGGGGGAAGGGGAACCTATCAGACTTGCCAGCGACAGGCTAGGGGAGGATACACAATGGTTAGAGGGATGGGGGGCTAGTAGGAGCCCTCAACCCGTTGCCCAGCAGCAGGTGAGGGACACTGCAGCAATGTGGAAGTCTTGCGGAAGGGAGCTGGAGGCGCCTGAGGTATCAGCTGCCAACAAGAAAATACCCATGAAGCACCTCAAGGGAAAAAAGGAGTGCTCTGCTATGAAGGTAACGAGGCCGACAGCTCAGATGAAATGCCTCTATACAAACGCACGCAGCATGGGAAACAAACAGGAGGAGTTGGAAGCAATTGTCCTGCTGGAAAGCTATGATCTGATTGCCATCACGGAAACTTGGTGGGATGAATCCCACAACTGGAATGTGGCTCTTGATGGCTACAGGCTGTTCAGAAGGGACAGGCGAGGAAGGAGGGGCGGGGGCGTTGCCCTTTACATCAAGAAAACACTACAGAGTGAAGAGCTGACCCTGAAGAATAGCCACGAGCAGGTCAAAAGCTTATGGGTAAGAATCGGAGAGAGAGGCAACAAAGGGAACCTAGTGGTTGATGTCTACTACAGGCCGCCAGATCAAGAGGAGCTGATAGACGAAGCGTTCTTCCTCCAACTCCAGGAGGCTTCACGCTCGCAGGCTCTCGTCCTACTGGGGGACTTCAACCACCCCGACGTCTGCTGGAAAAGCAACACAGCAAGCTTTAGGCAATCCAGCAGGTTCCTAGAATGCATTGAAGACAACTTCTTAAGCCAGGTAATAAGCACCCCTACCCGAGGGGATGCGATACTAGACCTGGTGGTCACCAGTGCAAGTGAGCTCGTTGGGGATGTCAAGACGGAGGTAGCCTGGGCTGCAGTGACCACACGCTATTGGAACTAACGCTACGGAGGGAAATGGGAATAACGAAGAGCATAGTCAGGACCCTAAATTTTAGGAGGGCAAATTTCCAGCTCTTCAAGGAGATAGTCAGAAGGACTCCCTGGGAAACAGTCCTCAGGGACAGGGGAACAGAACAGAGCTGGCAGGTCTTTAAGGATGTATTCCACAGAGCGCAAGAGCTCTCAATCCCCAAGTGTAAGAAGTCGGGCAGAGAAGGGAAGAGACCGGCATGGCTGAGGCAAGAGATGCTGGTCAAACTAAGGAAGAAGAGGGAACTGCACAGGCAGTGGAAGCAGGGACTGGCTTCCTGGGAAGAGTATAGGGATGCTGCCCGGTTGTGTAGGGATGGGGTCAGCAAGGCCAAAGCACAGCTGGAGCTGAACGTGGCAAGGGATGTGAAAAATAACAAGAAGGGCTTCTACAGGTATGTCAGCTGGAAAAAGATGGTCAAAGAAAGCGTACCCCCGCTCATGAGCGAGACCAACGAACTGGCAACAGCAGATGAGGAGAAAGCTGAGGTACTCAACAACTTTTTTGCCTCAGTCTTCACTGGCAACCTCTCTCCTCACCCCTTCCGAGTCAATGAATGGCATGAAGGAGACCAGGAGGGTAAATTCCCTCCAGCTGTAAGTGAAGACCAGGTTCGGGACCTCCTGCAGAACCTAAATGTACAGAAGTCGATGGGACCTGATGAGATGCATCCCAGAGTCCTGAGGGAACTGGCTGACATAGTTGCCAAGCCACTCTCCATGATATTTGAAAAGTCATGGCAGTCAGGGGAAGTCCCCAGTGACTGGAAAAAGGGAAACATTGTACCCCTTTTCAAAAAGGGTAGAAAGGAAGACCCTGGGAACTACCGACCTGTCAGCCTCACTTCTGAGCCTGGGAAGATCATGGAACAGATCCTCCTAGAAGATATGCTAAGGCACATGGAGGCCAGGGAGGTGATTTGAGACACCCAGCATGGCTTCACCAAGGGCAAGTCCTGCCTCACCAACCTAGTGGCTTTCTATGATGGTGTAACAACAAGGGTGGACAAGGGAAAACCTATGGATGTCATCTATCTGGATTTTTGTAAAGCCTTTGACACGGTCCCCCACAACATCCTTCTCTCTAAATTGGAGAGCCATGGATTTGATGGGTGGACCATGGATAAGGAATTGGTTGGATGGTCGCAGCCAAAGGGTAGTGGTCAACGGCTCAATGTCCAGATAGAGACCAGTGACGAGTGGAGTCCCTCAGGGGTCCGTACTGGGACCGGTGCTGTTCAATATATTTATCAATGACATGGACAGCAACATCGAGTGTACCCTCAGCAAGTTTGCAGATGACACCAAGCTGAGTGGTGCGGTCGAGACACTAGAAGGACGGGATGCCATCCAGAGGGACCTGGACAAGCTGGAGAGGTGGGCCTGTGTGAACCTCATGAGGTTCAACAAGGCCAAGTGCAAGGTCCTGCGTCTGGGTCGGGGTAATCCGCGCTATCAATACAGGCTGGGGGATGAAAGGATTGAGAGCAGCCCTGCTGAGAGGGACTTGGGGGTACTGATAGACGAAAGGCTGGACATGAGCCGGCAATGTGCGCTGGCAGCCCAGAGGGCCAACCGTGTCCTGGGCTGCATCAAGAGAAGCATGGCCAGCAGGTCGAGAGAGGTGATTCTGCGCCTCTACTCTGCTCTGGTGAGACCTCACCTGGAGTACTGCGTTCAGCTCTGGAGCCCTCAGCACAAGAAGGACACGGACCTGTTGGAGCGGGTCCAAAGGAGGGCTACAAAAATGATCCGAGGGCTGGAGCACCTCTCCTATGAGGACAGGCTGAGAGAGTTAGGCTTGTTCAGCCTGGAGAAGAGAAGGCTGTGGGGAAACCTGATTGCAGCATTTCAGTACTTAAAGGGAGCCTATAGGAAAGATGGGGAGAATCTTTTTAGTAGAGACAGCAGTGACAGGACGAGGGGTAATGGTTTTAAACTAAAACAGGGTAGGTTTAGGCTGGATATAAGGAAGAAATTCTTTACAATGAGGGTGGTGAAACACTGGAATGGGTTGCCCAGAGAGGTGGTGGAGGCCCCATCCCTGGAAACATTCAAGACCAGGCTGGACAGGGCTCTGAGCAACCTGATCTAGTTAGTGGTGTCCCTGCTCGCTGCGGGGGGGTTGGACTAGATGACCTCTAGGGGTCCCTTCCAACCCAAAACTTTCTATGATTCTATGATTCTAAGTGTGTCCAGAAGAGGACCATGAAGGTGATCAGGTAGCTGGACAGACTGAGAGAGTTGGGGTTGTTTAGCCTGGAGAATGGAAAGCTTTGGGGGAGACCTTACAGTGGCCTTCCAGTACTTAAAGGGGGCCTACAGAAAAGATGAGGAGGGACACTCTATCAGGGAGTGTAGTGATAGGATGAGGGGTAATGGCTTTAAACTGAAAAAGGGTAGATTTAGATTAGATATAAGAAAGAAATCCTTTACAATGAGGGTGGTGAGGCACTGGAACAGGTTGCACATAGAACTTGTAGCTGCCCCCTCCCTGGAAGTGTTCAAGACCAGGTTGGATGGGGCTTTGAGGAACCTGGTCTAAATGAAAGGTGTCCCTGCCCATGGCAGAGGGGTTCGAACTAGATGATCTATACGCTCCCTTCCAAACCATTCTATGATTCTATTCTTCTAAGATTATAAAGTGAATGTGGCCAATATTTAAAAGATTAAAAGCTGGTCCGAAAGATCTCATAATATACATAAATAGGAATTTCTATTTATTCTGTCACTGAATTGGTTTTTGCCCTTTACTGAATATCTCACAGGTATCTCTTCTTGGATCAGTCCTGTTCAAAATTTTCATCAGTGATCTGAGTAAAATATAAAATCATTGCTATTAAAAATTGGCAGATGACACAAAAATTACTGAAGAGATAAACAACGACACGGACAAATCAGCAATACAGTGCAATGAAGAGTGCTTGGTGAAGTGCATTAAATAGCCGAATGCAACATCATGCACCTTGAAAGCACTATATCTGACATCTAAACCATAATGACTGCACTGGAATATAAAGACCATGAACATGCCATAGGAAATACACACCTTGAACAATTTCCCCTGAGAGCAAATTAGCGCACCACATAGCAGCTTCTGGAATACAATGTAGCTCCTATCATTGCATGATGCTACTGATCTGTTAGCATGACAAGTGAAGAGCACAGGAAGGCACTGAAAGGTGACACCCTTCCCACTGGCAAGCTGATCATGAAGGGGTCTCTGCAACTTTCCTTTCAGCAACAAGCTGCCACCATGCAAAAGTCAGTAGATGATAGAAGTAACACTGAAACTGTTGACACTATAATTGGCTATCTCCGACAATGCCAACAGGAGACAAAAGCAGCAGCAAAACAACAAATGCTCTGGATTTATTCATGGCAGATGTTTACTTTCTCTGCTGGAGTAAAAAATATCAAGCATCTTCCCATCTATATCAGACATCAGTCTGGAGATCACTGTGATTTCCAGGAAGCCAAGATGACCAAAGACAGTCCAGATGTAATAGAAAGGCACTGCTGGACTTATTGTCAGCTGTATCTCCAATTGTGCTTTGACTGATGCTGAACAAGATGCTTGCAATACTGTATTAGAGGACATTGTTTCTTGAACATTCAGCCTGAAAACTAGAGCTGACAATGACAGAATTAGATTCAAGCACACAATTTACCAGAAGACACAGTAAATAATTATTCTGACCTCTTCCCCCCCACAGAATAGCAAATCTTATCTTCGATAGTTAATACAGTTGCAAAAGAAGAAATTGCCTTAAACATACCACTTTTATACCCATCAGCCAATTATGTAGGCTTGGGCCATTATCTAGAACAGAAACTTCCTACATGTAAAGAAAGAATCACAGAATCACAGAATGGTAGGGGTTGGAAGGGACCTCTGTGGGTCATCTAGTCCAACCCTCCTGCCGAAGCAGGGTCACCTACAGCAGGCTGCACAGGATCTTGTCCAGGCGGGTCTTGAATATCTCCAGAGAAGGAGACTCCACAACCTCCCTGGGCAGCCTGTTCCAGTGCTCCGTCACCAAAAGACATCCAGGTCTTGCTCCAGAATCAGATCATCAATTTCTATTAAACATGCTACTGTATGGAAAGGTTGATTCTCTTCAAAGAGGTATCGTGCACCCCTTGCATTCACTCTTCAAACTTTCTAATGCATGCTAAGTCCGAGAAAAAAACAAGATCCAAATATAATATATTCCTCTGGAAGTCAGTGATGGCTGTTAACTTTGTTAATACGGCTTGTTTTTACCAGGTGAGTCCTTGTCTTACTATCTCTTATCAGCTGTGCATGATAAGCACATGAAATAGCAACCCATATAAGAAAAGCTCCTCATGAAATGCAGCTTGGCCAGAGAAGCACTAGAGAAGCATTTCTGAATTCATAACAGGAATGTGACACAGAGCATGAATTCAACACAAGAGCTCATACCAGTGCATCTACCATGACACGCTGAGTGACCACAATTACTTAGCTTAATAAGGAGCAGCAAGCAGTTCAGAAAGAAGGTTAAGAAAAATGATGCTTGACTTCAGCATGGTAAAAGGCAACTGCTGGCAGAATATGGACTTTAAGAAAATTTTCTAAGGGGCAACTGCCCAGTTGTTTTGCTACTGCAAGGTACTGTATACATGGAAGACTGTTTAATAACCTTCTGCTGATGCGCTGTCCTTTCTGTGTCATGGTAGTAGTGGCTGGGAAACAGGTAGGAATAGCAGAGCTAAATGATGACCTCCAGCCCTGAGACTGCTCAGCAGTATGAATCTGAGTAGCAATTTAACAATGAAGCTTCTTTTGAGATCTTGGCAACACAAAATTCTACATGAGGTAAAGCTTTTACTGTTACAGGTGCCAAAAGGTATATTCATTATGATTGCTCTCAGAAATAACCACCGATATGATGCATTTCCAGTGCTTAGGAATGCATGCGGCTATACCGTAGTCCCTAAGAACTCCCTAGTGTCAATTTAATAGCATGGATGATTACAACCCAGTGCCCATAGTTTGTGCTGCTTAGTTTACTAATACAGAGACAGAATTCCTTCATCTAAGGTTACACCTCTCTTTCATATCCTTTGTTCACCTCCTGGCTGACCTGCTTTTCTGTCAGAAGACCCCTGGAGCTCCAGGTGCTGCCTGAGCTGCTTGAATTGTGTTAGTGATGTACTGAGGCTGCATACGTTTACTTCAGGAGTGATAAATAAGCCTACAGGGATCAGGCTTCTACTACTCCATTAATTAAGCTTCTGTAAAATTAAATCTTTTACAAAAATACATTAGAACTGTGAATTCTATCATATCTAAAGTTTTTGTTTCAAACTGACAGTTTGAGAAAGTCTTTGGTCAATTTGACACATGTTGAATAGCACTAACTTCATTAAATACTTTAACATCTCGCATCAGTTAGGACCTCATTTTGCCCCTGTCCAGTATCAGGGGACAAAATTCTAGGTCCTCTCGTTCAACATTTTTTAAAAATTGGCATTGTAGTGTTCTTCTAGATCTCCTGAATTTCATAACAATTTCCAGATTTATTGGAAGAACCATTCAATCTGCTGTTTTAAAACTCCTGTATGCAAATTACTTTGGCCAGATGATTTTAAAATGTTTAATTTCAGCAGAGGTTCTTTCACATATTTCTAAGTTATTCATGCAATAGGATGTCTTTCATCATTATGATCTAAATAAATCAAGACATTCTTTTCCCAATCAGATTAGAAATATCATTGAGCATTTCTGCATTCTCACCAATAAAACTGGCAATTTGTCCACCTCTGCCTAGTAAAAGCTAACACTAACTGGAGATAGATAGTAGCTATAGATAATATTAGAATAGAATAGATCTTAAAAAGGTGTTGAATACATAATGCTACATGTAGCTTCATTTCTTGCTATATGTTTACCCTGCTTGACTACATATTTTCATACATTTTTTCTTCTTACTTGTAACTCCAGAGCAGAGCCATGTGATATCTTCCTGTCCCCCTTACCCCAGCCTGTCCTTGTCACTCCAACGGCCCAAATCATTCTGCCTCCCCATCTCTGATCTTGGTAATACTCAGGAGCAATGATACGAAGGACTACTTTTTGGGACATAGTTAGAAGGGATTCTAACCTGTGCCCTATTACATTACACCATGTGTAGTTTATGTGGGCTACAGAAACACACTTTTTATGTGAAATCAGTAATTTATTGTTAGCCTAATTATAACCTTAACATTCTAATCAAATAATCATTATTAGTTCAGATATAACCATTATAGAAAAAGCAAGGAAGAACACAAAAAGAAAATTCCACTGAAGAATTCTCAAAATTATACAGTTAGAATTGCCACACACACATACATACACACTCCTACTACCTCTGCTGTTATAATATCCATTTACTGCACCAGTCCTCCCCAGGAAGAATAGGAGGAGAAGCAGCAGAGGAGGACATTGATATTGATGGTGGGATTTCTTTTCTCCTCACTTCAGCGTCTGTTTGACTGTAGCTTTTTTACGTTAACATGCACTACACCTTGCTCTTTTTCTCATGGTCCATAATTCAGGATGTTTTCTAAATGCACTATATATACTGTGTTTTACATACACTGGGTATGCAAGTTTTGGTCTGTTGTCCTTAAAAATGGTTTTATTGAGCTCCCAAGGTTGCATTACTTTAATAACCAATAACTGACCACTGGTGATTTTTTATAGCCTCTTGTATCTTCCTGTTCTTGTACTTTCAAGGCCTCTGCTATCATTCTTCACTTGTACTCCAATTCACTACATAATTATTCTAGGGCCATAGACGGTTCACTGTACTCAGAAGAACTGCTTGGTATTGCCACCTGTTATTTGCCGACATACATCAAAATGATTGTACCAGTACTCAAGTGCATAATGCCAGCTAAAGCTAAACAAGTTGCATAATAGTTACCTGCTTGTTATATTATCGTTGTTTTAGCTAAACAAGCTAAAATAAAACTCTAAAAAGGGCAGAAGAGTCCAGACAAAATAAACTTGGTAAGTCATAGTGCAGAAGCCTTCCAGAGTCAATACAAAGTCTCTATTCTGTTACCAGCAATGGTACTACTGTATTTAATGGGCTGCTCAACTATACAACCAACTCTGTTTGGCCTCCTATGTTATCCTGAGGTTTCTATTTCTTCTGCATCTTCTCAGTGCTTTCTCAGCTTCTCCTGTCTTCAAGCCCCTCAGTAGAAATATTCCACAGAACACTTCTAGGCGATGTTTACTAAACAAAGCTTACAAAAAACCACCCATTCAACATTTAAAGGTCATACTCCAGCATGCTGCCAGGCAAGCAGAGGCACCTCAACTCCATTAGCATGATGCCAAGAGACCTCTCTCACCCACACAGCTGAAACTATACTGCTGCTCAGTTCTGGTGAGAGAGCATGTCATTGAAATGCAGAATCAGTGATGAAATAACAGCAGTCACTGTGAGTGGAAAGGAAAAAAAGATGCATAAGGCAGTTCGGTAAGGGCTGAGTCTATTGTGTATCTAGCCAGTTTAGAATATACAGCTATGCCCTATATTGTGAGTTGCTTGCTCCAGCCCTCTGTCTACAAAGGCCAAACTACATTTTAGGGCAGAGGTAACAGCTTTCCACTGTACAGACCTGCACACAGAGCACACACAATGAGGAGGAGTGACAGGGAAGATATCAGTGGCAATCAGTGAGCAGTGCAGGCAGTGACAACTTTGGAAGACCTGTCACAACACACGTCCAGAGTCTGCTGTCTCTCTCCACACTGCAGAGAGACAGGACAGTAGCAGGTCATAAGGAGAAAGGACACTACCAGAATACTCTTTATTTGCCACCAGGAATAGTAAGAAGACCTTTGACTACTCAACCAGGAGCCAACTAAAGGCCTGTTCAGTCACTCACCTGCAAGCACCCTGACAACTCAGAATTTATAATTGCAGCCAGAGGTGGCTTGCTACCTCAGGGGAAGATGCCTGGTAGTGTTGCCTATTGGCCTCATTATCACCCTGGAGAATTGTCTTGGAGAAGTTTACTTCCTTCCCAGATGTACAGGAAGCAGGAGCATTAGTGAGAGATTTTTATATTGAAATATCGATTTACAGGGCACAAAACCCAGCACAAGCATGACCTTCCTCCCTCCCCTCACACTCCTACACATACACATGCACACACCCACCAGGGACTTTGCACTTGGCCATGGAGCAACACAGACAGTCCATCCTGCTGCAAGGATATAGAAAGCCTACTCTGGGCCAACCATGCCTTCTCAGACAAGACAGATATGGAGATAAACCTCCGCCAATACTCAGCCACTCCAAAGAGTTGCAGATGGTTGCTCCACAGGCAAGAGGCTTTTGCTACCAATCCAAAACTGGGGGCAAAGGAATCATAGCCAGATCCTGCACTCCCTCTGCTAGCTATCTTTCCCAAAGGGGAAGGACAGCATGGGAGTAAAAAGCAATGGCTGGACAGGCTGCACTTGTAACACTTGCTTTTACAGCCTGTGCAAGCACAGTACCATTCCACCAGTCTCCTTTCAAACCTCACATTACTCTCAAGAGTGCCAGATGTTAGAGAGGGATGCATTGGCATAGCAGCCTTATAAAGATGAACTACACACCTAAAACAGCTAATGCCTCTTCTGGAGGCATTGTAAAGGGAAGGAGGAAACAGGTTCTTCAAAGTGATTTTGTCATTTTCAGACAGACTACTCCATATATCTAACCAAGAGGGTGACTCGGTATCATGTTTAGCATCTCAGAAATACTGTTTCCTCCTTTTGTGCACGTTGCAGCAGAAATTACAAGGCGGCAAGTATGTTTTGGTAAGGAGTAGGCTGAGGCCATTGAGATTAAAACTGTAAGAAAAAGGCACTACTTGTTATCAATGGCAGATGTTGCTGTGAGTACACAGGCTCAGTTCACACAGAGGGTTCTTGGTATTCTCTGCTTACGGAATGCTTTTCAGGTATTCTACCATAGAGCACCACCAGAACCAGTTACAAGTCACTACCCATCCCAGTGGATGGGCTTGATATACTCCCTCCTTGCCAAATACCTGAAAGGAATTCTCTGTCCAGTGGGAAAAGGAGACATGCTGTGCTTCCGTATAAATTTCAAGAGTCTGGTGGTGAAAAAGAGTGGCCACATCATGCACTATGCAGTGGCAATGCTAGATAGAAGCATAAGCATGATATCTACTGAGGCAGCAGCTCACAGATATCTACAACCAAATTACGCGAATCAACATAAATTCTCTATGGCTTTAAGGTATAAGAATGTTTGATCTAAGTAGCAATATAAAATATTATTAATAATAGCAGTAATAATAAATGAGACTAATGTGAAAAAAGGGAAAAGATAGCATAGAGCAGTTAGCACTTGTAAAAACATATAAAACTCAGCTCCTTCTTCTGCCTATGGCAAACGCTGTTATGATGCTTAGCACAATCTAGCGTGTTTCCAAACGTCTCCAATGGCATTGAAAGGAAAATGTACATTTCTAGTAAAAGCAATGGATACCACTGATCAGAGACTTCCACTTGTACACAGCAGAACAGCCTTCATGTTAACAGGATTCTATGAGATTTCAGCCTAACAGCAGCTCCTCCTTTACACTACGCAGTAATGACTAGCATCCTGCTGATTCACAATGTTACTGAGCTGATAATGAAGCACTTGCCAGCTAGAAAGTTACAAAAGCATCAACAATACCAGTGAGAGTTACTTCATATCTGTGGTTTGTTAGAGGGGTAAAAAAAGCAAAAAAAAAAAAAAAAAAGCAGGTAGTGGGAAATTTCCTGAATGGGCAAAATCTTATTCCAAGCCACATCGCTTTCTCACCACACCATCCTCCTCATCAGCATCCTAAACATTTTCATAAAAACACATTGCCACAGAATGTGACTCCCTCTTTTTTGACTTTGATCACGGACATTGATAGATTTTACCTTTTCTAGAGCAAACAATTACAGTTCAGATATCAGACTGTTCAGCACTCCATAATGGGTTGAAACGCATGACTTTTTTCACAGTTTTGCAAGTGGCAAACGTCTCGCCTTACCTCAAGGTACCCATTTCTACATTCTGAGCTCACAGCTTGGACCTTTAATACAGTTTCTGCAACTTATCATAACTCAACTTGGAATTCCTCAGGCCAGTTTACACTCTCTTCCAAATAAATCCACTCCAGTCTTAGCACAGAATGAGCTCTTGAAAAAACTTAAAATTGGCTATAACTTGTGCAAAATTATGATTAGCTGTTTTCAGCTGCATGGACAAACGCTCCACAGAATCACAGCATGGTAGGGGTTGGAACGGACATCTGGGGATCATCTAGTCCAACCCCCCTGCCAAAGCAGGGTCACCTACAGCAGGCTGCACAGGACCACGTCCAGGAGGGTCTTGAATATCTCCAGAGAAGGAGAATCCACAACCTCCATGGGCAGCCTGTTCCAGGGCTCCATCACCCTCAGAGTGAAGAAGTTCTTTCTCATGTTCAGATGGAACTTCCTGTGGTTCAGTTTGTGCCCATTGCCCCTTGTCCTGTCACTGGGCACCACTGAAAAGAGTCTGGCCCCATCCTCCTGACACTCACCCTTGAGATATTTATAAGCATTTATAAGGTCCCCTCTCAGCCTTCTCTTCTTCAGGCTAAAGAAGCCCAGCTCCCTCAGCCCTTCCTCACAGGAGAGATGCTCCAGTCCCCTCATCATCTTCGTAGCTTATGTGAAGATTCAGTAATAACGTAACAGTACACTGTATACTGTTAAGCAGGTATTTTTTATTATGGTGCCAGGCACATGGGGATCTCTCCTCCAAACGTGCGCACCAAACACTCTTTCATTTCAGGATAAATACAATTGCAATATACATATTCATTATATTTCCAAGAAATGCTTAGCATACTCATGACCTTTCCGAGAACTAATTAGCATATGTTAATGTCTTTCCATATGTCTGTCAGCATCCCCAGGTGGTCATTAGGGGTCTTCAGATGAAGGCTGGTATTCCTTATCACTTTCTGTGCAAACTCAGTTTTAAGATCACTTATACCGTGTCCTTCAAGGTTGCTTTGTTACAGTCTTACGGCCACTTTGTAGCCTCCCTGTCTTCATGGTCCTGTGCATTTGCCCTCCCGAGGCCAGGCTGTCTGGAAGGGAATTCTTTAGGAGTCTCTCTTATCCTACAGTTATCCCAATTATTCACTGAGGACTAAGACTGCTTTTGTTTGAATTATTTTGTCTGACGACTTAAAGTGATAACTGGTGTCTACATTCATCCACTACATTCCTTAGTAGAAGCAGGGATTAGTATAACAGTTACATCATTAGATCACTATAAATGCAGGAATAGAAACTGTAATAATAAAAACTACTAATAACTACAAAATATTAAAAGCTTCTTTGTTATAGTTTCACATTTCTTATGATCCCTTCTATCATAGTCCAGCCTCTGCTGGACTCTCTCCAGTAGTTCCTCGTCTTTCTTGAAGTGGGGAGCCCAGAACTGGACACAGTAGTCCACATGGGGCCTCACTAGGGCAGAGTAGAGGGGGAGGAGAACCTCCCTCGACCTGCTGGCCACACTCCTCTTAATGTACCCCAGGATCCCACTGGTCTTCATGGCAATAAGGGCACACTGCTGGCTCATGGTTAACCTGTCATCCACCAGGACACCCAGGTCCCTCTCCGCAGAGCTGCTCTCCAGCAGGTCCACCCCAAGCCTGTACTGGTGTATGGGGTTGTTCCTCCCCAGGTGCAGGACCCTGCACTTGCCCTTGTTGAACCTCATCAGGTTCCTCTCTGCCCAACTTTCCAGCCTGTCCAGGTCTCGCTGAATGGCAGCACAGCCTGTCGATGTATCAGCCACTCCTCCCAGTTCTGTGTCATCAGCAAACTTGCTGAGGGTACACTCTGTCCCTTCATCCAGGTCATTGATGAAGAAGTTGAACAAGACTAGGCCAAGTGCTGAACCCTGAGGAACACCAAGCTACAGGCCTCCAACTAGACTCTGAGCCACTGATGACAACCCTCCAAATTCTGCCATTCAGCCAGTTCTCAATCTACCTCCCTCATCTAGCCCACACTTCCTGAGCTTCCCTACGAGGATGTTATGGGAGACAGTGTCAAAAGCCTTCCTGAAGTCGAGGTAGACAACATCCACTGCTCTCCTCTCATTTACCCATCGAGTCATGCCATTGTAGAAAGCTATCAGATTGGTCGTGATTACATGATACATGATTACTTGATTGCATGATAACACACAACGCACTTCCTCACACACTGTGCACATAGGCTTGGCCCTGGACAACATTCCCTCCAATATCATCTCCTCATTAAGGCCTCTCTCACAAACTAGAATTTCCCTTAGGGTTGAGTTTCTTTATATCATGAAATTAGCCTTGCCTGTATTCTCTTATAAGCCTCATAGTTCAATGACCAAACCACTCAAAGCACTCAACGAAAATTTTGTGCCACTAACCAGAGTTCTTCGTATGTTGTCATGTCATTCTCTATTTTCCTACTTTTATCCCTCAGAATTAAAGGAATCTCCTAGGGCTCTGAAACTGAAAGAAACTGAGGAATAGAGGTAATCTACACAGAGGATGAGGGATGGTGTATATCCTTACAGGTACTGCTAAGGTGAAGTCTTCTCCAGTATGCCGAGTTATGTGGGTTCACAATGTGAAAGTATGTAAAAACATTCCACCTAAGTAAAATCCAGGATGTTTTTTCATCTGTGTTCTATGATAATATTCTCATATGTGGTCTCAGGGGGTACCCCATAATTCACATCTGACACAGACTTCAAAACTCGGGACTCTCTCCTGTACAGGACACAGCGAGTCCTTATGTAAATATGAACATAAGCCTCAGGAAGCATCAAGAATATTTATCCTTACTAAGTGATAAGAAGTCTCTTGGATCCGGCAATTTCTTGTTCCTACTCTTATATACTTGCATTGTGACAGATTTTTCAATAGGTGGTCCAAACCCTCAGGGCAAATTAGAAAGTTACAAATGTCTGACTGCTTTTGTACTTACACACAAAAAAAGATCTTGCACTTGAAAAGCTTTTTTTACCAGTTAGTGTTTTCAGGCTGCTGGCCAAGATCACTAAATCCACTAACCTTGCTATCTGCAATGTGAATTCATCCCTTGCATGATTATCTTCACTCAACTCCATGACATAGTCACAGTGAGCACACATATCCGCACTAGAGCAAATTGAGATCTTCAAAAAAATTGTGCTTGCTTCTTACTGCAGACCTAGTACTTGTACTACTTGTCATTGATTCATCTGACATATGTCACCAGAAGCAGGGGAAGGACCAACACCCGAAGGTAGGAACAGACACATCTGTCATGCCTGGGAGGCTGATGTCTTCTTCTATTGCTCATGATGCCTCCTCTCTCCTCCTGTCTATGATAGAAAATTTAACCCTGCAGACGAGATAAAAACATCCCTTTAGAAGCAGCTATTATGACTTGATTATGCTACATTTCAAAGGTTACTATTAGTTGCTGCCTGTGTTTGCTATTAGCTCCCATCAAGTTTTAATAATACTTTCTGAAACAGAACTGGAAACATTTCTCACATCCAAATTAACACCTGATTATTTTCAATCTGGTGAGGGTGGAATGAATACAGAAAGCTTTTTCTTTTACTTTCAATTTTAGAACAAATAAATGTGGTTTTATAAATAATCACTGTGAGATTGCTATTCTTCAAGGTTTTGATACCTCCTAAAATTGTGCATGTCTGTTTTGTAAGTATTCTGCAGGGGTAATGGAAAGTTGCTTACCTTAAATGCCTTTCAACTTAACCCTAAATGCCAGTTTAACCAGAGTTTGGCAGTCAATTAACTTCTCAACCTGGAGTTAGGGAAGCTACTATGCAGTGGACTCAGGGACAGTACGTTAGCTACTCCAAACTAGCCTGGTGCTAGCCTCCCACAATGAACATTAAAAGTGCTTTTGTGCCAAACACCTGCTGCAGATCAACAGTAAAGATTTTTGGGGGATTCAAGCTGTTTTTATAAAATCTCCTTCCATCTCATCCTAAAGTAGGTCTATAAAAGCAAGTGAGCTGAAGTGCCTTTTGGAGATGCCTATTTTTTGCTCTCGAATACACAGAGACTAAGGGTACTCACTAGGCTCAGCCAACAAACTATTAGACTTCCAGCATTCAAATAAACGAATGCCATCCACAATAGTATAGCTACTATACAGTATATTTGTTGTCTAGCTTATCAACCTGAAACATCCATGTGAAGATAAGACCTCAGGAAGCTGAGGAAAAAAAAAAAGTGGTTTTGTTCCCATTAAGTGCACAGAAATAAGATTAGTCATTCCAGTTGCCCAGGTTGTATTAGACTCTGTGAAATCCTTTCTTGATTCAAAAAAAAAAAAAAATCTAGAAATACTGCATGCTATTTTACTGCTTCTTTGAAAAGTTTTTAATTTAATATCAGAACAAATCTGCACCTCAAAAACCATCAGGATTGCAATCAAAAGCAAGTTGGTCAAAACAGTTTTTTAATGAATGCAGTTATTTACCAGTCCTTCATGTCATTAGTTTCAGGCAGCTTTTCCAATTATGTATTGTATGACCTTATATTAACATGAAATGGTCTACAACATTCAATGTGTGCTGGTGGGTTGATGAAAGACTAGAAAAAGAAAAGTATTGATTTTTAAAGTGTTTGCTCTACACAGCACATATTTTTCCTAAGTATAGTCAGTAAACATGACTACTTATGACAAGTATGATATAACAAGTTCCTCGGATCACTGAAAGCACATTTAAAACTCACATTTCTGCATCAAAACTATGACAGAAAATGGTTTGGTTTTTTTTTTTTTCACATAAATTACCGAGTGTGTAGAGAAATATACGCATATGAAATTGGAGCAACACAGTTGACTATCAGTCAGTGACTGACATACAACTAGAACAGTTGCAAGTTTTTAACTGGAAGATGCAAGAGTTGCAATTAATTTCACAGAGAAAGATAATCCAGCACGGTTTTATGATTTGCTGTCTTTTCCTTTTCCATCAAAATCTCCCTTGTTCTGTTGCTTTATCTGGATATATTTGACAGCTCCTTCTCTTCCTTCCAGCCTTTGCAAAAGACTGGTTACCAATGTACTGCATCCTCTATCTGATCTACTATCTCTAAAGGTTGTTCTTCAACTGCTGTCTGACACTACATATCTAACATAACAGATACTGCAAGGAGGATGAATTTAAGAGATTTGGTAAGGAAAAGGTTGAGGCATATTGCAGATCAAAATACCTCTGGGACAGGTAGCTTTGCCAAGGTCTGGCAACAGACTTGCTACCCTTCAAACGGTGCTGTCTAGTTAAACCCATGACAGAAAAGTACTGACCTACCAGGAAGGCCTGAGTTTTCTCTAATGCTGGCTGAACAGAAGAGCAGTGGGTCCCTGATAGATACATATTAAAAAATAGATATGTTTAACTGTTTTACACCTCCATCTTGACCTACAACCTCAGTCCACACCACATTACTTAAGGTTGAGGGTCTCCTTACACAGCTTCTATTTTCATTCCAAATCCATCTGTTGCTGGCCAAAAGTCAGGGTTTTTTAAGGAAGGAATCCTTCACTTGGTCCACTGTTGTAGCAGTGCCTAAGAAAGCTCATGCCTTTACGTTGTCCAAAAAAGCACATTGCCACCTTCTTCCAGATGTAAAAATCGAAGAACATGATCTAAGCTACAATTTCAGTCCCTGGAAGTCAGCTGCACACGCTAGGATCGAGCAAGGACTGGCCTGGATATCAGCACAACGAAAGTAGTGCTGTATTTATAACCCAGAGAGAAAACAAGAAAAAATTTTTAAGTATTGAGAAGCAACCCACAAAATCGCCTGTTACTAACGAACAATTTACCTGGTTGCACCTCTATACTAACTTCTGTTATGGAATGCTTCTCATGTATTCTTAGCTTAAGTACAGTCAAGGAACTGAGAGTTGTACTCAGTCTCTAATGTACAGGAAGTCCAGCTCCTGACACCCTGCCCCTTCACCAGTATCATCCGCATAGACAGACAGCCAGCATCCTGCCCCTGGCTGACACGGGCAGCGTAGGCAGGATGCCGCCCACATTATTCACATAAGGCAGAATGCTCTCACCTCCCACTACCACTGGTGGAGCCAAGGGGTAGCATGACTCACCCACATCTGCATGATCGGCTCTTGCAGCCAGATGACCCCGCCACCAAGTGTCCCTGGCAGTCCACCGGAGTCATGGCATCACTTTTGACCCCATGTTTGTTATTGGGGATTGGGTCAGTCACCGTATGGGTGCTTTAATGCTCATCTTTCCACTCTCAATAAAGCTTTGCTTTATAACATGTTGTCAGACTCCATTACTGTTCAGACCCCAAGTGTGTAGACAGCCTAGCTCCAGACAAGATGTGCTAATTCTCACAATTTATTATACATGTAAAAAAGATGGTTGTAAGTCCATCCTCCAGAAAAGAAAATATTAATTTGTAAAACACTTCAATTTGCCAGTGATATTGATATCATTGCACCAGCACCTTAATACTAACATTATTAGCTCTGGTAACTGAAAGCAAAACATGTTTAAAATTTTAAAATTTTCTATTTCATAAATATATGCTGCAGTTCTTTGAAGAAAGGGTCTTCCAAGGGGTCTTCCTGTATTTACAGTCAAAAATATCCGCCTTTTTTCCCCAAACACTGGAAAACAAAAAGAGCAATAGCTTTTCTTCATGGCATGCTACACTCAGGGACCATTGAGGACAGCCCTTCTCCACTGTCAGAAGCAGTGATCACATCCCATTCAGTTTTCCAAATCACGCACAGGAGCTGATGCACTGTGTAAGGGACTTTGTAAAACAAACTTCTCAGAGTGTCTGTACTTTCAAGCTATCATCAACCTATTCTGCAGTTCAGCAGCTGTACTATATATTGCTTAGTTGCAGATTCTTAGAATCATAGAATCATAGGTTGGAAAAGACCTCTCAGATCATTAAGTCCAACCATCACCCCAACACCACCATGCCTACTAAACCATATCCTGAAGTGCCACATCTATACGTTTTTTGAATGCCTCCAGGGATGGTGACTCAACCACCTCCCTGGGCAGCCTATTCCAATGCCTGACCACTCTTTCGGTAAAGAAATTTTTCCTGATATCCAATCTAAATCTTCTTACTCCTGTAAAGGACGGATATAGTAGCACATTTCTACTTTGAACTACCACTTGCATCACATTAACAGAGCAGCACAGGAATAGTGCATATCTAGCTTTTTCTGCTGGAGCAGACTACGCACAAGATGTCCATGAAAGCAGAAGGAAAACATTTATGCATGTTTTTATAAAACTGCAACAACAAGGAAAGGCTGAGCTCTCTTTCTGTAGGGACTAAAAAAGGCTAGAGGAAACAAAGAACAGTCTGCAATGCTTCAGAAACAACTTGTCACGTCACCTCTTATCTATTGATCCATGTAGTCCCGTTGCACTTAATGTCATCATACAGCAGTGCCCTCTTGGACAAATCACATGGCTAAAGTACATTTGAGCATCCTTCAGAATTATACACGTGCTTTTGACAGCTAGCTCTCCCTTTTCCAATAGTATGCTCAGCCTCCCTATATTCTGATCAGCTGAAATCGGTAGCATAAAAATAGTTGGGCACCTTTTTCAATTTGCAACTGGAGATAAAAACCTCTAGCCTAGATTTCAAAGAGTTTCTATGCCTAAATACTCAAATATAGTGTTCTATGAGCTCTTCTTGCAGCCACCCAGCTGCAGGTTTGGAAATGCCAGGCATCATCCTGATCCTTCTTCACCTCATCTCCTTCCTCTACCCTTCTCAGAAACAAGGAAGCATTCCTGTGGTTGGTAAAGCTAAAAACACAAAGATATTCTTTCTGCCTGCCAGGACAGTGTGGAAGGACATAATAACAGTCAGAAGTCTTTTAAAGGAAAGCAATTTGTTTATTCCCACAAAGATATCTCCAACAATATTACAGAAAGAAGGCACTGCTTTCCCAAAACTCTAGCCATGAAGCTCTCAGGGACCAGAAGAAACTGAATGGGGCATAATTCTACAATTGAAACAAGGTGTCACATGTCATCTGAAGCACTTAAAGCGTGTCTACATTGGCAGTTCAGTGAGCAACAGAGTCTTTTCAGGTGTGACTTCTACACATGTCCACAACTGGAGTTATCTGCATTGCACAAACAGGTAATGTTGGTACACATAAGAAAAGTCGCTCTTCCTGGTGGAACCAAGAAAGAAGCTGCACACTGGAGTACACTGGAGCCCATGTACTGTCCCCCTTCTGTAGCGAGGACACAAGATACTACTGTTCAAGGGGAAAGGCACCAGTCCTCCATTGTCCTAGCAATGACTGCACAGAAATGCAATACTGGAAACATCTACAGATCATCCCCCTCCCTCTCATGTCAAGAAAGCTTAAAAAGGTGAGGAAGATTATTGAAATTCAGGCACTGTTTCCTAAACTTTTCATGGACACAGCTTAGCAGACTTGCTGTTATATAGCTGAACTGCCAACACACTGATTTGTAGGCTTTTACATCAATTACACTGCTCAATTCTAAATTGCTATTGAACAGGTATTTTCCTCTGACCACCAGCGATGTTAAATAAGCCACAGGCCAAGTAGGCAAGAGGTTCCAGCAGAAATCCCTGGAGACACTGCAGACAAATGTCTTAAATCTTTTTCAGCTGTCATACTACCCAGCAGAAATGCAGAGATAACCTGTGCAACAGAGTGCTTCTGGTTGCTCACAAACTGGCTGGATATTGACTATAAGCACTTGAAACACCGCCCATAAAAAGGAGATGACTACATTTGCCCAGCAGCAGGTGATCAAATTAATCTGGTGGGACCTTGATAACAAATGTACCCATTTTTCTGAAACACACCAGGGAAGAGCCTGAAAAGTGACATAAACTGCAATAAGTGGCAACAACTAATCAGCCTCAGCGATGGAGAAAATTCAAGAGCTGGTCTGGGGCTACACGATTAGCAAAGCCATTAGAAACCAACAAATAATTAGGGCAATAGCCACTTGAAAGGGAGTCCTCATTGGTACTTAACTGGTCTAAACTGGACTGGTGGGGCTGAAGCTCTTATTTCTGTGTACATGTGTATGCTAGGGGGAGGAGGGTAGGTGTGCTCATAGAGCAGGAATTGCTACCCACTTGCTATACCTGTCCTACCAAGTAAATAAATATATGTCACTGAGTGGTATAGTTCTCTTCTAGCAGCCACCCCATCCTGTAGCCTGTGACACTGGCAGTCAACACCAAATGTAGAAGCAACGTCTTCAATCAATTCCATGACTCTTTTTACCAATATGTCCAAATGAGATAATAAAGGTAGTTGGAGTGGCTCTACTGAAAAAGAATCTCACCTCTACTCTTTAGTAGGCTGTAGTTTACCTCAGCCTTTTACATGCTAATGCTAAGCATTTATCTTCTTTAGAGCATGAGCACTGTACTGGGAGGTTCCTGTTCTCAAGGAAAGAATTGCCCTCCATTGCCCTCTCTGCTAGGGAAATTAGGAGTTAACAGAAAGAGAGGTTTTTACATAATGAATTGCTGTTGCAGGGAGGAATTTCCAGCATTTACACTTTACATTTGGCAAACAAAGGGATCAGAATATTCAGGTCAGGGGAGCTTTCTCTTCTAAGAAGATATAAATGCACACATCATTGATATGAAGAGCCAAGTACAGGTGAGAATACTCAGAGTGCTGTCACCCACATATTGCTACCCTTCTTTCCTGAAGTAAAGGGGTTTAGCAAACATTAGGTCATTCAAGCAGCTGTGATTAGTTCCATTAAGAATTATGGTTTGCTCTTGTTTCATTAAAGCAACTTCTGTTTCTCCCTGCTGCTAAAATCTGGACTGCTGGAAGAAAAAGTGAAAGGCAGACACAGACATGAACACTTTATCTCAGTAGTTACGTGTAAACTTTTCTCCTGTGAACAGCTTCTAACTTCCTCAGTGCAGAGCACCAGTAGGCCTTCACCTCACTCCTTGCTGTCCAAGCTTGCTAAGACTCCTCCATAACAGCCAGTCACCACTCAAAGACACCTCCTCACCTCCCCTGCTCTCTTCCCTTACAAATTTTACAAACTTTGCTCCTCTGAATTGGAAGCAGCTTTCTTCAGCAGCACATAGCACTCCATTAAGATTTCTTATGTTCACAAGGACAAGTCCCACTCACCTTCCCAGCAACAGTTTGGGGTTTTTTTGCCAATACGGGCTTTCAAAAAAGCTCCCCTTCACTGTTTCGTATTCCAATTATCTAGATCTTTTTTGGCTGGCAAACATCTGAAGTGCTGCATGGCTTTTCCTTCCTCTCTGGACTGGCATGTTCCAGCACTGTACTTTGTGTCAACCACTGTGAATGTTTGCCCAGTTTCTTTACCCTCCCCATTTCTTCTGTTGATAGCTGTACACCAGCCTGCTGTTCTCTTTGCTGATCTACCCCACATTAATAATTCTTCTTCCTTCTCCTCTTTCTATCCATGAAATGGAACTCTTAGTGTATCAATGTCACTTCTGCTTTAGAAAGGAGACCTCTCTCCCCCTGCTACCCAACCACATTCTTACACGCAGTGACCTTTGCAGGCATGTTTTCCTCCTTGTCGCCCACTCACCACCCCTCTGGAGCTCCTGTTCTAATGATGTATGTATTCCTTCTTGCATCCACACCATGTACCCTCATTTTTTGCCAAGTTCCCCTTACTTACCCAGAGCTGCCAATGGAGATGATAGGAATTCTCTGGTTTTATGTACAACCTCACAATCTGCCAAGCCATGCACTGATGGAAAAGCATGCCATGAGTTCACATGCACTCATCTGAGGTGTGAGTCTCTGTGTTGCCCCCTGTACTGTTGGTCCAGTAGCTGGATGCTCATGGCATCTGACCAAGCTGCTGTTCCATCACACTCACTCCAAGGTCTCTCCCCATAATCATGAATTTTCAAGCTTTTTATTACTTTTCAAGCTGACTTCTTTTCTCAAAAGTATCTTGGTAATTTCCTGGTTATTATTTAATTGGGATAAAGGTCACCTAAAGCAAACTCAGTCATTGTTATTTTCTTCTCAGCACTACCAGGCTTTGGGCAAACACCTTGCAGAATAGTTTGGGGTAATCTGTTCACTCACTCCTATTTCTACTGTACCAGCTGTTGTTGCCTAGGCCGTATTATCTTTAAGGTGCCGTGCAGATTCACACACACACACTATTACATGTAAAAGACCAGAGCTAGAAATCCTCTCCTCTCACTGTCCTATGGAGGCACACATTATTCCCAGCAAAGGTTATGCAGTTTCAGCTGTCACAGATGTAGCTTTCTTATGAGATTACATTCATAAATTATCCTTCAGAAGAGACTACAGCAATCACAAAAGAGGTATCCATATTTCCCTAAAATAAGGAATTTCTGATTTGATACATACTCGCCACAATACCAGTCCTTATATGGATTCTGACTCTTCAAAGGCCAGAAGCGAACACAGAACGCAATGAAACTGGAAAATAAACATCACAGTAGTGTCTTTGAAAACTAGCGTGGATTTACAAGACAAGTAATTTTTTCCTAAAATGACACTTCACTAAAAATCATTTAATAGATTTCTTTTTTTAATCACAGGCAGAGTTATCATCACTATCACTGATAAGTCTGTAAACAGCACTTCAGTTTCTGAGATCCTCCTGTGTGTCATGTGCTGCAAGAACAGTTGCTGTAGGCTGGAAGTACAGCTGTTGCAGAAACCGTAGTCCAGCCACAGCAAAATCTTTCTCTTGCATCCTCACATCTCTAATGAAGGGCACAGCAGCCTCCAATTATTCACAAAGCGTCTGAAACATTGGCACTTAGAAATACCACAGGCATTTCTGCCTGCAGAAAGTCTAACAAACGAATGCTCCATCACATTGTGGTGTAAGAAAAGTGCATGTCTGAACTGGCAACGCCATACTTTACTGTCTGAGTAAGGTTATATTATCCAGTGAAAATCAGGATTTGCCCCATCAACCACATGCAGATAAGCACTATGACTCCATCAATTACTTTTGTCCCCGTTCGGAAAAAATAACAATAAAATACTGCAGTATTCTTCAGATCTAGACCACAGGGAAGAGTATGAACACTAATATTTTTCAACAGGCATGACCCAGCATGTCATGACAGTATATACACTCTCTCTGTCTCCTACTTTTACTGAAGACAGTGGTTAGAGATGTCATGATGCTTGTATTGGGTTTACGTGGCAAGGTGTTGAACAGCAGGAGCTGCAAGGGTGCCCTCTGTGAGGAGACGCTGGGGTATCCTGTGATGGACACAGGTCATTCCAGAAGGCTCCAATGGACCCACTGTACGGCACAGCTGCACCTAGCAGCCACGATGGTGACACCTCTGGGAGAATATATTTAAGAAAGGCCCAAAAACCACTGTGCAGCAGTGGAAAAGTGGAAAAAAAAATGTGAGAAACAGCCCTGCAAACAACAAGGTGAGAGAAAAACAGAGAGGAGAAGGAGCAGAGATTGCCCTGTAGCCTGGGGAGAAGACCATGGGGAAACAGGTTGTCACCCTGCAGCATATGGAGGACCACGTTGGAACAGGTATCCATACCGCACCGCAGCCCCTGGTGGACACCATGCCAGAGCAGATGGATGTGCTCTGAAGGAACTGCAGACTGTGGAGAGGCCATGCAGGAGGGGTTTATCCTGAAGGACTGCAGCCCATGGAAGGACCCACGCTGGAGCAGGGGGCAAGTGGAGGAAGGAGCAGCAGAGATGAAGCATTATGAACTGACTGCAATCCCTATTCCGCATCCTCCTGTGCCGCTTGGTGTGTGGGAAGGAGGATATAGAGGAGTCAGGAATGAAGGAGTGAAGTTGAGCCTGGGAAGAAGGGGGTATGGGGGAGGTGTTATAGTTTTTCTTTGTTTCTCAACACCCAACTCATTTTTTAAATGACAATAAATTAAACTAATTTTCCTAAAGTTGAGTCTGTTTTGCCCATGACGGTAAATGGTAAGTGATCTTCCTGTCTGTATCTTGACCCATCAGGTTTCCTATTTTATTTTCTACCCTGTCCTGTTGAGGAGGTGGAATGAGAGAGGCTGGATGGTTGTCTGGCAGCCAGGCATAGTCAACCCACCACAGTGCTTGATCATGTAAAAGTAAATGATGATGCAAAAGGAAAGTTTGCAGAAGTGCCGAGATTTTCACATTGACAAAGGAAAAATCTTGTAACATGGCAGTATGTGGGTCATCTTGGTTCCGCCCATAGTCCTCACTACCCAGCTTCTTTCTGCTTCCACTCTTTTCTTCTCTTTGGTACTCAGCAGCTCTGGAGGACTGCATATATGAGAAAATCACTTGTGGGATAGCTAGTTCTAATCTATTGAAGTCTCAGGCTTTTTTTTGTTTCCAGGCCCTTTGACTTAGTCATTTAAGAATGCTTTCTCTCACCTGCTCCATGACACACTCTGGCTTTTACCATCTCCTCCTTCATCTTTTCCCAAATGTTAGTGCCTCTTTTGTTCTGAACTACTTTAGCAGTCCTGTCTAAGTGCCAGAATGTGTAAAAGCTTTCTCTAATGTCTAGCATTAATTCATGTCCCCTCTGCAGGACTGAACAGCTCACTACACTGCATTTCACTTGATAAGCTGTTACCTTAAACTGCAACAGCACATCAGTACCCCATTAAAATTACCACAGACAAAAAATCCAATTGCTTGTTAATGCTTTGTGACTTCATCTCACACACAATCATGCAACCACTGAAATTCAGGTGATAATGAATAACAGAAACAGTAAACAATTGGATAGCTGCTAGCTCCTTACATTGTGCTAATCTCTGTATTGTTTTTTCATAGCTTTCTGTTTTTAATTTAACAGCACTGAGCTTGCTTTACAGGCTAACTAGCAGGAATAGGTGCCTTGGTGAATGCTTTCTCCCCATCCAGAAAATTCAGAACTACCCTCTCTTCTCATTTCAAGGAAAGAGGAGAGTGTGTGGGTTTGTTCAAGCTGAAATATCAGTAATTACAATCTGTCATTGTCTCACGGTATGTTTGGATTGTACTGTTAGCCTTTGTGTAACACTGGGTAGCACTACAAAAGACACAGTAATTCTTAACTTTTCCTAGACTGACAATGATACTGATTTCATCTTGATGGCAGAAAACTATTCAAACAACTTTTATAGGTTCACTTTCTGAGCTATTTCTTCTGCTTTAATAATGTAATTTTTTTAATATAAATGATTTACAGTTCTCACAATAGCCTTTTAAAATGTAATTGTTAGGTGTAATCTTCAACAGCTTTTGATATTAGTTTTATGAGTGGCAACATTTGACTTCAGTAAAGGTGTTGCTTAAGCCTTGCCAGAGAGTCACTTCCCAGTTAATCTGTTCTCTATTATAAGAGCCTGCTCCACTCTACATTCATAGCATTAACAACTTATGAATAAAACTTTGCCCAAAATTCTGCAGCATTTAAGGGTTTGTAAAGGTTTCCAACACTGAAGAAATTGAAGTCAACAGTGGCCAAAACATCTGGCCAACTTTTGTGGCAATTTTCTGTCTATCAATATTTTCCTTAAATGTTTAAGGTGTCAAGCACTTCGAAAGGCTCAGCTGAGAGGTGTGGTAAGAAGGCTCAGATATCAGAAAATGCACCTCTCAGAGCTATCAGCAATACCACATTCTTTGCTCACGGAATCATAGAAAGCTTTGGGTCAGAAGGGGCCTCTGCAGATCATTTAGTCAACACCCCTGACACAGACAGGCACATCTATCACTAGATCAGGTTGCCCAAAGCCCCGTCCAACCTGACTTTGAACACATCTAATAACAGCGCACCCACAACTTCTGTGGTACCTGTTCCGGTGGCTCACTACCATCATCATCAAAATTGTTTTCCTTGTATCCAATCTAAATCTAGCCTCTTTCAGTTTAAAAACATTACCCCTTGTCCTGTCACTACACCTCGTAAAAAGTCTCTCTCCCTTCTTTTTATGAGCCCCCTTTATATATTGAAAGACTGCAACAAGGTCTCTCCAAAGCCTCTCTTCTCCAGGCTAAACATTCCCAAGTCTCTCAGTCTTTCTTCATAGGAGAGGTGTCCCAGGGCTCTGAGCATATTCATGCAGAAATCATCTTTATGTTATTTTAAGAGTCCCAAATAAAAGCATATCAACAAGTTTACCTGCTTGAAATCACATCTTCTATCAAAAAGAGGTAGTTTTGATCCTGAATAGTTTTTTGTCTATCAATCACATTGTCTTTGGATTTTTGTTAAATGCAATGAATACTAGTTGTAGCATGCAGTTAAAGATTCACATGAGAAATTGCAGTAATGCATTCTCTCATATGCACTCCAGGATTTCAGAAGCAGTAAAGGCATTTATAAACTTTGAATTCCAGAATTTGTATAAAAAATAATAATGTTTTCTTACCTGAAAATGCTACTGTATTTCTTCATATGTAACACTTGTCCTTGCATAAGAAAATGCAGGAACATCCTAAACTTCCTTAACTAGTCAAGTAATAAGAAACCCAAAACACAATTATTTTTTCTACATTTTCCAGGCATCTAAAAATCATTCCTCTTAGTTTGAGTAAAGGTGTTTCAAGTCTGAAATGACCTTGAAAGATTAAAATACTTTCACTGATTTCCCTTTCAACATTTATATTTACCTGTCTCTTCTACAGAGGTAAGATGGGTGATTCTTGTGCACACAACAGTTTGTGTCAGTTTACACATTGCACTACTTGTGCCTTCGTTCACTCATGAAACTCGTGAACTAAACTCATGAAAGATGGTGGTTCAAACAAACTGCCAGGTCCAAGATCACATGAAATGAAAAATCATGCTGGAGGAGCACCCTGAAACATCCCAGAGTCAGCTACAACTCCTTGGTTCCATGGGAACCCTCCAGATGCAGAACACGTATCTCATACTGCAGCATTCATCTGACTACTGAATACAGTTCTGCCTGTAGAAGACCATAAAAGTCTGATATATTGCTGAAATGAGCCTATGAGCATAACTACCATGACATCTTTCAAGAGGATTACCAAAAACTGCATTTTGTCAAAGCTGACCATACACACCTGTTTAAAGGCTCTTTGGTGAGGCCAAAGAAGCTGGCTGATGGCTGCCACCATGCCAGCTCCTCCTTCTCTGGTATTTCATCCTGGAAGGGCCTCAAGCTTTATGGTCTTCAACCCAATCGCTTTGTTGCAACCGCTTCTCAGACACTCTAGCTCCTAAATAGCTTCTTTGGGGACCACCCCTTGGAATGAAATTTGTGGATCTCCAAATTTACCACAACAAACACAAAAATTACACTTTCTTGCTGCACAAGAAGAAACATCCTCTAACATCAAAAAACAAGCAAGCAGGCAGTTAAGAAATGTAGGGAAAGCAAATGTAATGTTTCATCACTATCAAAGGCAGAATCATGGGGATTAATCCGGCTGTAAACCCCCATTTTCTTTAAAAACAATCTTATTCATAAAAAATAACACTATTCATCATTAAGTATGCAGAAAGGAATCTCCTCGTTCAAAAGCACTCAAATTATTTTACGGAACAAAATTCTACAGTGTTTGTTTATGAAGAAAATGGACATAGTTTAGTAGTGGACTTGGCAGTGGTAGGTTAATGGTTGGACTTGATGATCTTAAAAGTCTTTTCCAACCTAAACAATTCTATAATTCTATGAAAAAAATGTTATATACGCCTTATACAGAAAGGTTTGTGCCAGCATAGAACTGACTTCTCTTGTCCTTTATAAAAGGTGTATTCTAGTAGTTGAAACTGAGTCTTCACAACCGTACAAAAAATTACAATAGAGAGGAGCCATGTAGGCCATGCAGTCAACCCTCCCAGGAGGGCTACCTTCACGGTTAGGCCAGGTTGCTCAGAGCCTTATCCACTCATATTTTGAAAATGTCCAGAAATGGAAATTCCACAATCCTTCATGATAGTACTCATCCACAAAAATAATTGAGTCATTACTGTGAGGGAATGGTGACATTATTCGAATTCTTAATTATGCTCATTGACACTATAGACCAGTAATTCTCAAGTATTTACAAATACATGTCTGAAGACAGGTGACTAAACAAGGCACCACCATTTCTTTTACTTTCAAATACACAGAATACTGTGGAAAACAGAATATCCCCAGCAACCTTACTGGCTAGGGATGAGAGTTGGATATGCTACTTACTGATCTGCCTGGAAAAGATGGATTTATTTAGAGAATGCCCTGTACAGTACTCTTCCTCCTTAGGTTTTTCACTGAACTTTGTCTTCTTAAAGAGTGCAGTGAGGGAGAAAAGGTAAAATTGGAGAGCTGACTACATCTTGCACATACTTCCCATAACACTCAATTTTCTTCAAGGCTTTCAGTATTGCCCCCTTTAGCAGCTATAGTCTAACCTCATATTAGTATAGCCTAAATTAATAATTCTTATTTCAAGCAAACCTTTGCAGGAAAACGGAGTCTTCTGTAATTAACACTTTTCTCTCTTTTTTGTTAGCAGAGAACACCAATTGCACAGACTTCCATGCACATAGACGTTTTTAAAAGAATCAATATAGTAAGTCAATAGTTCTTATTTTCTGATGCTGCAATTCAAGTTCCCATTGATAACATCATCCTTTCATACTAAGTTTTCCTTGAATATTAGCTACCAAATATTATTTCATTTTCATGTGTCATACATGTAGCAAATATCTTAACTCCATCTGCTTTTAAGTATTTCATTACTACAATTTCAGGTAGACCATGATATATTTAAGAAATAAAATTGTTCCAGCTTTGCATCTCCTGTTAATCATTACACTGTGACTCCACTAATCACAATATGTAAGTCACTGCTAAGATTGTTTATAGGTGATGTCAATGTAATGGAACTGCAGTCTTTCTTACTATTTTTCTCAATTTACTATGGGGTTTTTTTGTACACATCACTGCCAGATTCTTTATAGTTTCCCAAGAAAATGTGAACAGCTGAAAAACCCATTGTTCTTTTATTACCTCCTTATTTAATGAATAACATTCAGATATGTTCCAAGGAATTTTTTTCTATTTTTTTTTCACAAAAGTGTTAATTAGAACTTTTTTATTTTTTAATATCTATAACCAGGCACTTTCTGTATGGCTTTGGTGCTTGTAACTAACACAGTTCTTCCCTGTTCATGACAGAGGACTCTTCAAACAGCGAGTCATTAACAGTAGTGTTTACTAGGAGACTGATATTGGGAAATCAAACACACTGTTCTGCAGCTTGCAAAACAAACATTTAGCTATCACAGAAAAAAAAAGCTTTATACTATGCAAGTTTCAGGTGTCCTTTCTTCCCCCTATTTTTTTTTTCCCTCCATCTCTCACATATGTATTCACTGGAATCCATCCATCATATAATAACGTTGCACTCGGGTTTTACGATTTTTCTCTTTCCCTGAATGCATATTGACCACTTTTGGGCACATACTGGAACTGAACTTTGCTGCATACCAATACATTTCCCAAACAGGGAATCAGGCATACAGAAAGGTCAGGTTGCACTGCAGTGCTAATCCAACTGGCAATACATACACGAATACAACAAGGTTGGTTTCATACTAGATTTTCCATAACCTTCAAAGTCATCTCAATAAGCCAGAGAGGCACGTGTTCCCACACTCAACCCTAATTCCTATTCCACTGTGCCCAGCATGCTAACCTATTCTCTACCAAAACCTTCATTCTCCAAAAGGTGGAAACTATTCCTTTTATTTTTAGGACAGCTTCTCCCTACACCACCATCATAAGTCTCTAGGAACTATAAGGAACTTGGATTTTTGTGAATGCAGGCCCAACAGTATCTGCCCACAATAATCTGCTTTCACCTAAGAGATGGCCAAAACCTGCTTTAGACAAACACTTGAGTGCTATATATTCAAAATCAAGAAACTAAGGGAGGATGAACTCCTTACCTAGTAATGCAACCGATCTTCTTGGGAAGAAAGTCAGATCTTCCCTTCTTTGAGAAACTAAATTTTATGTCAAGATTCTACTGTCTGTCATATCACCACATGGAGGTTCTCCACTCCTATGCAGGTAGCTAAGGCTCCAGAGCCAGCCTCAACAAAGACACCAAGAACAGCCACCAGGGTCCACATTTTCAGTTGCACCAGTGAGCACAGCAGAGTCTCCTAGCCATCAGTACCCTGAGATAATTCCCTTGTCCCCATAAATCTCAAATTAGCCTTAGATGAGAGTAATAAATATGCTTAGAAGGCAGTAGTTACCAAGTATACCAGAAAGAAATTCTGCTTAGTAAAACCATGTCACAGGGCACTACCAGCTAAACCCAGTGAGTGCTCAGGCTTGGTATGCATGGCATGGCTGGAACGCTCAGAATCGCTTTGGCTGCTGCCCTTTCGTTCACCAGCTCTCTCGTGGTCCAAGTGCAGACCTCTCTTCTACTGGTAGCAGCAACAGCTGTAGGACACAGCACAGCTGAACCAAAGCACGTGCCATTTCTCATGCACACCACAGTATAACGGGCATGGAGCAGATATACCTGAAGTGGTGTTGGCTTACAGCAGACACAGAAACAACTGCAACAGTTTTCAGTGTTTCCACAGAGATGCCCAACACATTTCTTCTCTTACTCGTGAAATCTTCTTGCTTTACTCCTCTTTTGGAAAAAGATCTCTGCCTACATCTTTACTCTAGCAACAAGTAGGGTCCTACAGAAGTCTGCAGGGTCTTTGTACCCACAGAATATATTTAGCAGTAGGGATTAAAAGGGAAATTATTAACACCTGCAGGAAGCACAGGTACTGTTCCATAAACTTAAAAGGTATGCTGGGCTTTTATTAGGATGAGGTTCTATAGCACAAAACTTCCTTCATCTGAGTGTATCTCAAAACCTGTTTTGTGAACGCTGCTTCAAATGATATAATGTTCCTGAAAAAGTAATGTACTGAGGAAAAACACAGTAAGAGTGCCACCTACTGTTCTCATTTAACTGAAGACTGCTGAACGCCAGTTTTTCCTCAGCTTCCACTGCGCACTGAGGTATGCTTAGCCTCCCAACTAGCTGAATTGATACTGGGTGTATTGCAGATATATTCTGAGGACAACACTCTTTAAACCCGTTTGTGGCGTTCACCAGGAATTGGTTAATGCTTTGCACTGAGCCTTTAGCAACTTCAGTTCAAATCTCAGTCACACAAAATTTCTTCCACCTCTCATGCAAAAGCAAAGAGCTGTAAGATACGTGGAGAATTTACTGGGTAACTATGACTATCTGAATGTCATGTTCTTATATTCTTCCCTAGGAATCTGCTATGGGACACTGATGAGCACATCTTAATGTCTTACAAGTTCAGTAACAGTCCATAAAAGGAACACTTTCCTATACAACCTTAGCCTGATAACAGCACTAAAGCAAGAAATACAGGTAAGCCCTCAAAGATACCAAATATCTGCAAGAAAATAGCAATAATTAGTAGTTAACAGATACTAAATCCAATATTCTGATTCTTTCTTTATATGTTAAACAGATAAAATAAACTATCAAACACACAGACAGGCACATAATTCCCTCAATCTGAACAGAAACAAACCAAAATAAATGTCATGCTGAATGTTTCCAAGGAAGAAAACTCTCACGGCTTTCTTCAAATAGCAAATATTCTGCATTAGGCCTCCTTCCTCAGACTGCCTTTAGAAGTCTTATTTTCTAGTTTATGGTCTCCAGTAAGGATAAACTTCTGAGTCCTTACATAATTTTAATTAACTGAGGATAACATACGTAACTTGCAGAGTTAAGGTGCGTCTACATTAGCAGTTTAGTGAGCAGAATCACTTCTCTTAGGCATGAGTGTGCTGAGTACCAGTTACAAGGAACACACTTTGCGCACGCAGCCTGTGCACACAGTATGGTTTCTCTCCTGAACTAAGCAGAAAGCTTCACACTGGGATGCAATCCAGTGTCCAGTGTTAAAGGGGACATGAAGTACAATCCTTAAAGCAAGAATTCAGCAATCCTGAAGTCCTCTTGCTTTACACAAGCAACAGATGTGGAAATGTTTACATGCCTTGTCCTTCCTCTGCAGCTGAAGGAAATCCAAAATGATCTGGAAGGTAACTGGAGATCAGTCACGAGATTCTGGGCCTTCCAAAGAAAATAAAAGCCAGAGCAGCATCTTGGCGAGATCATCACTGCAAACCACTAGCTGACAGACACAATCGTATACCTGACCTTTCTGCTTCCAAAGAGGACAACTTTAACACAGTATTTACCTCATCAATACAAGTGATCTCATACCACTATTACGACTTCAGTTGAGAATAACCAAACCAAGGGCAGCTACCTGATGGTCACCACCTCGATTCTGTGAAGAGATTATTACTCTGGTGAACTCAGTCAAGGAAAGGACCAAAAATTTCACCAGGAGGTTGAAAAACCTCATGGCAGTCTGCCAAAGTCACAAGAAAGCTGATCAGCGCAGTGCCCCATCACACAGAAACGACGTTACATCAAGTTAAAAGAAAAATGAAGGCAACATTTGAAAAACAGGAACAGAAACTAAGTCACCACTAAACCCAGGCAAACCCATCTCTGTTACAGGGAGCTGAAGAATGTTGTCTGGGAGAAGGAAAACAAGGCTACTGCACTACTCAACCTGCAGTTTCTGGGGCCTGGAAGAGACCTCCTGAGATATATTCAAAGGCTTTGGAAAAAGGAGGTTAACCACACTCCCCAGCAAGAACATCCTAATACCCTGGATTCCCAGCATGGGAAGTTCTGAAACAGAAGAAATTGGTAATGTTAGAGCTCTGACTGACTCAATATAGTACTGGTGGGAGATGGTTAATTCATGTGGTTCATGACTTCTGGAAGATCGACTATCTATTGCTAGGGGTGAAAGCCTAAACCTACCCTTTAAGGGAAAGATCTCTGCCTACATCTTTTCCCTAGCAACAGCTAATGACACAATGAAGCCATGTTTTCACATAGCTACAGTAGTTTGACTTATGGGATAGGGGGAAAGGCAGGCAGAGCAGCTATTTTCATATGATCACACATTTAATTTGTTTTCATTAGGACAAGAGTGAATCAGTTTCTATCCCTGCCCTTATGTGACTGTGTGTTACCCGTACTCATGGAGATGAAGCATCTGGCAATATGTTAGGAGAGTCTGTTCTGAAACCACAGACAGACAGTGCTGTTAAGCAGGGTAAAATTTAATTCAACTCCAGAGAAAACAGCAGTAACAAGGAAAGGATGCTACAAGAAAGACTGCAAAAGGCTGAATGGTGAAGGTGCTGATCCACATACTGCTATGTGTGGGGTCGAGCACACAGATAGGCATTATCCTTTAATTGGTAATGCAGGCTCTGGAATAGATTTTCAGTGGTGCCCTAGGTGTTACCATATTTTGTCATTGTCCTTCCTCTGCTGTGTTTTTTATTTCTCATTTTGTATTTTCTGGTATCCCATCAAAAGGCACTGCAGGCGTTGATTTATTTTTTAAACAAATCCCTACCACCTTACTTTCTGGCAGTACTGGTTCTGGTTAGAAGCAGCGAATGGAAGGACTGGACACAGAAAGTAAAAATGGGAGGAGGGAGCTGGAGGAAGGGGATCTCCAGTTGTAGAATACTTTTCCAGGAAGGAAGGGTGGGATACAGTTACTGGGCAGATACATATTTCTTGCTGAATTCCACTGTTTCAACAGAACACGAGTTTTTCCATCTAAAACCCACAGCTCTCAATCTAAAATTGGCTACCTTTTGTAAAGTACAGCAATTCAACATGTACAACCACTCCCATGCTAATGTTTCTTTGCCAATGGCAATTTCAAAAACAGATCCATTTTTATGTGTTTCACTTTCTAAATATCACGCAGTCCTGCAACTGCAAACATTAGACCTGCAACCAAGAATTATGCAGTCAGGTCTGCAACTCCTTGGTCTGCAGCTCTAAAAATTACTCTTTGCCCAAAATGCTCTTCACAGTCTTCTTCTTGCATTCATCATTGACTTTAAACTGTCTGTGCAACTTGACCCTTCCCACAGGTTTTCTAGGCATGCTGTGTGCTGGCCTCCTAAACTTTTTTTGCTGATATGACTCATACAACTCCCTTTCCAGTGCCTCAAAGATTCCATCCACAAATTTGTTCCTTAGAGAAGGATGATGATTCAGGTTTGAGAGAGAGTTCAAATCTCTGTCCCTACCACAGGCACCTACAACATTTAATGTGCAAGCCTCATTTCCTCTGCAGTAGGATCTCTTGTGCAGGACACCTGATAAGGAAGTGTATCTCAGCACAGCTGGGAAGTCCTCATAACTCAAACTCTCTCACTATTTCACTGAAACTCCTGGCACAGAAGTGTCATAAAATTCATGAACAGAACACTATCTAAAGCCTCTCTCACAATCTTCCCAACAGTGGACTTGTCAGCTGCTGTGCTATTATGGGAGACAAACTTGAATTAAAATACATATAATATCACATTGTCTATGAAGAGTGGTGTGTGAACAAGTAAAAACATCATCACCACAGCAACACCCCAAACCAATCAGGAACAGATCAGCAAAGCCTAGAGACCTATCCCACCAGTCATGAGGGAATGACACTGTGGAACAATCCATGAATCTGTAAAAACTCAAACTGCTAAAAAGCTGGAGGAGGATTAACTGAACGCTTCCCAACCCTCCTGACGCAAGATGTTGCAGTGGAGCTCTCACACTTGTGCCAGAACATTGCAACATGGGAATACTCCCAGGTCATATGCTTTCAGCACACAGATAGCAAGAACAGGTCAACAGGTACTAAGTCAGTATTGCCATGTGTTAAATGTACAAATGTTTACAGCTTTGCAATTATTGCCATATTTGAAAGTATGGAATCACAGAATAGAATCATACAGTATCTCAAGCTGCAAGGGACCTATCGGGATTCTCCAAGCCCAACTCCCTGCTCCTTGCAGGACTACCTAAAACTAAACCATATGACTAAGAGCATCATCCAGACACTACCTGAACTCTGACAGACCTGGTGTCATGACCACTTCCCTCAGAGCCTCTTCCACTGACCGACCACCCTCTCAGTGAAGAACCTTTTCCTAATGTACAATTATATCTTATCCAATGTATCTTATGTGTTTACAATGCGTGCATCTTGATTTCTATATCCAGAGATCAAACCTTAGCCAACATGCTCAGATGGTCTGAGCCATTTGGCCAAACTATATCATCCAAGCTATGGACTGTTAAGGATACTAACAACAGAAAGTGACAACCATGCATAGCTCCAGGATCAAGGGGTGGCTATACTGGCTTCCCAGCTCTTGGCTGTCTTTGTTGCTGAATAACCACCAGCTTTCCACCCTTGACTCTTCACTCATTAGAGGAATATGATAAGCAAGAAGCAGCAGGAGCTCCAAAGTACAAGATTTATACTGAGTGTTCAGTCTCACAGATGAAAAGGCTGAGATCTCTCAGAACAACAATATGTTCAAAAAATTGTCTCTTCCAGTTGCTAATCCTGCTCCTGTCTCTCCCTGGCTCCATGCAGCATGTACTTCCTCTGCATGTTAAGAATGAGGGGTGGGAGGGGCCAGGATGTGCCATAAGTGCATGCCCTTAATCAGAAAATACAATGTTGACATCAAGTTCTGGAATCAGATCAGATACAACCATGAAAGTTGCCCTGCACATCCTAAACACCTCTATTCCTTCATGCCCTTTTATTACAATAGCTGTGTTGCAACTTAAATGCACTGCATTATGTGCCAGGTGCAATGCAGTCACACATCAAAGAAATGTAAAGGTATTTAATTTCCACACCATCCTGTGGAATGACACAAGGCAGTATTTCTGAGCTGAAAAACAATCAATGCAGCAATTCTGAGAGAATAAAACTTCTGAGGGAGTCAAAGAGAATGTAAAGTGTATAATTAAGAGCAGGATCTAAGACTGTCAGGACTGCTTTTTGCTTACAACTATGTTTGGCCTCTTCTGCCCTGGACAAAGACCCCAACAGAAGTAAAATCCAGTTGTGTCAGAACACACTGTGGCTTTGAAAGAATTCTGAGGAGAACATTGGTGGGATTAGTGGAATAATTTCATAGGAAATCATGTTGGTGAGTAGAGAACAAAAAAGACATTTGCATTTCAGACTGTCTGCACAATTTGGGAATAGTGGAGGAAGAAAAGAAAGGCTGAGGAAGCCTGAAGCTATTCTGCACTGAGGAAAAAAGCCCTGACAGAAAGTGGATGAAAGAGATGAAGTTAAGGGAATAAGATTCTGAAAAAAACATACAAAAACATTCATTTCACTTCCAGGCTAATGTAATATTGTTTAGCGAACACAAATAAGCAGTTGATTTTTCTCATTTAAATTGAGGAATAACAGAATCAGAATAATTCAGGTTGGAAGGGACCTTAGGAGGTCATTCTAACTTCCTGCTCAAAGCAAGGTCCACTATGAGGCCAGACCAGGTTGCTCAGGTCTTTATCCAACTGGGTCCTGATAACCTTGAAGAATGGACACCCCATAACCCCTCTGGACAACCTGTTCCATTGTTTCGTTGCCCGCATAGGGAAAAGGTTTTTCCTTATATCCAGCCCAAATTTCTAGGTTCTATTTATGCACATTGTATCTCGTCCTCCCACAATACCACCAGAAGAGCCTGGCTTCATCTTTTTCACAAGCTCATCATAAGCACTGGCAGGTTGCTCACAGGTTCTCCCCAGAGCCACCTCTTCTCCAGGCCAAATAAGTCCAGTTCCCTTCAGTGCCCCACCCCCCGCCCCCCGGAAAAACTTCAACTCCGTAAACATGCCTCTCTGCTGAACTTTTTCCCGTTTATCATGATTATCCTTGTATCTGGGGTACCCAAAGCTAGATGCAGATGTGGTCTAATGAATGCTGAATCCCTTAATCTCCTGGATATGAGGTTAATACAGCCCAGGAGATTGTTGGCGCTGTTTGCTGCCAGGGCACACTGCTGGTTTATGTCCAGCTTTTTACCCCCCAGGCCCGCAGGTCATGCTCAGCAGTGCTGCTCCCCAGCCAGTCAGTCTCAGTTTGTACCACTGGGAAATCAAAATTATAGAACAATGTAGGTCAAACCTCTGGAGGTCATCCAGTCCAACTCTCTCAAAAGCAGGGCTAACCTCAAGGTTAGATGAAGTGGTATCCATCATCTAAACCTGAAACCCACAGACATACACAAAACAAACCACAGGAACTTTCAAAATCTACTTCTAAAGAAATCTTTACAACGTTACTATTATTATTTTCCAAGTAGATCATAACCAATAAAAGCTAGTACTATGAAAATGTAAAGAGATGACTGCAGCTGCAAAAATAATGTAAGCACTCAAAAATAATTATTTGATAATGGCAAGGACAGGGAAGGTGAAGGATTTTAGTGAAATGTGTATTAGAACGAACACCAGACCCAGGCTCACTTCAGTTGAATTGGGTAGCAAATGCAAATTTAATACAGCTTTTCAGTACAACCATGAAGATACGGCAAATCTTCGCAGCAGATAAAAATGATGGCCTGGAAGTGACCACAGCAATAACGATCATCCAGACTCCTCTCCCAGGCTCAGTGTATTTTCATACGGAAACTACTCAGGCCTCTCAAAGCTCTGGAAAGACTATCCAAGACATTCGGTGCAACAGACTACTCCAATAGGAGCAGGCTGAGAGAGAGGCAGGAAGTGCAGAGTTAAGCAGCCCGTCCCCACGGCAGAAATTTAGCATACATGTCACTACCTCCAACATGTATCCACCTCCTATCTCCACTTTGACCAAGGCTCTGGTGAGGAGCTGCCCCATTCACTAGCTTGCTTGTCTTCTTACAGCTTCTCCTCTCCCTAATGGAGAACAGAAGATGATACCCATTAATCCTTCCTTTAGTCCCCCAAACTACCTGCTGTGTGCCCCTGGGAGAATCTCAGCTCTGCTCCCATCCTTGGGGTGGCTGGCAGCAGGGTCCAGTGCACTGCCAGACACATGTTAATGATTACATCAGCACACAAAGGAAGAGATGGGAAGTGGGGAATGGGGAAAGGAGAGAGAATGGCTTGGAAAAAGCACCGGGAAAAATCAAAGGGCAGGTCTAGTGCCATCCCTCTGCAACCTTAGCTCCCTCTCAGTGAGAAAACCAGATCATCAGATCATTCTCACTGGGAGTCTGCACATCTTTGCTGCTGAAGACTCAGATCCTGCCCTCTGAACCAATCCTTCACCAAGCACCCAAAGGCTGGCAGGAGAAGCAGCAGGAAACAGCAGTTCACCCACCCTGCCTGGTAAAGGCAGCCATCCACCACTCTGGACCTCAGTGCCAAACAGAAGAATTGCAAAAAAAAGTGCAAGCCTCCCAACCTTGCCAACGAGTGTGACTTGTACAAAACCACCTGCTTACACAAAGATCTTTACTACATCTGCCCAGAACCAGCTGACGAGATGAATCCCACGTGAAGTAGGGAATAAAAGTTATGTAGACTTTGATACATTATTGTCACTTGCGTTAACTCTTTGGAACTGTAAGGGGATAGGGATGCTCAGACACTTTGCATGTTTGTCAACGTTACTGTTGCTGAGGTTGATCAACTCCTGCACTTGGTGGCTCAACCTGGTCATAACTCATTGAAAGTTGTCTTCCAGCAAGGCTGTGGTCACACATTCTAATTGCGAGTAACAATCCACGTGACAGGCCAACACACCTGTATGATACAGTCACTAACTCAAGAGTTCTTGAAAACAGTATTGTAAGAATTCCTGGTTCTGCACTGTTTTGGTTAGGCCCGGATAAATGCCAGGTGCCCACCAAAACCACACTATCACTTCCCCTCCTGAAATGGACAGGGGAGAGGAAATATGATATCTCGGCTTGAGGGCCGAGATAAGAACAGGGAGAGACCACTCACCAATTACTGTCATGGACAAAACGGACTGAACTCGGGGAGAAAAGGGAGTTTAATTCATCACCAAACAAACCAGAGCAGGATAATGAGAAATAAAACCAGATCTTAAAACATCTTCCCCCCACCCCTCTCTTCTTCCTGGGCTCAGCTTCACTCCCGTTTCTCTACCTCCTCCCCCTCCCTGAGCAGCGCAGGGGGATGGGGAATGGGGTTACGGTTCATCACGTTGTCTCTGCTGCTGCTTCCTCCTCAGGGGGAGGACTCCTCACACTCTGACCCTGCTCCAGCGTGAAGGTTTCTCTCATGGGAGACAGTTCTCCACAAATTTCTCCAACATGAGTCCTTCCCATCGGGTGCAGCTCTTCACAAACTGCACCAGCGTGGGTCCCTTCCATGGGGTGCAGTCCTTCAGGAACAGGCTGCTGCAGTGTGGGTCCCCCACAGAGTCACAGGTCCTGCCAGCAAACCTGCTCCAGCGTGGGCTCCCCACAGGGTCACAGCTTCCTTCAGGCATCTACCTGCTCTGGTGTGGGGTCCCTTCCATGGGCTACAGGTGGATATCTGCTCCAGCGTGGACCTCCATGGACTGCAAGGGGAACAACCTGCCTCACCATGGTCTTCATCGTGGGCTGCAAGGGAAGACTCTCTGCTCTGGCGTCTCAAGCACCTCCTGCCCCCTCCTTCTTCACTGACCTTGGTGTCTGCAGAGTTGTTTCTCTCACATCGTCTCACTCCTCTCTCTTTACTGCCATTTTTACTGCCAGGTTTTTTTTCCCCTTCTTAAATATGTTATCACAGAGGCACTACCATCGTCGCTAATTGGCTTGGCCTTGGCCAGCGGTGGGTCATTCTTAGAGCCGGCTGGCACTGGCTTTATCAGACATGGGGAAACTTCTTGCAGCTTCTCACAGAAGCCAGCCCTATAGCCCCCCCACTAGCAAAACCTTGCCACGCAAACCCATAACATGCATTCAGAGATCTCTGCCTGGAGATCAAGCTCAGGGACACACAAATAAAAACCTGAGCCTCATCAGTTCCAAGAAGACCCTCGAAGACTGGCTGGCTGTTGATCAACATGCATGTTCTGGACAAGGGCAGCAGAGTAACTGCTGGCTGTGATCCAACAATCCTGACATGTAACCTCTGATCAGGAGATCAGAGGATGCAGCTGTTGTCACACTGACCTGCCTCATCACACTAAGACATTTATAAGCTATTTATATTTTGCATTTTTTATATTTTAACTGATATTTAAAGACAAGAAAGTTCCTCCTGACATTTCCCCATGAAACTGCTTGTTTAAATTGAGACCACTGTAAACTGTTTCACCCACAATAGCTTGCAAACTTTAAATAGCTCAAGACAACCACATCCCTCAAACAAAATACATTTTACAATGGAACACACCCTGCAAAGACAGAAATTTTAAAATATCAAATGCAAAGAATAAAATGGTGTAGTACTGGTTTGTTCAGCACAAGGACAGCAGAAATTTGTATTTAATTTTTCAAAGGTATTTTAAATATGGATCTTACACTGCAAAGCACTTTGGCTCCTTAAGGCAGAAACTATAAATGCATTACCACAAAAGCAAATCTGTATCTTGGGCTCTTAATGAAAAAAGACCATTAAAAATCATCTAACTATTTGCTAATTCAAAGACTCATCAAATAAAAGAAATGAAACATTTCCCACATCTGCAGGGAACTTCAAAAACAAAGTTCTTTTCCATTCATGTGGAGAATTGAAGCTACGTTTCCCTCAGCAGCAAATATAAAAGGCACCTCCAAGTGGTCGCTAATACAGTGCCACAAGATCTGCTAGCAAACATCTAGGGCTACCCACTAGAAACATTAAGCATTTAAGTTTGGGATTCCCTATCATAAGCAGGCTTTTTCACCACTCAGCTTGGTTTTTCAGCAAACTAAACTTCAGATAAACATGTGATTTTAGACGCTTTCCTATGTAAAGCAAATGAAGTTTTTCAGTTGTTAAAAGGGAAAAAAATTCCTTTTACCAACCTCCTTTTTTTTGATCTTTCCTCCAATCTACGTGGATATCACTGTAGTGTGGAAAGACATCACTTAGGAATGTGAATCTTACAACAGAAAACTAAGACTGAGTTTTAGAAACTACTTACGTTACTTAGAGTAACAAGAACAGAAATATTTATGTATTAGCATTGGTACTGTATATTTCTAGCTAGTGGAGTATTTAAAAAATTTGGATCTAAATGTAGCTTACTGGCTTTGCAAAGAAGCTGTAAAAGGACAAATACACATGGTTTTCCCTATGAAAGAGCAACGTACCCATTTGTTACCTTTTAAGTATCTCCTGTTTCACATTTAATTCTCCACTAAAAATAATGAAAGATAATCTATAACACAAAAAAGATCTGGTAATACTTATGCATCTGCTACCACCTGCTGACAAACAGCATTATTGGCTTCATCCTAGTCAATCTTAAAGAAGCAACTCCTATTTCCCTGTAAGAAAGTTTCCACTGCTGCTACAGTGGCTGACAGTAAAAGCTACATGAATTTTTTAATACAGTATGCTGTAGCCATAATAAGCCACTAATTTCCTATCCACTCAGCTTGTCTACTTCACAGACCACAGGCCAGCATATTCCGCTCACAAAGCAATACTATATCCTTCATTCACTGAAGCCCTTCAGCTATTGCAGATGGTTACTGTAGTCAATTACTGGGCAATTACAATAAACTGATTCCTCATTTACAAAAACCCCAAACCATTTGACTTGTTCAATTGGCCATAAGACTTTCCAAATGACAAGTCAATTTCTTCCAGTCTTATGTCCCAAACTACAATGTGGAATCAAAACATTTTTCTTCCCCCAGTCTTAAATGCAGAGCTGAATGGTAGTAGAAGTGACCACCTTTGCATCACCCTGCTTAATTTCACAGTACTTTAAGTAACAGCCTTGAACGGTCTCCAGATATTATTGCTGTTGAGAAAAAGACTACAACAAACCTAAAGCAGAACAGCGAAATAAATCCTGTTTCAGGTATCGCACGTTAAATTGCAGAAGCGTGACAGTGAAAAGAGACTAGTTCACAATGATGACCTATTTGGCTGTATGGCTGACTAAATCAAAATAGTACTTTTAATATTTACTTATTTACTTATACATGCACTTCGAAACAATTTGAAAAAAAGCCAAAGCTTCACATCTACTAAAACAAAGTGTCAGAAAAAACAACTTCATGAAAGCAGAATTTGGAGCTATATACAACAGCATGGTTTGTTTGACAAAGCTAATCCTATTCAGATTATTGAAGTCCCCTGGCTTCGCTGATGGGAATCTGAGTTTGAAATCTCTCTTTAAGTGATAGGTCTTTAAGAGTGGTCAGTTCTTCCAGACCTACATGCATTTAGCAAAAGCAGTTCAAATTGATCGGTTTAACCTTTTAAACATCTTATTCACTTTCCATTGTACAGTAATTAGTTTATATATATCATTTATTCATTGGGGAAAAAAAATAGTATTTTTCACTTAATTTCCTGCCTGTAGTGCTCAACTGGGTTTTTTTTTGTCAGAAAAAAAACAGCTGGGCTTAAAAGTCCCTTTTTCCTGCACTTGTATCCCTAAAGCAGATGAAGTTGGACACTGAGCGTTGCCAAGAGAAGAACAAAAAGCCACCACCAATGCTGGACCACCAATCCAAAGCACCTGAACGCCTGACTCTACCGAGGGGATCATGACAAAAAATACTCGCCACTAGCTTCCTAACTTCAGTACCAAATGCTAAAAACATACCTAGGGCTTCTTGCCACTGCTCTGAAAAGGCGCGGTTAGTTTTGAGGCATGCAATTCCAAATACAGAAGCAGGAGAGACGGGTCTGACTCAGCCATCGGGAGATGTGGAAGTCATGGGGCGGAGAGCCACCTTTGCTCTCCTTCCCAACCATGGGTCCACCCACCATCTTTTCCCCCACCCCTGAGGGGACGAGGGCGAAATAAACTGCCGCCTTCCCCTTCGTTGCACTGCAGGGAGAAACAAATCTCTCCCTCCTCTTCAACCCCCTCAGGCTACCGCCCATCGGCAGGGAACCAGCGGCCGCCGAAGTCTCGCGAGAAGACGCCCAACGGCCGCCGCGAGACTTCTCGCGAGACTTCGGCGGGCGCTGCCGCCGCCATGGAGGAGCCGCTAAGCAGCCCGCCGGGGCTATCGACCATGTTGGCGGTAAGGAGGGAGCCGGGGCCGAGCTGGCTGCTCGCCCGGGGAGAGGGGAGGAGGCACCGGCCACCGTGTGTGCGGGAGGGGTGCCCGCTCCTTCCCTCTCTCGCCGGCTTGCACGGTGCGGGCTGGTGAGCGCGGTCCGTGACAGAAATCGGTTGTCGTTTCGGTGCGGGAGCGGGAAGGCTGCTCGCTCCGGCTGCCTGGGGACCCTCCTTCTCCTGCCGCGGCCTAATCTCCTTCCGTTCTGTCCGCAGAGGACGGACTGGTCCGAGCCCTGGCTGGTGGGGCTGGCGGTTTTCCACCTCCTCTGCTTCCTCCTGACGTGCGTCTCTTTCCAGCACTACCGGGTGCAAGTGGGGCACTTCCTCCTCATGGGTGAGTCCTGTCTTCGGGCCCTCCTGAACCGGCATTCGGGGCATAAAGGGCAGGTGCCTGGTTTAAGCTGCTAGTACGGTCAAATAGCTTCTTTTGGTCTCTTAATGGTAACCATTTTCTTCGCGTTGTTATACTTTGCAGCAGATAAATTGCATACAAATCAGTATTTGTCTTGTACATGTGTCTATACATGATAAACTATTATAGAAGCTGCTATGACCTCAAGTTGCGCTGCGTGGGGAGGGGGTTAGATTGGATATGAGGAAAAATTTCTTTACTGGAAGAGTTGTGGAGCATTGGCACAGGCTGCCCAGAGAAGTGGTGGAGTCACCATCCCTGGAGGTGTTCAAAAAAATGTGTAGATGTGGCACTTCGGGATATGGTTTAGCAGGCATGGTGGTGTTGGTTGATGGTGGGACTTGGTGATCTTACAGCTGGCTTCCAACCTTTATGATTCTGTGATAAATATGTATTTATTTACTTTCTGAAACTGTATGAAGTAGTGACTTAAAATTCTCGCCTTAGTAAGTGATAAGTAAGGTTTCTGCATGGTAAATGCTGTGTGTCCAAGAAATTGTTGCTGTGCTGGAGAAGCAGAAAAGAAATCCCCTGAGAGCCATCAGTTCCTTCTGTTCTGCCTTATTCTAACGCTGCAGTTCAGTGAATATGATCGCAGAATCACAGAATGTTTGGGGTTGGAAGGGACCTCTGTGGGTCATCTAGACCAACCCCCCTGCCAAAGCAGGGTCGCCTACAGCAGGCTGCAGAGGACCTTGTCCAGGCGGGTCTTGAATATCTCCAGAGAAGGAGACTCCACAACCTCCCTGGGCAGCCTGTTCCAGTGCTCCGTCACCCTCAGAGGGAAGAAGTTCTTCCTCATGTTCAGACGGAACTTCCTGTGCTTCAGTTTGTGCCCATTGCCCCTTGTTCTGTCACTGGGCACCACTGAAAAGAGTCTGGCTCCATCCTCTTGACACCCACCCTTGAGATATTTCTAAGGTCCCCTCTCAGCCTTCTCTTCTTCAGGCTAAACAAGCCCAGCTTCCTCAGCCTTTCCTCATAGCAGAGATGCTCCAGTCCCCTCATCATCCTCGTAGCCCTCTGCTGGACTCTCTCCAGTAGCTCCTCATCTTTTTTGAACTGGGGAGCCCAGAACTGGACACAATACTCCAGGTGGGACCTCACTAGGGCAGTGTAGAGGGGGAGGAGAACCTCCCTCGTCCTGCTGGCCACACTCTTCTTAATGCACCCCAGGATCCCATTGGCCTTCTTGGCAGCCAGGGCACACTGCTGGCTCATGGTTAACCTGTCATCCACCAGCACACCCAGGTCCCTCTCCACAGAGCTGCTCTCCAGCAGGTCCACCCCAAGCCTGTACTGGTGCATGAGGTTGTTCCTCCCCAGGTGCAGGACCCTGCACTTGCCCTTGTTGAACCTCATCAGGTTCCTCTCTGCCCAACTCTCCAGCCTGTCCAGGTCTCGCTGAATGTCAGCTTTCAGCTGGATTCAGTTCTGGAGCAGGTTCACCATATGCCCTGCTGTTGATAGAAGAAAAGCAAGACTGGTTTGGTACATTGCAGTACCAGCTTGTGTTCTCTCAGCGTTTACTGCCAGACTTCAGCCTGAAAATCCACACTGGCTTTGCCTACCCAAAGCTGTGTCTTTATGGCTGACAGGCTGTGTCATCTCAGCGTTTATTGCCAGACTTCAGCTGGAAAATCCACATTGGCCTTGCCTACACAAAGCTGTGTCTGTGTCTGACAGGCTGACGATCTAGTGGCTTTGAAGAGAGTATTTGGTTTAATTAAGATGGCATGTATTTTAGTTAGATCCATATATTATGAACAGTACCTTGGTTCTAGCCATGGGTTGGATTTTCTGGTGGGTTGGGTTTTTTTACACAGTACCTCACTTCTGTCATGATTGAGGGGAAAAGTGAGGAATTTAAAGAGATTTGCGGGCAAAAAGCCACTTGAAGACAATGTTGACTTTTTAAAATACCAACATTAAGTACCCCAAAAAGGAATCTAGAAACCTTAGTAATTTCTGTACATCCACTTGTTACTGCAGAGTTGAAAATGATCTATAGAGGTGAAAATAATAATGCCCTGTTTATGCACATTAGACCTGAAAGTTCCCTATACAGGCTTTTCTTTCTTAAATTTCATATTAGACATTCAGAATTTCCAATTGCATGCTGTTTACTTTAGACTCTTTATCTAAAGTGTTTCCAGTCTTACTAACACTAGTTTGAATGCCCAAGGTCTAAATGCATTAGAAAATGCAGTGGAATGTATCGTTGCTGGCTTTTTAACCCAGATATGGTATAAACTTGCTGTTAACAAGAAGAGTGCATAAAAATATCCATACTGTGTCCAAGCCTTGCTTATTCCTGAAAAAAACTGAACCACTTTTGATGTGTCCGCAATATAAATAATTTTGTATTGTAGATAGTCAGAAATAACTGAGGAAATTAGGAAATTATCATTTGTTTACATTAACATTGGTTTATCTTGGCAGCTGAGCAACCGTAGGTATGTTTGTACTGTGCATTACTAAGCAGAAATAATCCAGATGATGGCCAGACAAGATAGCACTCCTTCATATCACCAAACTGTTTATTTAATTGCCTTGTGCAGGTTATCTTTAGCCACTGAATCTGGTGTTTTTTGGCTTTGCTTCTTGCAGAAGATGATGCAGGGACAAACTTAACATTTTGTAGTTGTATTGCTTTTCTGTTAAATGTGATTTCCCCAAATTTTCATACTGTCTTGACGGCTTCATATTGCATGTAACTGAGTAAGAGTCTGCTGCTTTTCACCTGACTGCAGCAGAGTACTCTGCTATAAACCTGTTCAAGCAATGTTTGTATTTTACCAAAATGCTTATATATAATTAGTACCCTAACATCAGATAGTAATGTTAGCTATAGCACTGTGACACTGTAACATCTAAAATGATAACTTTGTTCCCTACCCCTTCTGGGGAGTGCTGTCATTTCTTTTTATGGGCAGTACTTAATATTGGTGACTGTGATGCCCAACCAAAAAGATTGTTGGAAAAAATACTGGGGTTTTTTGTTATGTTTATTCCCTTGTATGCTGAGCTCTTGCTGGAAGCTCAGATCAGTAGGATTTTATGTTTGTTTGTAACATAGTGGGTATGTTTGTAACATAGTGGGTATGTTTTGTGATTTTTTTATATTTCTTATAGACTAAATCGGACATTTAAATCGGAACTGGTTTTGTACAATTAAGTATTAAATGTGTAATTTGATCTTCTGAGGATCAAGGAATTCTAGTATCTGGTATGTATACATCTCTAGTATACATGGCAGAACTGATGGCAGTTTATTTTTGAAGAAATACTGAATCTAATATTTTTCTTTTGTTATATAGTGGGCTTAGTGTACTGCGCTGAATATATAAATGAATTGGCAGCCATGAATTGGAGGTAAATGTTTTCACTTTCATTTTCTCATTTAAATGAATGTTCTTCTGAAAGCGTGCGCTTTTTTTCATATCATTCCCAGAAAGCATTAATTTAGAGAGAGTCACTCTTGTCTCATTGGTAGAATTTCATGACAGAGGGTCTGTTGCATTGATTGATAGAAAACTTTTGACCAAAACCATACAGTACAACATAGTTATCAGCTTATAAGAAAAGATAGTTTTTAATAGCTAGTGTGTATTTTTTATACTGCTTAAAATCTATGTTTATATGGACGGTTGTAAACTAACTAGTCAGAGAACTAAGAGAAAAGCAGAATGGGATGGTGAAGGGGAAGAGGATGTGAGATTTGGTGGGATTTTTGTTTTATTGAGTTTTCTTTGGTAGCTATTGATGCTTAATAAGCTGAAGTTAAACACCACTTCTCAAAAATATCACTACTATTTTATGTACGTTTTTACATGCATAAAAACGTTAGAATTTGCCTGTTTTACTAAGTCTGTGTACCAGAATTAAACCGATGGCTTATTTTCATAAGCACTGAACTAACCTTTCCCTGATGTAACTGGAAATTGTGTGTGTAACACTGCTTTATGCAGGCATCTAATTGTAAGTCATTATGTTCCGCTTCAGGCATACATGACCTATATTATAGCTTTGCTGCGCTTATTATTTCTATTATTTTTTTCTAATACAAGTAACCAAAATACCTAAGAAAATAATTTCAGACACTTCAGGATAAGCATGATTTCTGATGTACGAATATATGTACTATTGCATTCACATTAGTAAATTACTTAATCTATGCTTGTTTTATTCAGGTTTAGTGCAGTACATCTTAAAGAAAAGAAGGGCTAGTGTTGTTATAAATATTCATAAGTGATGAGATATTGACTGTCTCCTTGATCAGACTTAATACAGTAGAATGCTGGGGTATGCTTGGGGATGTCAAGAAGTAGGATAATCTGTACAAAGTCCATGTTGAATAGTTACCGTGAAAGTATAATGATATATGAATTATACTGAATAAAGCTTCGCCTTTTTTTTTTAAATTTTATTTCTTTCAGGCTATTTTCTAAATACCAATACTTTGATTCAAGAGGAATGTTTATTTCACTAGTGTTTTCAGCACCACTGCTGGTGAATACTATTATAATTGTGGTATGTATGTGTTCATTTATATGGATGCTTTCATTAAACTGGTAAGTAAATGCATGTGGATTAGTTAAATTTAATGATTTACTTACTTTTCAGGTCACCTGGGTTTACAGAACTTTGAATGTAATGACTGAACTGAAGACACTACAGCGGAGAATGAAAGCAGAAAAAGAGAAAAAGAAGTGAAAGTGCCTAACACTATTAAATTGTAAGATTACTTGTCCAGGTAGTCAGTTCTTCTGTACATTTGTCCACAAATGACAGTGTTTTTGTGTATGATGTCAAGAGGACTTTGCAACATGTGGCCATGGACAATTAGGTGAGAGCAAGCGTCTGACAGTACATTTGAATTGTCTGTGAAATTGAGAAACCCAGTCTCAACAGGTCTTTCTGCCCTTCAGTGTAAGATAGTTTTCACCATGACCAAGGCTGTTAGTATAGGTGAGACACAATCTTCCAGTCGGTTTCCATTTGCCTATGTATTTTTTAACTATGTCTTAACTGTATGTTTATTAAGTATCCTGTCTTCTGCTGCTTAAGCCAATTGCAGCTATGTTGTGAATTCCAGTAAATGAGGGATTGTATTTAGAATACCTCAAGAATCCATGCTTCTGTGAAGCGTTAAACTTCTTTATAAATCAAGTTTCATACTTCCTATGTGTATTGTGTGCCAGCAGCATTTTATAAATAAAATTATCCAATATATCTTGGAGTTAATTTGAGTTAATTTTTAGTAAGATTTTTTTCTTCCCCCCCCCCCCCCCCCCCCAAATTACTAGTTTGGTAGAATCTTGTATTTCGTTTGTGTCATTCAAAATGACCTCTGCATTTTTATCAATTTATAATCTAATCAAATATTAGATTACTTTTTATGCTTTACTTTTTTTTAATAAATAACTAAAAATGAAAAATGGACTTCTGTTAAAAATGAAGAAGACTTCAGTTTTGCTCGGAGTAACCTGTGTTTATTAGATTAAGGAAATTTGTGGGAGGAAGCGAACACAATGGAAGACTGTCCATACATATTTAGTAAAAGTTGTATCTGGAAGTGGTTAAACCTTTGTGTGGAGACCTAGCTAAGCTTCTGTCTAAAATAGATGTAATTGAAGAATAGGAAAGATGATCTACAAAATTGAACTTGGGCTAATGCGAAGAACAGTTCGGTACAAAAACACAGAACAACAGTATGTTTTTAAACTTGTATGTATTTGTGAAATTAATTTTAAATACTTGAATAGTCTTCGCAACAGTGGAAATATGGACCTGAGGGAGATAAGCAGATGAATGCGCAGACGCAGTTTGCGAGTCTCCTGGTCAGGGAGTGAAACTGTTTCTGGAGGACTTCACAGCATTGTGGAAGGGCAGTGCAGCGTTAGCGTCTGGGACTTTGCCTTTCCGATGGATTAACTTAGCGTGCCTGTCCTCGCTCATTGCTCTATCAAAAATTACAGACTACTTTATATTAACAAACTAAATAGATGCAGGCTTGCTATGTTGTCCTGTAATCTCTGTTCTCTTGCAACTCTTGATGCAGTGTTGGGTAGTGTTACCTCTCCATGAAAACATGTCTAGTGGTCTGGTAGAAAGCATGTGCCTTTTGGGAACAGTCCCCATTCTGAAGGAGTGAATAAAAGCTGTCCAAATGGCTGCAAGGTAGGCTGTGGCACCTGTTTCCAGGACCAAGGAACAGGCCTGTTTGATTTGATATAGACAGATGTAGTCCTTCCAGGCTGGTTTAGAAAAGTTCAGCTTTGCTCGTATGATTTGATGGGGAAAGGTATGCAATTTTTTATACATGGCCCTAAGCATGACCACACAAATGTGCTCCTGCCCTTCCTCTTGTGAACTGTTCTGCAACAATATCGATGCACAGTTGTTCTAGTATCACACTTAAGGCTGTAGTACCTTGTCATACTGAGATACCACCTCTTGTGAATAGCCTTTGGCTTTACACCATGTATGGATTTGATTCATAGTAAATGAGGTGGTTCAGAGCAGCTAAGCATCAAGTCTCTTGCAATGGAGAACAATATGCCTTATTTAGTACATCCAAGGCAAGCTTTCCCAAAATAGTTTAGTATGTTGTCTACTTTCTTATGTGTGAGGTTAGAAAAAATTGAAACTCCCCCTTGTGTAACTATGTGGAACTAATGAGATACAGTGATTAGAACTGTGTTTTTTCTAGCATAACGTAGACAAGGTAACAGAAATTACTTTTTCCGTATTGCCCAATTTTATGTTACTCTTGCTTGGCACAAGCTTTATTAGAGACGTCCTCTCTACCTTTGGAGATCCTAAGTGAAATAAAATCTATTGCTTGCTTAAATTCTCTTTCCTCTTCCTCTCAGTGTAGTTGACCTTTCAGGCAGTATTTCATTTTGTGTTGCATTACCAGAGTAATTCTGCCCTTTAATACAAGATCCCAGGGCGTTACAGCCCTTTAACAAAGTTGAAAAACAGAGAACCCTAGAGTGTGTGGCAGGCACTTTACTTTTAACCAGCAAATCCATTTGAGTTGTGTATTATCTATTGATTTATGGTAGCAGTGACATAATGTGATAGCTAGTAGGAGGATAATACTTGGTTTAGAAAGTATCAGCATGATGGGTTTTTTTTTTGTCTTCTAAAAGTATTGCTGAGTGAAAGTATAAAGAGCTTCAAATTCCAAAATTATATCTGTATTTTTTTTTGAAGGATGAACATCTTGGAATGTATACTTCAAAATTGTAAGCTTGGTGATTTTAAACCTTCCCTGACTACTGAAACTATAATAAGTAAATGTAACAGTTACAGAAGATAAATTTTCACAAACAAAAATGTGATTTCTATATATATGTTTGTCAGAAAAATATTCCCATTTTCTACCTTTCAGAAAGACTCAAACTTTTATCTGAATTGTCCTCTAGCTAACCCTGCCTAAGAAACACTAAGTTTAAGAGCTAAGTTTAAAGAAAAAAAAAAGTAGGTATCTTTAAGAGAAACCCTCAGAATTAAGTGTTAAGCGTGGCTTTTCTTCATTATGTGACTGGATTTATGAAGTGATAGTGCAATAAAGTAATGTAAGGACCTACTTGCTGACGAACCAAAATATTTACATTATGAATTTAGAGACTGTTTTGCCTATTTAGAATTTTGTATGTATAAATGAATGAGAGCCAAATGTTTAAGGGTGGTGGAGTGTCTTTGCTTTTAATTGGGAGATCTGAATTTAGTTTGCTTCTGAAAGACCCTGTTTATTTCAGTTTGGAACATGCACACAGAAAAGCTGTTGGCTGCTCAGTTGGAGCATTTGGAAAGTAAGACGAGACAGAGGTGATTTGTTACTGCTTCTGTGTATCTCGCAGACAGTGACTCAAATCTTCAGCTTTCCTTAATACGCCTTTCCACAGCAGCACATGGTGTCAGCCAGTGTGGAAAAACATTAAAAGGGAGAAAGTAATATTAACCTGGCAACTTTACCATAGTAGAAAGTCATTTTGTTGCATATAAATGTGAGAAAAGATAGATTAGCAGAATTTAGTTGGCAGACTTCCTGGAGTTTGAAGTTGGCCTTGTTCCCTGTCGAGAAGTAACAACTGAGATGAGATGATTTTCCGAGAACGAGAACCTGGAATTCTGTCTTTTTCCACATCCACTGGAACGCCGTATCCTTAGCTTGGAGTGTATTTTCACCCCTCTTTGGTCCAATGAATCTCATCATTCTAGACAAAATGAAACAGGTCCAATAAGGGAATTTGAATGTCTGTTCCTATGAGTACTTGCTAACTTAGTACACAGGTGGTTTGGATATCCCCAGCTCATAAAAAATGCCTGTCTCCCAAAGGCACAGAAGGTTAGTGCATTGAGGTCTGCATCCTTGCGTGTATTCTAAATACAGAACTTTGAAGGACGGTCTTACTATTTTCTGTCAGCTGGGTCTTAAAAGAAGGGATCTACTCCAGAAAAGCTATGTCATATGGTGATCATCTGTGGCTGTGAATCCTAAATGGAGGAAGAATCTATGGAGAATTGCTTTGTGGATTTTGAGAATCGTAAGATCAAATCTTGAACTGTGTTATAGGAACTGGGAATGTCAGTAAAAGGAGTAGTGATTCTTTGTGTGAACAAGATACAAAAGAATGTAGCCGTACAGTAGAGAATGTTCTATTTCTTTAAATACAGCTAAACATTTTTTCTTACTTTTGTTGTAAGCTTGATTAAAAAACAGAAGCAAAATGTAATTTTTCACTGTAGTTGAACACACCATTTTTATAATTAATATATCAAAGTAAGTTTATTTAAGAAACTCACTGTGTGTATTTGTCTATTTAAATGTTCTTAATATTTCTAAATATGTTTAAAATATTTTAATGTGTTTCTACAAAATACAAGTATTGGTGTTTTTCTGTGTGTCAGGGGAACAGATGATTACAGTTAAGCAAACTCGCCACTGGATGTCACTGCCTCACACGAGAAAGCTGACTCAACTCTTTCCTGCTGAGCTGGTTCCTTTCACCATGGCTTCATAAATACTTTCTCCAGGATTTTGGAATGGCCAGGAAGGCTTGGACTCTAGCCTCTGAAAGCATAAATTGTTATCTGAGCTCCAAGGTGCATCTCCGATCACTTTGAAATGTTTATTGACACTCTTGCTTTTTACATTAAAGAAGTACTTCTTGTAGCAGTGATGATGTGCATATATGCTTCCAGAATCAGGACTGTCGGGGTATTTTGTGATTTAAAGCTTCCTAATGCAACAAGGAAGGAAATGCCACTTTCACTCATACCTAGATTTCATATGGAGGATCATGTCTTCAAGCAGTTCAAAAGTTTAAGAATGAAAAATAATTACATTATTGTATGAGCAGTATGCAGAGAAGCTTACTGAAGCAGTCTGGTTGTGCATATGCAGAGCTTGTGCCTGTCTTCCACTTCTTTGTGATTTACCCTTGCATGATGCATCATTACCAAGTCTGTCCTTAATATGCTATGTAGCTAGCAGACACAGTCATGATTGAGGTTCTCAGAGTATCAGAAGTCACTTCAGACTTTCTCCACAGTCAGCCAGACTGTACTTGGCAATGTTCAGAGGCCTTGTAACTTCATTTGAGAACTAGTAGGTGCAGCTTGGTGTTCCCCTTTGTGTACCAGGTTTTGAGCCTGTTTTTTTATTTGTCCTTGGAATCCATCTGAGCTCTGTTTCCACCCACCACCTCTTTGAGAATACAGACTTCCAGTTTGCACTGACTTCAGTCCCCTTTCTGTGATTTACATGTGTGCACATACATGTAACAACTCTGAAAAGATTAAGTAATTATAACCCAACACGCTTGCAAAATGCCAGCCTCGTAACTCAAAACCAATATGCTTTATGGACCTCTGTTCCAGTTCCTCCAAATTTTGGCCATACTTACACCACTGTTTTGCTGCAAAACTGGAACAGTGTTGTACTGAATAGGAAAGATCTCTAAGGACTCAGAAGGAAGGCCTCTACATTTTCTGTGTTTGCGTTCATTGTTTCATATAAATATGAACTGCAGGAACCTTTCTCATACAGTTTCACAGGCATAATGAAGCCAGGAAAAGAGCTGTAACTGGTAATACGTTACACTGCTACAAGCACTGACTTCTAAGTGGTCCCACTGAAATCCTGGTCCTGTTTTCTTTGGCACTGTCTGTAGTTAGAACCAGTTGAAACCAATGTCAGGATTAAATGTGTTGCCTCTTTCATCTGAAAATGTTATAATAATTAGCAAGGCACTCAGAACTCATAGAAACAATGAACATTTCTTAAAATGGACAAGTTTCAAGTGTCATTTATAACACACTTGTTAATCCAGCCCTGAATCAAAGACATACAATCTTGTATACCTTTCCTCCCTTCTGACCCAGCAAAAACCTGAGAATAAAGGTTTGCACAGTGACCCAAGGGGAGGCAGAACGAAGTTCAGCTGGTCAAAGAGGCATCTAGGCTAGGATCCTTTGCTGAAATCATACTTACCTCTCAGTCTTAGTACAGTGTAATAAATACACTTAGGTAGTTTCAACTAGCAGGGCAGGATGTGAAGTTTTTCATATAATTAGGACTGATACACCTCGATCTTCAGGAACACTAAACTTGGAAGCGTTTTAATAAAGTAGAAACAAGTTTTTAGAAATTCTGAGTCATTTAAGTAATCATGCTATGGAATTGGGATACGCACACGAACTAAGAAGTGTGCTATTCCTTTGCAGTCTGCTGTAATGATCTACTCAACTGCTCGTTAGTAATATATCTTGAAGTAGTATATAGTAGGATCTACAAGATGTGAATGAATCATTTTAGGACCATAAACTGTAAAAGTCATGCCTCTGATACCGTATTCTTCACTTTGGTTTAGGGATTAATGAGAGTAATCAGCTTCCTATGGCCACCCTTGAGAGAATGTGATTTGTAACGTTTGTACTCAAGCAAAAGCATCACAAAAATCAAGAAGCTGATGTACCAACCAAATAATATGGAAATCCTCAGCCCTTCATGGCAAAGTGTTTTCCAGCAGAATTCAGGAAACTGTAAGGTTTTTGGCTGTTCAAATACATTCAATCCACAGCAGTGTTGTAAAATTGGATTAGAAACAGATTTAAGGGCTTTACTTAAAGGTGTTGGTTTTGTAGGTTAATTGATACTGAGACCCCTTGTAAGTAATAACAATCTGTTTTTTCTTTAAAATCACAGAGTCAACACAAACAAAAAGTCAAATTTTATTTATTTTCTTGTTTCAGTGGCCCTAAATCCAATATTGAATTAATCATTCTACAGTAATTTTCAAAAAGCAGGACACAACATCCCTCTGATTAAGAAGAGCTAATTTATAAAAAAAGCTCACAAGACCGATTCTAGCAAATTGGTTTATTGATTTTTACCATCAAAGATTCAAACTAATTAGTAAATAGTGTGTGTTATCCAAGTTTTCTTCTTCTATGTTGTGGGAAGGACAAATTTAACACACAAAATTAGCTGACTGGATTTGTATGTGAGTACACAATGACAATTGTAGTGGTATATGATTTCCACGTAATTGTCTTTGAAATAGAAGTAAAAATATTCCAAAATATTATTAAGTAGAGCTTCTTCAGAAACTGATTTGACAGTAGCAGTTGGATACTTAAAAAAAGAAAATATACAGAATATATAGCTTATGAGTAAGCTATGGTTCCCTAAACCATCAACTTGTATAAAGTTTATAAAAAGTCTGACAAGTTTTATATTTGAATGAAACGTACTGGAGAGATTGATTTATAAATCTGTGTCAGAAAAGAGAATCATAGTATCGTAGAATAGTTTGGGTTTCAACAGACCTTTAATGGTCATCTAGTCTAACCACCCTGCAATGAGCAGGGGCGTCTTCAACTAGATCAGGTTGCTCAGAGCCCTGTCCAACCTGACCTTGAATGCTTCCATGAATGGGGCATCTACCACCTCTCTGGGCAACCTGTTCCAGTGTTTCACCACCCTCACTCTAAAGAATTTCTTCCTTATATCCAGTCTAAATCTACCCACTTTCAGTTTAAAACCATTACCCCTTGTCCTTTCACAGCAGGCCCTGCTAAAAAGCCTGCCTCCATCTTTCTTGTAAGCCCCCTGTAAGTATTGAAAGGCCACAAGATGTCCATGGAGTCTTCTCCAGGCTCAACAACTCTCTTAGCCTTGCAAAGAAAGTAAGCTCTTCTCCCAGCTCTGAAGAAACTCATGGAATTTATGACTTTCAAGACTTCTATGTTAAGAGAAATCATCCAAATCACAATTTTGACACTTTAAGTGAAGTGAAATAAATTAGAGTGTTTCAGATTTTTTTTGTAATGTGAACTGCAAGTCATATCCATATGTTTGTAAAGCGAACAGTAAAATTAATACACTCAAAGACAACTTTGTCATGGTTGTATCATGATTGAGAAATATAATACACAAAATTAAATGCATGCTAAAACTACAGAAAAAAAAATTACTGTATTTTTTCAACTGATGACTTATTTAATCCTTGCGCATGTTAATACATGCCAATATTGACAAATTCCAGACTGCAATAGCTCAAAAATGTCACCAAAAATCCTTTGAATTGAAAGATGGAGACCTCATCCTCTTAAATATAAACTGCCCTGTTTTATAAGTCTAGCTGAGGCTTCATGCAAAATGTTGAATGAAAATGCTAGAAGTATATTAATTGCATTAAAGTTAATATTAATTGCATTTATTTTACCTAAGAAAGTATGAGTTAAAATACTACCAGTCAGAATATTAAATAACACCAAAGCCTTCTGGTTTTGTTGTATGTATGCCCATTAGGTAGACACATTATTAATTCAATTCTAATTGGCAACAACCATTGTCACTCAATATCATCAAATTAGCTATCATAGAAGATACCCTTGTACAGTGGTCATCTCATTTAAATTTAACCCAGGTAAGTGTGATACACTATAGCTCTATTAACTCATCCAAAAAAGATAAAGTGGAGAATACACATGGTTGTTTCAATGAAATACCTAATTGACAGTATTATAACTTAGCTAGAAAGCAGTCAGTTTGCTTTGTAACCCTTAGAGGGCTCTATTGCTACGTAGTACTGGGAAATCAGCTAATTTGACATCTTAACGTACTCTGACATCTACTGTAATTTAATTTAGGCCTTATATTAACTCTGTTTACATGGTTTTAACTGTGTGCAGAACCTTCCAAGCTGGTTAAAAGGTCTGATGACGTAGATTTAGGATTGTGAGATGAAGTAGAATGTGTACAAAGCTGTTATGTATAGATTTACTGGAATTAGTATCATAAATGCGACAGGATTTTCAGTTCCCAAAGTTCGAAAGCATGAGGACTGGTCCAGAGGCAAAATGATTAAATCATGACTTCATAATTTCTCATGATTTTCCAAATGCTTCACTTCCTATCCTGAGTGTCTGTGTGTAAATTACAGCATTGCAGTGCAGCTTTTTCTCTTTAACAAGCTAATATACTTAAAGCGGTTGGGGCTCCGAACAACAAATCTCTTACAAAGAAAGAAGCCTAAGAGTCCTTCCAGGGGATTCAAGATGCGACTCAGCTCCTTTCTAGAGTCATGAAAACTGCGAAGAGTAACAAGAGCTCTCGCAAAGGGCTAGCATGACAAATAAGACGTGTTTGATATGAAAGAGAAGAACGAGCATGGGTGTGGTAACAGTGAACTCACATCCACATATCTACTATGTCTAGAAGAAGATGCTAGTTTAAAGGCCAAACAGAGGGCTACCGCACTAACTGAGACATAAGGGACCTTGAAGGACAGTTGCAACTCCAGAGATGGTTCCCTTAGGATCCCCTGTATGGAGCAAATGGAAGGGGGCTGGAATGGAACTGGAAGTGAGGTGCTCATAGAAACAAATTTGAGTGAAATGAGGCATTGAAGTCAGATGTGCTTTTGATTGTTTGAAGTGTTTTTTTTAAAGAGCTAATATTTTGAAGGAAAAGGTAAGAAGAAAATCAAGGCAAAGAATAAGCAGAAGAATAACTGCTTAAAAATACACAACATGAGGTGGATGTTCTGGGACAAGTGGAGGAAATAGGAGAGCGACTGGATATTTCTACATCTGGGAGAAGGAAAGAAGACAGTTACCTGAAGAAAAAGAAATGGATAGTGAAGTAAAAAGAAACATTCCTTACAGCCTGCCAACATTCTCCAAGAAGAAATGGACACATTCCTGTGGACAGATCCTCCACAAGAGCTCCTGTGTGAGGGGCCACAATTACGTTGCTCACATAAGCTGGAAACTCTTCTAAACCCATCAAAACATGAGAATGGAAACTTTTTTTCAGAAATAGCAAACACTTCATAAACAGATCAGTGCTGAGAGTTAGAAGCCATTTAACCTCATGCAGCGCCTCCAGCGCTCTGCTGAATAGACTGACCACAAGATGGTTCTCCCTGTTCCTTTACTCTATGGATTAGGGTGTGCCTTAGAAGTCAAGATCTATTCCCTCAGCTCAGTTCACCTAGAACTTGAAGAAACTAGCCATGACCATTTCAGCTCACAAATCAGGCAACCACAAAGAGGTGTCTTTGCCAGGTTCAATACTTTCAATTCTCAGATTCACCTGATTTGAGCTCTCCGAAGTGAAACCGCTGCCAGTGCGACCTCTTCCTTGACTGCCTTTCCATTGCAGTGGAAATGGGGAGTCCTGTGTTGGTCCACCCAGAAGTCTCTGATGGGTTTCCTTACAATAAACCACGCTCTAGTCACTACAGGATTCAGTGTCAGGAGACTCGTTCAGAGGGTCACTGGTTGACTGTATCCTGGGGCATGCTAGTTGACCTCCCTACTGAAAATGGGGAAACTACTCACGTTGCTAAGATTCTCTCAAGGGCTTGGTGATAATGGACTCTATAAACACAAAGCTATCGTTATTGATGTTACTCTTTATTCTTGAAGGAGGAGTTCATTTTCCAAGAGAATAGAAAAAGAAAATAGGTATCCTGGCAAGAATGGGATGTTAAAGAGTAAGAAACCAAAATTTTATGCCGTCTCGATTTAAAGTATTTTTCTAATACTAGTAAGCCTCATATCTAAAATAAGAAAATAATATTTTAGAAGTCAAATGAATGACTGTAGTGCTAGGAACTGTAGAATAGTTTAAGGTGAAAAATATGTATGGGATATATTCAAGTTCCAGCAAATTTAAAAGAAATAGGCAGGAAGGAAGGAAAATTATTGCATGAATCATACTCCCTTGGGTAACAGTGTCAGCAGACTTGAAATCATCATGTTGCATAGGACAAACAGATGAGCAAATTGATGAGTAACTGACAAAAACTTTTTTTTCCCCCTGAACACTGAACTAGCAAACAGCTCTTTTTATATAATAAAGACGTGAGGTAATCACTACCATCTCTCTGAAAGTCAGAGCTATAAAGAAGGATATAAAAGAGCAGATGGTGCGTTATGATGATGCCCTCAGCAAATGCAAGTGGCCATACTACTGCAAGAATGTTTCTGCATGGAGTAATTTAATCACAATGAATGGATGTTGCCCTTATTACTTTGTAACAGGTATTTCTGGCATGGTTTAACCCATTAGGTTTGCCTCTGTTCTTCACACCACATGGCTCAAATTTCTTAACTAGAAGGGTTTCAATTTAAGCTGATCTCTTGCTGGGCCTAGGTTTGCTCCTCTGCTAGGCGGAGTGAGAGCCAACACATAAGCAGTTTGGATAATCAAGGAGTATTGACTTGGGCCTAAACTAACAGTATAGACCAGTGTTTTTTTAAACCCTTTGAAACTATATTTGGTTTGTGTCTATCCTGGTGTGATCTCTCAAATTCTTTTTTTTTTAGTTCTTTCTTGGTTAGGCAGGGAGGTAATGGATGAGATGTATTTCATTCTGCAAGTTTTTATGATTGCTCTTCCACCTTGAGGTGACGCCAGCCATTCCCTTCCTCAAGCAGCAGTCCAGTTAACCCTGGAAAGTGTTGGTACAAAACTAGCAGTAAGTTATTAGAACAATATCACAATTCTAATGTGAAAATCTGACCAAATCCAGAAATAATTTGATATCGCCAAAGCACTAGTAAAAAGATATCTACAAGAAACAAGATGGACACTGAGGAGAAACAGAAGACAGTAGGGACTGGTGGAGAGCCAACGAGGATACTCCTTTTTTTTCTCTGACTTCTCTGAACACTTAATATTTTCTTCTCAAATGAGATTTACAGCTTGAAAATATTGATAAACTCTGCATTACAGCAAGATTTTGAGACAGTTCATGTCTTTTAAACATTACACATTACGCAACACATGAACTTTAGTTATAATTTACCAAACTCTGTTGTGAGAACAAAGGATAAAAGGTTCCCAAATAAGGTGTGAGAACAGTTGTAGCCTAGCTGCAATGTGGTATGTTAACTGTTAGTGGGAGAGATGGAAGTACGAGTGGTAAAGTGAGAGGAAGACAGAAGACAAATCTGTGTGGCATATGTTCCAAATAAAAAAGACAAATTGGTAATTATATCTGACCTGCTGTACTTTGCAAACCTTCCAATTCCTTATGTCAATACATGGAAAAGGCTATAATCTTCATTCTCAAAGAATATGACTATTTAAATAGCATCTGCTTCAACACTTAAAGATTAAACACAAAAAATTCTAAGACTGCAGTCTCAAAGGTACCTCATTTGCATTTATACCTGTCTTTTATATAGCTTGTGGAATGCCTGAAATCCATTTGCCTTCACTAAGATGTACTGTGAACTATTTATTACAATTTAAGAAAAACACGAAATACTGAAGTAATGCTAAGTAATACCACAAAATACGTTTATGGATGTAACTTTCTATTTTCTATTAAAAAGGCTAATGGACAAATGAAAATAAAACAAATACAACCTTTCCTTTTATGACATAAAAGGCAGAAGGGTCACATAACTCTCCTGGAGAATCAGAAATTGGAATAGAGAAATTATAAACCCTCTTTCACATTTTGAATGTTCCTGCCTGCATTTGTGAAACATAAATTCTTAGCTTAATGTTCTTGAATGAAACAGCTGCAGAGATTCTATTTTTTAAGTACATCTGCATGATCCAGTTCAACAATCACAATTCACGCAGACATTCTCAGCTCGGTTTAACCAGCTACCTGTTCACTGACAGTGGGGGAACCACACGAACATGTCAAATTAACACCAGGTGGCTGGCAAGCACGCAGCTCTGGGCTGTCGCAGAAGAAATTATGGCAGAAGCTTTTGTTCAATGTCCACTGGCTTGAAGTTCTCAGTGGCTATATTCTCCACTTAAATGATTTTTTAAATTGATACTAGAAGATGTAAGTCCCTACAGGCTTCCCTTGTAAGAAGACAAGACCCTTCAGACTAAAATACTTCAGACCTGTCCAAACTTTCAGCCCTCAATCTGTTTAAGAATGTTTGCTTTCAGATAAGCAACCAACTCAAACCCTTAGGGACTCTGACAGTTCAAGTGCAGAGAAGTTCTGCTTTCTCTGCTGAAAGCTGAGAAATTATGTCTGCTCCATGAAGTTTACCAAATTCTGCATTTAGGATGTCTGAATGTACTGTATTCTGCCATTTTCTTTCTTCTAGCAGACTGGGATAAATGTTTATAAAAAGCTATCTTATTTTGGATTCCTATTTTGACCCCAGTTCGAAAAGCTCATTATAATCTATCCTAGTGTAAGGAAGAATGGGAAATGCTATCAGGGATTCCAGCAAGACTTCCCTTTCTGACCCTTCCTCCAGGCAGGAGAATCATCCAGATTAATGACAATCAACATTCAGGAGCTGATGCCTGACAGAATGCATCCAGCTTTAGCGTAAGAGGCGTTGTGGCGCTTTTCCTCACCACTGTAGTTTAAGAAAGTGATAGTGGCGTAGCCTTTCTGTAGGTGTTCTCACAGCAAGGAACTGCACCTTCTGCCAGTGCCTCATGGTTCTGGTTCTGCCCTGAAGCTCCAAGAAAACTGGATGCCGAAGAGGACCTTCTCATTGAAGCAAAGGAAGTAATGTAGTAAACTCCTGTATTGACCTCTACTGCTGATTTTGAGATCGTCTCAGGATTTTATGCCCTGCCATCCTAGTTTTCAGGAATGATTTGCTTTTCCCCTTACTAGAGTTTATGGCTGTCTCCTTCATTTACAAATAAATTGGAAAGCTGTCACACACTGTGGAGTGGACACCACTTGGGCTGTGCAATGCTGTTTAAGTTCAAAATCAGAATACTGCTTGCCTTTTCATTGTGTAGGTTATGTTTCTTAATTTTTCAAGAGGGTAAAATTTACTGATCTATAAAGACAGAATATGATATTTCCATACTGAGAGATAATAGGAAAAATTAGTAAAATAATGGCTCCGCTGAATCAGACCAAATCCATTCCAGTGTCATGTCTCCGACAATGGCCAATAGCTGTTACTTAGTGAAGTGTGCAAGAACAAATAAGTTACATGGCCCTGGAAGCCCACCACCACCTGGTGATTTTTACTACGGGACATCCTGGTAAGAATATTTGCATTAAGTAGCTTTTGATGCACTTTTTTTCCAAAGATTTTGTCCTTTTTTTTAACTTATTAAAATTTTTAGTAACATTAATGCTAATTTGCTTGAAGTCCTTCTGCCTTTTCCAAGCTTTTAATGACCTCCAGTCAACTCTGAAAGCAAAGTACATGAATACATGTGAGCTTGTACACTGTACGTGATAACTGATACGTGTTCCAGATAACTGGACTATCTGGTCTTTGTCTAAAATGATAGGTGAATGCCAATCTGACTTGTTACCTTATGGCTTGACAAATTCAATGTGATAAATAATGCGTCTACTTTCTTGTCCTTCTCTGTAGGAGTGGGTGGGACTTTTTGATGAAGTGTATGTCAGTAACTGATTGAAACTGATGTTGTGGATTTTTTTGTTGTGGTTTGTGCTGGGTAAATTTTTTTCAGAATGAACTCTTTTCAGTAACATTTTTGTTTGTAGAGGTTTCTCAAGTCTATGCTGGAACTGCTGATCAGGATGATCAGACAGAAACGGATGGAGAGAACCTCATGAAAACTAATAACTCAATGAATGGGACCCTCATTTGGAAAGGGATATAACTAGATTCACACTCCCAATGTAGATTAGACAGGAGCCTGAGACTCAACCCAGTGGAGTGCATTTACCAGCAGCCTCTTAGACCTTCTTGCTGTCTCCTGTCAAGGACCACTTCAGCCCAAGAGAGAGCTCAATTATTAGACAATGAGAAAACCTAGTTCAAAGTCTAACCTGGTGTGACAAGGTGCACATGCAGTCATGCCTGTTGGTTCTCTCCAACCTCAGTGAATGGCCTAGCCATCGAAATACTCTGCAATGCAGCTCCCTATTGTTTTTTTTGTTTAGATTATGAATGTAGTTAAAGAATATATATTTTGAAAATGCTTTTAGGAACACGCTAATAAATCTTAAGTTATTCTTTAGGTATCATACTGGAAATAGGCAGACAGTTTTTTAATTGGATCAATAAAGAAATACAAAGAGAAATCACTGCAAAATATGCTTAAATTTAGCATTAGTTTTAATGTTCATAATACTTACGCAATTTGAAACGAGTCAAGAGACACAGTAGAAAGGATTCAGTGTTTGAGCTCTGTTATTTTTTAAGATTGCCATACAACATTCAAGAAAAAAATATACTGCTGCAAAAGCTTATGTACATGCATAATTTTCTTAAATAATCTTCTGTCTTGCCTGATTATAATTATTCACATGCATGGGAAGTTGTAAGATGATGACTGTCAACAGGTTCAGTAAAATTAACTTTTAACCACATGCATATGTCAAGGAAGGACTGTTGCTAATCTTTTTGTAACAGCTTAAATTATCATTATTCTTGCTGTTGTTGACAGCTTTTTCCTGCTTAACTGTTGAAAACATTTTAGTAATATATGGTGGCTTTTCTCCAGGTTTACAGTGTATTGTTTTCTTGTTGCAAGAGGCAAAATTACATTAACCTTCATATATAGTACTTGACATTTATAGTGCAAGTGGGATTGATTACTTTAACATATGAGAAAACTGCAGCCTTAAAATATACAGAATAAGAGACAATATCATCATGTCCCAATACATTATTTACCTTGTACTATTAAAAGCTCCACTGCTGGTCAGTTTCAATATTCTTGATATCTGAGATTTTTATTACACAAACATAAAGTAAGTCTTAATGCTCAGGCATTTCTGAATGTCCATCAATGTTGTATGTATTGTTGTGTTATTATTTCACCTTTTTCAGTCCCACTGTGCAATTTTGCCTGAAACTCAGGTAAAGACAGTGACAGTGAAGGTGTTATGAAAAAAGAGATACATTTTTAAAGGTTTGAATTTTGGTCTGAATAAGTATATTAAAGCTTTTACAAATTCTGAGCTGTTTTTCCCGACCAAATTTATGTCTGAAATTAGTCAGATTATTTTTCTGGATAGAAAAGAAAGCTGTTTTGGGATTTTGTGTAACATTTTGCCTATTAGAATTCCACAAACTTTGGTGTTATTTCCGAAAGCATGAAAGATCCAAGCTGTATAGCATACATCAAAAATGCTATTTAAATTTTAAAATCAACGTGAGAATCCATTTTTTATTGTGAGAGCCTTTGCTTGCATTACCTTAAAAGTTCTCATTTCCTTTAATTATAAAAAAATATGGCAGTTCAGCTCACAACTTTTGGGTCAAAGCTATGCCTAAAATTCTCTTACAGTTTGAGGGCAAAACCTAACACAGACTTCAGCTGTGATTCTCACAAGGGACATTTCTTAGGTAGTGAAATGAGCACCAGCCTCAATGAAGTTTAAGATTTCCCCCATCTGTTCTCTTACTGTGTATGCATTTCCCTTGTCTCACCCCCTCCATGTCCCTGCCTCCCAAATTCTGATAATAAAATTCAGGTAACTTTTCACTTCATCTTAACAACAACCTCTAGCAATAACCAATTTTTTTTCTTCTTTGAATTGAAAGTGTCCTGGTTTCGGCTGGGATAATTTTCCCCCCAGTAGCTGTTGTGTTTTGGATTTAGTATGAGACAAATGTCGATAGCACTGATGTTTTCAGTTGTTGTTATGAAAAAAATTACTTTTTCCAATTTCTCGTATTCAGCTAATGAGCAGATGTGCAGGAGCTGGGAGGGAGCACAACCAGACAGACAACCAAGCTGGCTAATGGAAATGTTCCATACCATAAACATCACGCTCAGTTTATGAACGGAGGTTGGCCAGGGGGTGGGAAGCGATCTTTCTGTCTCATTTCCATGACTTTGAATCCTCTCTTGGCCGTGAGTTCAAACTTTTTTGGGGCTGAGAATCAGTCATCAGGTAGTGAGAAAAATTGTACACAGATTGGTTTGCATATTCATTATTATCATTATTATCGTTACTATTATTAGTATTAGTATTTCCTTTGTTGCCTTATTAAACTGTCTTTATCTCAACCCAGGAGTTTTCCCTTTTGTCCATTTCTCTTTCCTGTCCCACTGGAAGATAAAGGGAGGGGTGAGTGAGTGGCTGTCTGGTGCATAGGAACCAGCTGCCGCGTTAAACTACGACAGAAAAGAATCAGATAAGAAAATGGTAAGAAAGTAGTTAACTGAAGTTGCACATTAAGTCATGTTAGAAATACAAATGATTGTTTTGGCTTTAAAGAGAGAAAAGTCAGGGAGTTAAATATCTTGAAATGAGATGGCAGAGGAAGTCATAGAGACACTATGAAATCCAGCACCACTGAAGGCAGGGTAAGAGATACACTTGCTCCAGGACACCCTCTAAGTGGGTGCTGCATAGAAGGAGACGTCTTCAGGTCCTATCAGATACAGCTCTTGCCCTTCCTGCTCGCCAGGAGAAGGAGTTGCATACCTACAGCATATGGATGCCTGGTAGGCAGCAAGTGCTGGAAGAATCTGAGTAGCAAAAGGGTGCTAAAGTATCTCACTACTGCTTAAGCAAGCTGTGAAAATGTCTGGTGAGCTGCCTGAATAATACTGCTGTGGAACTGATTGTGCTTTATTTGACAAAAACCTTATTAAATACTAAAGCTTTGCTCTTGTACATGACTTTTATTCCACTAACCTTAGAAATATCTCACAAAGATTAGTAAACATTATTACTTTTTGTACACAAATACAATACTTACCAAGTTTAAGGATGTAAAAGTTCTGTTAGGGAGGCAGAGAGAAAGGTGAGCAAGCTCCTTTGCTCAGTTATCAGAAAGCTGTTACTCCCCATCTCCAGAAGACCATTAACACAGAAAGTAAAGGGTCACTTACCCTTTTCCTGAGAGTATTAGTTAACATTCATCCTATCCTGGAGTAAAGAAATACACAGCACTATATGTTTAAATGAATTCTAAGTCACTTAAAAAATATGTTACAAAGATGCTAACAGTGAATACAAAAAAAATATTTTTCTGGTTAACGATTGGTGGCAGGTTACTTACAACGGTAAATTTAAACATGTGTGATTAATTACATATGTATAGCTCACATCTGACATTTTCATATTTAGTATGTAATTGTTAAAGTTTAATAAGCAATTAAAGGAAGTGATTTAGCTCTTGACTTCAAACTGTTTATTCTTTAAGAACTGATAAGGATAACAATGTTTAATGGTTTTTCATTTAATTTAATTTTATTTGCACAGTTATTAGAGAACCACTTTGCCATACTTAATTTCGTTGCATGGAGAAATCCTGATTACAATGGTGTCATAAATATCTCATTTATATTCAGTGTTTGCCATTTTGCCTTTCTGCCAAAATCAGCTTTAACTGTAAAATAAATTTAGACTCCTTGCACATGACACTTAGCCCAAGGTTACCATTGTTAGACTGTCTAAATACTATTCCAGCTAACACCTTTGAAGCCTTTACAAAATATTTTTTCCTTGTCATGCAAGCTTTTGGCCATAAGGTTTCAAGGTTTTCCAGGCAATTCTAAAATTAAATACCTAGCAATTAACAACACACCTCAGCTAGTGCAACTATCTAGGAGAGGCTGTTCTGCAAAACGAAAAAAAGTCACAAGTTTTGTATTTTCTACTCTCTCCTCTTTTTTTTTTTTTTTTTTTAAAAAAAGCCATGTTCCTTTTGGGTCTATATAAAGTATATCTTCTTATTCTATTTTTGTATGATCTTCAAAGAGCTGTCACCTCTACTACATATCACTGTCGGTTTTATATAAACACATCCATTTTGATAATTTAGACATGTCATAATCTTTTAGAGACAGGTGCAGGAAAAGCAGCATGAACAGTATTGTATGATATTAGCTACATGTAACTGACATACATTTAACCTGTTTATTCCGGTCATTATTCAAATAAGTTTGTGCCAGTTTCAGGAACTCATTGTTTTTTAAGACCTTTTGTTTAAATTTTTCACAACAGTATTGTAATACTGCCAGTATAATGTTTCACTTCTTTTTTTAGTGGAAGTGCACCCTACCTAAAAGGTGACAGCTTGGGTAAGTGGGTAAAAGTCTGATTGATCAGATGTGTATTGGATCTCCTGAATTTGCAGTTACATATTTCTAAAATTCCTGGAGCTAAAGATGAAAGAAGAATTTCAAAAATAGCAACTGAGCCCTTTTGGGTTGTAGAGCTAGGTGAATACTAAAATTATATGTTTGTGAATTATTTGTAAATCAGTATTTCTAATAGAATGAGTTTATTGTAGATTGTAATTTGAGATTATTAGTACTGATTCAGTGTCTGAATTTCTTTTTACAAAACACACATACTTAAGATGTGTATTCAATCCAGTAGACACTAGAGATTCTATGCTTGTACATATTTTCCCTGTTTTCTGTTGTTTTAAAGAAAACTTCATATTCATTTAATTTGCTTACATCTCTTCTGACTTAAGTCCAGAAATTGATTCTAACAACCAGTCAAAAAGAAAATAAATGAAAAGGAAAGAACAGTATCCTACTCAATATATCTCTTTTTTCAGTGCTCAAATTCTTCTCCCAGTGACTTACTGAATCTGCCTGGTTCTTTTAATCCTACTTTGAGTCACTGATCTGGCCTGATTAGCCTGCAGGATCACGCAAAACAGTTACGTGGACAACAGCTGTTTTACTACCGGCAGAGGTGAAAAATGAAGTAAACCTTTGAAATATGGGTGTTGGAAAACCAAAATGAGATTTTCCCTCACCTTCTACTTTCTTCTAAGGAATCTCATTTTTACAACATATTGGTAATACCTCATTCTAATTATAAAGTGTTCTTTGTTTTCAGTTACAGAAACCGATTTCTTTTGTAATGATTCCTGTTTCTGTAATTTCACCAGTTAGCTCCTTATAGTATGAAATTAAAAGTTATGATTTTCTTGCTGTTTCCCTGTCAAATTTTGTCTACTCTTGTAGATATCTTATACTCCTGACCTTTTAAAGAAGCTATTACTCTACTAGTATTGCACTGAGCACATTATTACTTCTTTTATAGCGGATTTATTGGGAGGAATACAAAGATGGTAGAAGCAGAAACTGATAATGATCCTGTAAGAAAGCAAAAATTCCCTGCTAACCTCACTAAAGAGAATGGGAACAAAAATATTGTGGTTTTTCCTCTGTTGGTTCTGTCTTTTTTTTCCCTAATGCATCTGTGTGTCTTCATGATCTGCTCTATTTTAAATGTTTTGATGGTGAAATGTCATGTCGTATCTTGCTGATCTGAGCAACATTTCTCCATGTAATTGCAATCACAATTTTCTTCCATCACAATGATGAAGCAGACCTCAAAAACTTTGGGAATACTTTTTGGATAATAGTAGTGAAATTAAGCAAATGGATGAGATAATCACAAGATTTCATTCAAACATCCTTGCTGAAAAAAGGCCAGTCCCTTTCTTAGCCAGAGAGCATGCAACAGCTGCTTCTGTAGCATATTTGCTATATCGTACTAGGGGCTGAGCCTTTTGCACGAGCACATCGGTTCAGACTTACCGGTATTCATGTTGACTAGCAAATGGACACTGGAACTATCCCCTCAACGATATCCAGGTTTTGTTGCAAAGGTGAGATCCAGACTGGAGCCTGGATTCAACCTTGCATGTATGTGGAGCACATGATCAGGGACCAAGCCCTGATGCATATAGTGACCTGTTTCAGAATTCTTTTCTTGCTATTGAGCAACCTGCTCATCTTCCTAAAACAGCTGCTGCAGAGAGAATGAGCTGTGGATACAGAAAAGAAGGGAAGGAACAGTTTCATTGGGTGTAATTCGGTCTTACTGACCTGGCCTTTGTGGAAGTATATCCACTGGCTTCGGTGCATCTAGACTTCTACTTACTGCATTTACTAGAGCTCTGAAATGTGCTATGAGGTTTCAACAATAGGGATCAGCTGAAGGTTTATAATTATGCAGATTGTCTGAATGACAGCAAAACATGCCAAGTGGGAAGAATATGAACCATTCAGGGAAACTAGGATAATTTAAGCTAATTTCATTCACAGCATTGTCAGGAATGCCACATAGCAAACAGAATCCAATATAGGCAGAGAATTAGAGCATGTAAGAACACATCCAAGTTATGAACACACTCTGCTTGTCACCTTAGACTATCCTGAAAGAAGTGGTGTTTTGAAGGCATGAGCATTTTAAAGAAAACTGTATTCAGACATGACCAGTACAGTAAATGAGTGTAACATTAGTACTGTTGCAAGGCTTTAAATGTTTTAGGTATCTGTGCCTAACAAAATCATTTCCTCTAGAAACTAGTGTCACTAGAAGGTAATCAAATAACTCTTGCAGGTGGAAGTGTCTGTGGAAGTATCACCTCTACTGAGGTCAAAGGGACAACACACCATAGTCACTTCTGGTTAACAAGCCTGGAAAAGCAGGGCGGCTACTATGTACACTGAGAGACAGTCCCTGATCAGAAGACACTGACACACTTATTTTGTTAAAAAGATGTGAAAAGCTGGTGGACTGGAACCACTGAACATCTATATAGCTGTAAAATATAGCTTATACTTTATGTGTTGCCCTGTGTTTTTTCTTCATAGATTTTAGCTAACATATTTTTATTTCAGAAAAGCTGGCTGATCTTGTGTTAAGTGTGGCACTGTCCCTGAGCAAAAGAAAAGCTGTTCTAGTCAGCGAATTCAAACTCAGATACACCATGAAGTATATTTCTAAGGGACTGTGGAAGTTGAATGCAGGTTGTTGCACAGACATTCCTGGACAGAATATTTCTTAAAAGCTAATTTACTGAGATTTTTGCCATAGGTTGGTGCTCACTTTGATACTCATCTCAGACAGGATGGTTGGTTGCAGAAGGAAGGTGGAAGGAAGAGGATTTTAACCATTTTCTACTAGAAAAGTTTTGTCAGAACATTTTCAGCTGATTCTAGTAAATCTCGGGCATATGGATCTGGGTGAGACAATCTATGTACGACTCGCTATGGTGTTCAAAGAACTTGATGTCTGTCCCCTGCTGGGCACAGCCAAGTGATTGAACAGCAAAGTCATTAAAAAGGGAAAGAACTTTGAATAATAATAATAAAAAGGCCCAGATGAGTTCAACAGAGCAGTAGCCTTCATTGGTGTAGACTCTTACACCATGGCACACAGAGACTTACTAAGATGAGCAGCTGAAGAACAAAGCCTTAGTAAAGAACAAAGCCTTAGTGGCAGTATCTATCAAACTGTGTGAGCCAAGAATAGCAATGTCAGAAACCATTAAAAAATAACTGTATGCCAGGACACTCCAGCAAAAGAAACGCTATGGCAAGACTGCCAACCCTCATTGCAAGCACGAGAGCATGGTTGCAAGCAGATCACCTCTGACAGCCCAAGTGGCACCTGTAGCATCCTACCTCAGCTAATACAGCTACACGCTGTTCTGTCTTCCTTTCTAGTAACTACGCTGTGGATAGAGGTTTATTAGCCCATTACTGTCCCCAGTTCAAGGTTTAAGAGAAAGTGCATCCTTACTGCACGCACAGACTCAGCCAGGAGGAGAACCCTGGTCCCAGACCTGGTGATAGAGGCTGAGGCAGGGGCACATGGCTCAGAGCTGCCATCTTTGTCTGCTGGCATTGCTGGCAGCTGCAGTGCACAGCTTCTGGCTCGCTTCCCTTGGGCTCCACAGAGCACCACTGAGAAACGCTCCCTATTCCTCTGGAGGTGTGTACTTCAAACAACCACTGCACTTCTTTGCTTTGTCCAGCTGTATCATTTAAGCACTAGAAGAAGTACCTATTCCTATAAAACTTGTTTTCCTCATGTCCTTAGTGAAACCTGTCTGCAAAAATTTTGTTGGTAACTGTTTTGTTATCCACATCAGCTCAAACACCTTGCTGTTGGCCGCCACTTGTAACAGCATCCTCTGATCTTGATTCTTTTGAATTAAGGACCTGATTTAATTAGCTTGTACATAAATAATACAGTGATAAACCTCCATAAGTAGTCTAGAGACAGAAACAAAAAAATCAAGACAGACTATGTTTAGTATGACAAGGAATGAAAAGTATCTATACAAAATTGCTATAAGTCAGAGTGAAGTCTATGTGCCACCCTTACACCCACAATCATGTTCAGAAAATGAGGCATGAGGCAAAACAGCTGGCAAATCCAGCTCAGTCCTCGAATTCGAACTTGAATGCTCCAGGGAAAAGTAATTGATGGAGCTCAAGGACTGATGAGGAGTCATTGTTGTACAGAGATGCAGTGCTGAAACTTCCCACCAAGAATCAGAATATAATTTTCAAACTTCAGAACAAAAAAGGATAAAAATATCCTTTTAACAGTCTCAGTTTGAAATTTTATTAGTGTTCAGCATCAAGATTCAGCTTTATCATACTTCCAGTCTTTTCTAAATCAGAAATATATTGTAATATATTTATATTTGATTACATAAATGCATATATATGGATTTAAGGTTCAGAGAAGTGCCTAATCCACAAGTATCTTCTGAAAACCAGAACTCTTTCTAATGTTAACTGTAACAAGGACTAGATTAAATTTGTGTGCCTAAGAGTGGTATTAATGCATCTACCCTTCGTAGCCATATTTTAGAAGATCTAGCAAATATTGATGCAGTGGAAAATGAGGTGTAAATGACAGTGGGAACTGCAAGAAAGGATCAGCTACCTTCTAGACATTTCTGAAGGTCTGTGATAAGAAAAACCCTGCAATCTACTCTTGAAGGCTGCCTGTCTCCATTCACTGGAGCTGTTGTGTGCCATATCTCATCAAGCAGTGAGTCAGTGGCATGAGGTTAGTGGAATGCACCACTTGGATATTATCACTAAAATCATTCAGCTTCTTTGTTGGGGCGTGAGTCATCATAGTCACAGATTGTGGCATCTTACAAATCTCTCAATTCTTATTCTTCAAGCCCATCAGTTAAATTTGTGATATGATTATGATTTTTTGTCAGAGGGCCATACTACACTGTAAGGACTTCAAAGCAGAAAAAAAAAAAAAGAAGAAAACATAACATACTCGCACTATATAAGTTAACAAAAAAGTTTGTGAAGTGCATCTGCGTTCTAAAACAAAAGCATAATCTTCACTGCCAGTATGAGCTCAGCAGTGTTGGAAACACATGCTTCCAAACAATAGAAAAGGGAAAAAGAAAACAATTCTCTCCATCCCTACCCAATTTCATAGGAAGACTAAAAGTCAATGCTATGCCACTGAGAGTATGCAGGGTTGCTATGAAGTCTGCCAAAAAACTACTCAGTCAACAGTATAAGAACACTTGCCTGTCACAGTGACATTTACAGCAAATCCATGAATTCAGATGAAAACAGTTATATGAAAATAGTTTTCCATAGCATCCTAAAAAACACCTAGTCCATGGAAGACTGGAAGTAGAGTCGTGACTGATAGACCTCTTAACTGCAAAGTGATCAATTTAACATCATCATCTCACTCAAAGGAAAGCATTAATAGACTGTTCTAATAACAAAATCTGCTATGTGGCCGATATTAACTGGCATCTCACATTAATTGGATGAAACCCATACAGAGCATGCAAAACCTACTTGTTCTGTACAGAAATTGCTTGTTATGAAAGAAATTTCTGATTTTGACCTTACAGACACTGCATAAATCCAGAAAAAGTTGCAATAGTTGCCACAGAAATATTAAAATAGAGTAGATTAGGTAAATAAAATAGGATACATATCTTTCACCCCCTATATAAAAGAAAATGGACACAACTCTTCCTCCCTGTTCTCAACTATAATGTGCTAGTAGAAATGCCATGAGTGAGAAATATGATCAGTTAAAAGAAATTAAATAAAAGTAACCAAAGCCTGATAGACATAAACTTATTGTCCCTGAGAAAAGAGAAAAGACAAAATTTACTAATTTAGAGAAGTGAAAATGACAATACCAAAAGTGCTATCAAATGTACAAAGTGAATGAACTGAAAATAGGTGAGAGATTGGTTTTTCCATAATCTTTTTCCAGTTACAGTAATTTCACAGATTTTTTTTTTTTTTTTTTTTTTTTGTAGCAGTAGGAGATGGTGTCACTGGTACTCAACTTTTCACCTGCGAAATAAAGCATATTGCTTTTGGTAAATATATTACATGCTGCATCTGGAAGAACCTGCTGCACAAATGAGGTTGTCATCCCATTCCTTTCCACCCTTGTTTCCATAAGATGGAAACTGGTTGCTACCTGGATAGCACTATGCAGTCCATCAGCTAAAGCTCTTCCAACTTCCCCATACTTTAGTTGGGATTGTATAATCTCGAATGCCCTCTATGACAATATAGGACTTCGACTCACTAATAAATGGTATTTGTGGGACTCCTACACTGGTTAAATTGTTTATTTACTGGAATTTTTTATCGCAGCTCAAGAAGATAATCATTCAAGCTATGGTTTGGATGAAGGATTAGCATTTAATGTCAGTGGTCTAAACTGACTTGTGAACAGTGAATCATTGATCTTAGTACAGGAATAGGCTTATTTTAATGGCATCATAACAATCTCCAGTTTAATAATTACTCATTCACTTCAAAATGCAATGGTTGTATGTAATTTGTTTTAGGTAAAAAAGAAAAATCTTTAAGGAAATGCAATGATGTAAAATCAGTTTCAAGTCTAATTTCCCTCTGAGCTACATCACTGCAATCAGCTGAAAATATTTCATCAGGGTGCTGCTTTCAATAAAGAGTATCAATAAAGCATGTTTATAGACATTTTATATATCCATAAAACATTACGAAGAATGCAAATATGAATATATGCAGCAATTTTGTTGAATCTTATACCTACCTGGAGACTACATGGTAATTTCTGGGACAAAAGCTGGCAAATTATAAAAAAGCATGAAAAACAAATATTTTGGCTAAGCTACTGCATAAACATATTCACACATTGCTTCTTTTCTTTAAGTGCCTAATGAAGAGCACAACCTGACACAGAGATGCTGCACACTTGGTATAGATAAGCATGAACAGACCTAAGGGTAAGCCAGAGCCACCAGCATTGCCTTGACTGCTTTCAGTACATCCAGCCCAGTGACTGGGTCCTTCGTGTCTGCAGACCCCTGTGGGTCTACACGGCCTCCTGCTTTCACAGCTGTGCCACAAGCCCGTGCCTGGAAGACATGCAAATAATGAGTTGACAAAAGGAATCTAGTCCTGATGAAATTAAAGAGATATTTTGCCTTTAACATCACTGAGCTCATGATTTTTTTTTTTTCACTGAGATTTAAGCCCATACTTAAGCACAAGCCCTTCCTGAGCTTTTCACATCACCGTTACTGTGAAATACTTTCTCTATAGAAGTCAGAGCACAGTATCAGCTATATAGTGTGCTGTTTCTGTACGTTTTTATACCACCATAATGATGTTATGTGGATTTTTTTGCTGCTATCTGTCATTTGGGTCAAAACATACGCATTTTTTTACTTTCATTGATACGGGGCTCAGTAGTGTCTATTTTGTTTATGGTAATAACGACAGCACCCTTAGTAAAAAAAAATGAAGGTGTGCAACAATGGTGGATTAGCAAAGAAGCAAAGAATACTTGTAATCAAAATTTTCTCTCCATTTTCAAGTTCTCTTTATTCTTTATCTGGTCTGTTCTCCATGTTGTGCTCCATTCAATCAACTTTACCAACCTAGTGTTGTGAGCAAATGCAAAGTTTTACATTTGGCAAATGCTAGGACCCTGGAAGAAGAGCACAGCTGGAGTGGATGTAATGAAACAGCGTTCTTCCGTACAAAAGTGATACTGATGCTGATGAGGAAAAAAAAAAAAAACACTTAACAATATGGTGTATATTTATACCAGTTTAATGAGGCTCTATTCGAAAATCCAGCTGTGAAAATGTGATTTATCTATGTATGTAGACTTCTAGTACTAGAAAGTAAGTTCTCCACAGTAAAGACCGATTTCCCCACATTACAGATCATATCTTGTCACTTAATCATTTCCTGTAGAACACTGACAAGCACAGAAGCACGCTTCAGTTTGAGTAAGTTGCATGGAAAGCACAGCAGTTGCTACTAAACAGCACTTCATCACTAGGAGGTTGAGCATCCAAATAATCTAGTTCCTGACAATCTTTCTGTGCAGTCATAAATTTATTTATTTTTTATTCCTCTTCAATTTTCTGTCTTCATTCTTTTTTTTTTTAACAGAAAACCTTAAAAGCGAATACTGAATTACTTCTGTAGGTGGTGCCAGAGGTGTTTTCATGGTTTTGCTTGCTTAGATTGAATTGTGGCTTTACGTAGGTGACAAGTTTGGCTTGATGTCCTACATTATGATTACAAATGTCTCTTGGATTCTCTGTGTTTTTCCATCAATCAGAAGACAAAAACAACTGTTATCCAATCTGGAAAGCAGTGGATTGTCATTCATGCCTTCTGCACTGTGATTGGTATAGGGTATTTACAGAAAGAACCTTCTAAACCTTTAAGCAACAGCATGCAATCTTTTGAATAATCTTCTAACAGTCTAGGCCATAAAAATTTGGGTTTTGTGAATGAATATGAATGTATTTGATTATATTATTATATTCCATTATGATATACTAATTCCGCTTGTTCCATAGAGACTTTTTTTCTGGTTAGAAGAAAAAAATTTACTTTTCCTTAAATTCGTGCATCAAGAGGCTGAAGGGTCTGGGGACAATGCCTTGAACAGATACAGCTAATAGATGCTATTCTTATTTATTTGTGTTCTAACAGAGTTGCATGGAGAGCCAGACATTGAACTAGAAGATGGACAAAGAACAAGCTGGTGCCATCACATCATTGATGGGCAGTAGGAGCCAGAGCAAGCTGAAAGGAGATGGGAGACAAAAGCCACAGGATTCTGGAAAGGGAGAGGAACCAGGTCCCATATATTAAAAATGCAACATGTAGTAGAGCTGTCCCATCTCATGAGAGGCATCTACACTGAAGTTAGTTGCCTGAGCTCCATACACAAGATTTAAGCATTAGATGCTTAAGCATAGTGGACTTAGTTATGCTTTCACAACCCAATTACATTATTTTCTAAAAAGTTGCACAGCTTCCATAGGAGGTGTGGATTGTACCTCCTTTTTCACTCAGATCCCTGTGGAATAAACTCTTACTTCATGACTAAGGTCTCCTCTGGAAGGACAGATGTTGATATCACCTCATTGACTTATATATCCAACTCCCACTTCAACCATCTTTGTTATTTTCTGAGATCTGTGCCCAAGTTTCCTATTAATAAAAAGGAATTTCTCACTTCAGAGAGTCATTGTGAGGCTAACATATTAAATGTTAAAACATGAAAAAAAACCCACTTTTTAAAGAAAGTTCGTATAGGTCACCTAGATAAACAAGCACCAAGTTAGGAAATATATGATAGACCTGGCAAAGTAAAATATACAAAGAATGAGAGAGGAGAGAAGAAAAAAAGAAAGGAGTCCTTTTCATCAAAGGCCGGGGCGGGGGGGGAAGGGAGAGTGGGGAATAATTCAGTAGATGAAGGAAGCATGTATACTTCACTTTCTGTCCATGGGAAAGAAGGCTTATAGCTTGAGTTTTCTGGTTTTCTTTTTGAGGTAAGAAAAGTGAAATGTTTAGATTATGGTTTCCTCTGCACATTTGAATTGAAACACGCTCATTCCCTCCAAAATTTTCAACAGTGACAAAGCTATATACTAAGCTTTTTCATTAGGAAATGCCTTCTGTCTCTGAATACAAGAATAAAGATTGAGGTAGCATTTACTATGGATGCTTATTGAATATTTATTTTAATATTTCATCATTCAACTGGATGTTCTTTGACTGGGTTTTCTTTGGGGACAGTCAAAGAACACATCAGTCACCACAATCTTATATATTCATTGCCTGTAATGGGGTGATGAGATGGGAATAAATAATAAATAACCACGGCAATACTAAACATAGACTAGCAAACGGACTGTTTCACAATGGAGCTTTGTCACCCAGAGCATGTAAGTACGCTAACAGTTTGTTCTAAGACACATCAGTTGAATAAGATATAAATGAAATTAAAGCATTAGAGCAACAGCAGTCAAACAAGAGTAAGGAAATAGTCATCTGTATATTTTGCCGCTGTGTCAATGACATCAAAGTCTCTGAATCTGATTGTTTCAAAATAAGTGTGTTGGAATCTTCAGAGAAGACAGAGAAGTTACTAATGGTATATTTTGTCCCTTCCATGCTACGATGTAGGAGAAAATGTAAGCAATTATATTCGTGAGACAGAGCTCTAGTACTCTCAGTCAGATTCATCACTTTGAACCTGAAATAATTCTGGAATCAGTTAATTTAATTCAAAGGTAGAACTTGCATTGCAGGACTTCAGCAGACAACAGATCTGCCTGTACTTCCATCCTCCAGCAAAAAGCTATCACCTCAGCCTCCCATTATTCCCTTGTCTGACACAGTGGAAAAGACGTGGACAAGATGGGATTATTTTCATCTAACATTGGTACCAAGTGTAAAGGTTAGGTTTACAGGCAGCCTGTGGGACCCCAAAGATCATAGACTCACTGAATCATTTAGGTTGGAGGGGAACTCACAAGATCATCCAGGCTGATATCCTTAGAGCAAGGTCAACATTAAGTTGAAGTTGATCAGGACTTTGTCCAGCGAGGTATTGAAAATCTCCAAGGATGGAGACTACACAACCTCTCTAAGCAGCCTGTTCCAATGCTTCATTAGGTCCTCAATGACACAAGGTAAGGACCTAGAATCATATTAAAAAGAAGAGGATTTTCTGACCTTCATTATGTTAAACCACAGTTCTAAATGTCACCTTTTCTTCACATTTCATATTCACAGGGCACAGGTTTTATCATATCACAGCTTGAGATTGTGTGAAGGCTGTTAACAGGGATGTATTTGTTGCATGAATTTTGTGTGTTAATGCTCAGTACTGATAGCTGTGACTGGAAGCAGACAATCCTTAGGAGTATTTGACTGTAAGCCTCAAAAGAAGTTCCTCTTTCTGCTAGTCCAGAGATTAGGAACACAGCTGTCACTGTGTACCCTGGCAAATATTATTGTCTTGGTCTACTATGCCACGCACACATGCATATGTTCTGTCATATCATTACACCATAGAAGGTCATAGACTGATCCGTGACTCCCTATTGCCTTCTCCTATTACTGCACATCAATAAGTTGTTCTCTGTTTAAGGGTGCAGATGATGGCTATTTCTTGTTCCAGCCAGCCTGAGAGTGGTTAGAACAGCTCTAGAAAATGTGCCTAGATCTTCCTTGACTTTGATGGCACTCTTAGCCTTTATAATACCAGGAGGATGATCTCTATTGATATTAAATCATATATACTATATTTCACTTCAAATATTTATTTCTATTCTGTCGTGGATAAATAGAACTCTACAGATGTCTTTAAGGCATATGTGTAAAAACTCCACAAAAGAATGGTGCCTGACCAATTCTTCTTGCATGTGATCCAAATGACATCACGAGGATTGCACATCCTTAAATTGTAACATCTGTCTCATAAGTCACACCTATAATGCTGTAAAGCTAGTTATTTTTGCATAAATTTACATTCAGTGTTAAAACATATAGCAGCATTAGCAATGGAATTACTGAGGCTGACCTATTAAAAGATACTGGGTAAAAATGAAATGTCACACACTTAGTTTATCCTCAGAAGAATATAAGTGATAATCAGCCTAGCAGATTAGCTTTATTTTGACAGTAAATAGAGTTTGAAAACAGGGGATAAATCACAACAGTATGCTGCTACTTTATGTCTTTGCTCTCCATTTGGACTGCTGTAATGAGACAAGCCATTGTAGTGAGAGTAGTTTGCAGAAAAACAAGGAAATGTCTATTTAAGACTTGCATTCTACAATATACACTTTATATTCTGGGTGGCTGTAAGACTTGTGAAGCAATACTGTTCACACAGTTCCCTAAATAATTCTCTGTTGTGATGAGCTGACTGACTTAGAAGAGTGCATCACTTGAAAGAGTAAACATCAGGAAGCCTCCAGGGGTTCTTTCACTTCATTCATTTTGCATTATCCCATTTAGCAATTGTAGTTACATCTCTGTAGCCCTAATAACTGTTCAAGTGAAGTAATGTTATAGTTCTAAAAGACATAAACCTACTGGGCCAAACATAATCATATTCAAGTTCTAGTGATGGACATGCAGACTAAAAAGTACGTAATAGCAAGGGGATATGCGCTTGCCAAAAAATCAAAGCAGAGCAAAACTGACTCACTTCCTGAAACAAGCAGCTAAGACTTGGGTTTTTTAAAAACTGCATTCTGTACAAAATTATAAATAATTGCAATTCACATTAGCATACCCAAAAAAGGAAGCTCTTCTGGCACTACTTGGGAAAGTTTTCTGTTAAGACATATATCTGTAACTTCCTAACTTCTTTATTTTCCATTCACAGTGTGAAAGTGTCATTTTTTCATTTGCTGCTAGGAACAGAAAAGCTATGTTGTATTCACCTTTGGCATCTGCACTGAGGCAGAAGCTCTAGAGAGGTTTGCTAAGGATTGTGAGCCTGTGTGGCTCGTGAGAACTGGAGCCGGTGTGGTTTCATCACTGCTAGCCCTGTGACTCTTCAGTTCACACCAAACTTTAGCCATTGTGCTAAAGTAGAATCAGAATTTCTGCAGCAGGAGCAGGCTTGTGGTGCTAAGATCAAAGCAGGGCCAATACAGGACTAACAAATAAATAAAGACCACTGGATATGTTAAAGGGAAATTTACATCTATATAACTTGCTTTTATTTCTGTCTTTTTGTTCCTTTGGCTAAATAAGCTCTCCCTGTATATTAAAAATAAATATTAACATTTCTTAAGAATCTAGTAGTGGAATCTTTCCTTTTCTTTGGTGTTTAATCATGCTCAGCTGTCAGGTGAGTAAGGAAAGAGTAAGCAGAGGAGTATGAAAAAGGAAATCTGTAATCTTGGTGGAAAAACCCTGCTAGGAGTTTCTCCCTACAGTGGAGAAAGCATATAAATGCCATCTGAGGCAAGGCAGAAAAAAGAATCACTGAGTCTACAGTGCTGGATAAATAAGCCTCTGTAAATGTTAGGGTCATCTACCTAGACCAGGAGTCTTTAACTCTTTATTTGCAGGAACTATCACAGGACATATTTAAGCATAGTTTGAGCAACTTGCCTTGCTCCAGTCACTCCTCATCTCATGTTTTAAAATCTGCAAATCAGATCCTGAAGCTACATCAGGCTGCATTAACCGAAGGATCTGGTCCCACCTACCCTACTAATTAGCACACATAGTCACCCTCGTGAGCTGTATGGTTATTGCAGTTCTTGACTGAAGCACCGTGGGATGAGTTTTGTACACTTATTTGTATGTTGCCTTCCTCCTTTGAGAAAGAACAGATCATGACTGAAATTAAAGGAGTGAAACTGCACAAGTCATGACAGTAATTTTAATGGATTGAAACTAATATATTCATTTAAATTAAATTTCTTATGGTGGGGTTTAGTAGGACCAGATACCTGTTGACGTAACAATAGTAGTTTATAACTGAAAAAAACATTTTTCTCCTCCTGAGGCTTAGCCGGTAACCTTAAGGAAAATAGTATATAAAGAAATAAAATTATATATCAACAAGCAAGTTCTATTAAGATTAAAAACAATTCAGAAGGTAGATTTTTGAAACTTGCATTCAGAATAAAAGCCAGAATGCTCCTCTGGATCATCCAGCATAGCTATCATATCTTATGGTTAATCAGTGAGCACAAAACTGAAGTATTGTAACGCAGGAGAAGAATACTTTGCAATGTCAGATAAAAGCTAGAACACATGTATGTACGGTCTGCAGCTAAATGATAAAAACCCAGAAATGTCAGCTTTGTTTCAAAGTAATAATGTATGTACACATGCAGATAAACTCAAGCTTTTTGACAAAGCTTCTAGGCACGCTGCTTCTGTATGAATAAATAAAAGTAAGCCAAATGCATACTTAGAAGCTATGGAAGTGGTATCTTGGAAAAAAAGAATTAAATGAAAGAGAAATATTCTAAATTTTTCAGTCCAATCTATTAAACTTTTTACTCACTGATATAAGGTTTCCCATTCCTGTTTGTCTAGAACTAGTTAACTGCAAATTTTCTTTCTTTTTAACTTGTGTGTGTACTCTGAAAGCATGTAACATCTAATTAGTAACTACACATTTATCTAATTTCATATGCTATAGCTCAAAGGGAAATGACTAGATATGGATGTAAACGAAAATACCTTCTTATTCTTTCTAGTCTGTCATGGCTGTTCATATTTTGATAATATAGCAAAGTGGGGCTACAAAACATGCTTTCTTGGCACCTTCCCTCCTTTTGGGCATACTATAATAGAGGAAGATTTAAAAAATACCCTCTAGTAAACCTAAATAATTACTGTCTTTTCTGAACTCAGCTTTTTGACAGAGACAGTTTAGAGCCAGTCTTCAACCTGTGCAAGGTTTATGACCATAGTAACTAATACTTCAAATTCAAAAGGCTACAGAAATTTTTATCAAGTGTTTAAACTCTCACGATTAATTCATTTTTAAATATTACGATGAAATGCATTGAGAAATTGATTGTACAGTAGTATAAATCAGAGATCACTTCTCGTTGTGTGGAAGATTGCTGAATTATTACATTATTCAGAATACTTCTCGGCAGCATGCCCGTAAGGCAGGGTACCACATGGTGGGTGATCAGGGAAACACTTTATCCTTTACTAAACTGATAAAATAATATGATGAATACAAGGAGAAGACTGGAAAGGGCTGAGTTACTATGGTGATAAAGGTGATATAAGGACTTATATAGAATGGAAGCAGATATAAAAGAACAGGGAAATCTTCTTATTAAATATGCACCAGTCAAGCTCTCTGCCTTGTGTTAGTTTGCTCACATGCAGTCTCACATATTCCATTTTTTAATGTCCTTTGGGTAATTACTTATTTATCTCATACAAATCATCTAAGTAAACACAGGTTTAATATAACCAGTTACTGAAGTTTATATACCTCTTGGGCTTTTAGTGTTGTCTGATTAGATTAAGGAGAAGAAAAACATACCAAAAAATCCTGGTTTTCTCAAGTTTCCCCTTAACTCCTATAATTAAGTCAGTAGTATACATATTTAATAACATTTTGCTTTTCTACTCACTTATATGTGGTTGAACCATATTTACTAGATGTATATTTTCATTAGATTAAAAACAGGGAAAATGTAGATTTACACTGCATGTATTGAGCTCATTCTGTAAAGACTGACAGAAGAACAGCCTTGATGCCATAAGGGGTAAACAATTCTGGCTTTTAATACTAACTTGGATTTGACATTTATCCTGTATATACAATTGAATTGAATTTCTTCACACTGCCAGCACATCCCAAATTATAGCTGAGGTTATTCTCTGAGGTTGTGTGTCTCAGCAGTGCTATCAAAATGCATATAGAATAAACTGGTTGTCAGAAAACTGGATAGAGAAAAACATATATAATCCATAATCTTCACTCAGTCTTCTGAAGCCAGTCTTAGTCAGCAGGCTAATGTATCTGACCTGATTTCTTGCCCTTCTTGCTCCCTCCTGTAAACAAATCAAATGGAGTAATTATTAATTTACCATGAAGTAATTCACATATTGTACTCTTAGACTCAGTCTGATTCTCGTTTATCCTTTCTGTCAATACTTTTTAATCTTAGTTCTCCAGTTTCCTGTTAACTTTGGTGTAGATTTAAATTTACTTTTTCTGGCTATGAGAAACTATTATGTGTTTAAAAGTGCTGTATTTTTAAAATTGTCAAGCTTTTATTTATGTCCTTAACAGAATATTGCAACATTAGCATCTGTCTTGAAAAATATTCTGACCTAATGTTGGAACAAAATTCTTCATCCCCACCATATATACCTAAAAAACAATCTCTCTTTCTTTATTTTAATAATGAGAACAATGGTAGTTTCTGAACTATCAATCAAATGAATGCTTAAAAGACCAATAAAGTGTTAGTGTATCTGTAATACAGAAATATTAAAGATAAAAATAGTATGGCAAGAGTTATATCTCTTTTGGATACACTTCAATATGCAATCTAGCATCATGTAATAAAACACTAATATATAAGTACAGGTACATTTATTTTAAACTTCTCCTTGTGGTGTATTTAGCAGTAGTTCCATCACGGTGAAGGAATGAAAACAGATACGGAGGTTTCTGTTTGACTTGGCTGAAGACATTGAGACAAGCATAGGGACAAAATATTCTTATGTGTTTGCTTTGACAAATTAGCATTATTGTAACTTTTTGGGTCTGCGTTTCAGTCTTTATTTTTTAGCATCTAAACATTACAAAGAAAAATAGTGAGAGAGATAACTGGAAAGGAAATCCTTTCATTTCCATAAACATTTATAGCAACCTAATTTCCAGATAGAGCAAAAAATCTTACAGAATTCATCAAACCCTGTTTCATTATATTCTCAGCCCAAACCTAGAGCTACAAACACAAATCTATGAAGCTGTGGGTGGGTAAAAGATTCACAGGATCAAGTGCTAATAAATCAAACTTTTCCTTCCAGAACTAGTGCATTGCATCTCCTCTTCTTACTTTGTAAATTTCAACGCATCAGGCTTTCCAAAGATGTACTACAAATGCTTGAAAATAAAAAGTATTTTCCTTCAAGGTTAAATCACTGCTGTATAGAGAACAAAAGTTTCCAAAACTGATTAAGCTTCTGATAAATCAGAACAATTTCAAATCTTTAATGGTATATTTTATAATACCACCTTCACAGTTCATGGCAATGGTGTTATTGAAATACGTATTGTTATTATGTGAAAGGGAAATAAATGGATACATGAAATGTCTAAATGGAGGAAATGCACAATTTTTATGCATACAATACAAACCTTTTATTTTAACTAATAGTTATGCCATTGAGAATTTGTACTGATAAGCAGTCTTGTTAGCCAGCCTAGCTTCAGGCTTCTAGACACTTATTACCTCCTTGTTTGATTGGATTTTTTTTTTGTTTACTAGGTTAAACTTTCTAATATGGATTAGCAGTGAAAGTGAACAAAGGTAAACAAATCATTATGCTCATCAGACTGTGAGGGACAAACAAATTCATCATTTAAAGGACACATAATAGGTAATATAGCACAGTGTGTGTCGCAGATACGATAGGAAAGAAGTACAGTTAAATTTCACAAGCATACAGGCTCCCAGCTGGCAACTCGTTAGGATTTTGAAACTGTAGCATACTAATTTGCTACTCTGTATTTATTAAAGCATGTTTTGCTGTCATCTTGCCGTCAGTTACAATTATCTTTCAAATATTCACTTCTGCTGCATTCCTTGGGGACTCGCTCTGATGTTTATACAGACATTCAGTCCTGCAATTCTTGCATTTACTTATCTTGATAGTGTACCTCTGTCTAATTCTGGTGATGTAATTGATGAAAAGAGTCAAATGAACAACTGTATGAAATCACAGATTCATAGAAAACATAGGTGGGAAATGACCCCAAGAAATCATCTATTCTACATTCCTGCTGCCAGGCAGCATTAACTCTGTCTGAACTTGTTCCGTTTGTGCACCCCAAAAAATTTTCCCATGGAAGTCTGGCTCTCCATATACGAAATATGGGCTTGCTTTCCTTAAATTTTTTGCAGAGGCTTCACAAGCAATTCACAGCCCCAGAGAACCTCAATTACGTTTTGCAAGCCTGTGACATTAAACCATTCCTTATAGATATTTGCCCAAATTGTTCTAAAAATGTTATTCCAGCCTGTCAATTTTTTTTCATTTACTTGATTGCCTTTTCATCTAGAAAGATTTCTCTTGTGTCTGAAAGTTCTCAGCTTCACAGCAGACTAATAAAGGCAATCATGGCATAGCACTGTAAGTCACTGATGTGTCAGAGAAAAGGTCTTGAACAGCAAGGAAGCATTTAGCTTCCAGCACTACTAAACGCACGACCTCCTGCAGAGGTCACGGATTTTGTAGCACAGATATGGAGGAGAGCTATGTACTTCTGTTGACTTCAGATATGAGCGTAGACCTGACGAAATACAACAGAGGCCATCAGTTCATTCCAGATAGGTCATTGAACATCCATGAAAGAATAACAATTTTCATTAATCACTGACTTGATCTGTATTCCAACCAATAATCTAAAGGGGATGGGCCCTATAATTCATTCCTAATGACTGTAAAGGCCCCAATTCCCTAAGTATTTGATCATGCACAGTAAAAAATATTATAACCTTACAGGAATACATGTACAGGTTAAGTGAGTAATTAGTTTCAGACAGTTATATTTGTCATTTTAAAATCTGAATAAATATATTTCATGATTGGAATTCCTAATTTAAACAGTTCAAGAAGTTTATAGCTTACTTTTAAAATGAAGTGTAAGATTTTCAGGTACAGCAATTGTCACTTCAACATTACTGGAAATAAAAAAATATTTGACATCCATTTCCTCACTATATTGTGGCTTACCTGGAATTCAGTATGGGCTACTTAATAGATATGAAAGCTTTTTCTTATAGGTTACTGTGTTAATGCTAGCTAACACAGCTAGAAGCAGTCAAGGTTTTGACTCCACTCAAATTGCACTGCTGAGCTTGGGGAGGTTATTGCCTTACTGGGGAAAGCATCTGAGAGGGCTGTCAAAGGCACTGAGACCACCTCTGTCAGCACTTACAACAGGGATGGTTTAGAGACTCCCAAAGGTATTTCTCTGCCTAATAAGAACTATGTTTAGGAAAATATGTTTTGTAATTTCTTGCGCATAGTGTTTTTAAATATATGATCATGGTGCCATACTCTGGCAGGCATATGTACTGACATCATGGAAGTCCAAATGCCCTTTGAAATTAAAGAAGTATCAATATAAGTAAAGTACTGGCAAGGACTATTGTGTAGAAAGACTACAGTGCAGGATTCCATAGCATTAATTGGTTTAAGGGGAACAGAGGTTAAAGAGTTTATGGAGGGCTTCTTTGTAGAATATTTGCTCTTTTAGGTAACTAAACTACTGAAGTGAGCAGTGGCCTCCAACTGTTCTTTCCTGTCGCTGCAAAGCAGCCAAGGTAGATGGTAGGCCTGGAGTAGTGGTAGCACATAGGACTCTCATTCCTAAAGTAGGATTACAAAGATTCATTTTGTTGGCTGAAAAACCAAGAATTTTGTCACGCAAAACCCAAAGGTTCTGGCATTAATTTTCATTATATTCCAGAGTAAAAGTAAGTTCTTCAAAAGGAAAAAAAAGAGAGGGAGCTACAGGTCCACGTAGTTAGTAACGGAGCCCACTATACTTCAAATATGACCACCAGGCACTGGTGTAATGGGCTTTCTCTAGGGGGGGTTTCTTTACCTATTCCTTCTCTTGTGCTGAATTTGAAAAATCTCTAGGATGTAAGCTTTATAGAAATGGATTTGTACTTGCAAAATGTGGATGAGCATGGAATGAGCATTTTCCAATTTAAAAGTCCCACACTAATTTTCCTAAAGTTCCAACTAGCTTGAATTAGTATGCCTATCACATACCAGATGCTTACAGATAGGAGGCTTAGGTAGCTGGGTCTGCTACAACTCAGTGAATTTAAAATCTGGAAAGATTATTTCCTAAATATTACATTTAACAGGCACAGAAACAAAACATTTTTCACCAACGGTCTTACAGTTTCAGTTTCATTATCTAGTTTTAAGCTTTCTAGCCGAGAAAGTTCTCATCAGACTGATTAAATTGCTTCCCAGTAAAACTATGCATCCCTTTTAGAAAGCGTGCATCCCACGATTATGAGCTCCTGGGACTGAACTCTGACCGTATGTGCAGGAAAGGCGCAGGTTCCCTGGGCTGGATGCAGCCAGAGTGGTGACAGCAGGTCTCTGCGTGACACTGAGCATATGCCCTGCCTACAAGGTATATTCAAAGAATGCTTTCCTTTCCCTGCTCTGGTAAACCCACCATTACATTCAAGCCCTAGTAAGTCCAGAGGAGTGGTCTGCACAGCCCCCCAGTATTCACACCAAGCACGGTGGTTAGCTGCAGGAGAAGCAAGTGGGTGCTCAGTCATTTGTGAAGACATTCCACTTCCTAAGCTTTAGGTTTTATGTTTTCAACGGCAACAGAACTAATACCCAAACCTTATTGTGGCAAAATTTCTCTTGAGTTCAGCAGGAGTTTTTCTGAATTATTTTTGTAGAGATTTGCTCTATGTTCACAAGGCTTTGCATTAAACTTGACAGTGTTTCTTAAACCAAGCTTAGAGCCACCAGTTGCACCATGGTATCCATTAGCTGAGACCCAAGGAGCACCCCTCAGGTTCATGGCATGCCACAGGATCATAGCCATCCTCACAAATGGAGACAACGCTGAATCTGCAGCTCTTCAAGCATCTATGGGGGTATGCCTGCATCTCTGCTAGCAAATAAAATGGGTCAGGCTCCATTTTCTGACCCTGAGGACAAGGACACGGTATAGCTTGCATCTATATGACTAAAACCTTATCTTCCCCAAATCAGGGTAGCACTGCCCGTACAGCCCACGGGAACAGCCCCAGGCTAACTGCAGGCTGAGCCCAAGCACTCTCTGGGAAAATGATGCCTGCCACAGACCAAAATTATATCAAGTACTGCACTAACATTAAATGCTGTAGATGATACCCATAGGGCCAGGGACTGAGCTTAAGCCCTGTCCCTGTTTTGATCACGAGCACCAACAAAGCCCAGACAGGCCCAAACGGTGGAAAATGCTGCATGTGAAATGAAGTCTGGAGGAACTGCTAATATCAGTTTACTTGTACACACCCATGCAGATTTGTTAGTAAGCTCCAGATTCATTCAGTTGAAGCTAAGAGCTGATTATGTGTATGTTTATATAAAAGTTATATGTGACATTGAAGAAATTAAATATTCATAATGACAGCATGAAAGAATTTTATTTATGCCTAAATGAAATGTTTAAAAATAAATGAACAATGTATTCTAAAAATTAAATACCTGTTTCCTCCAACCACATCCCATAGTTTAGTTAAACAATTGGGAATGCTTCATTTTAATTTTGTGCATTGATTTCAGATGGCATTAATAAAATATTTCCTTTTACCATAAATTATTAATAGATTTTGTTAACACTAACACGCATCTGAAACCTCACAATCACTCAATGTACCACCTCACCAAGAAATCAACAAGAATATTTCCCAAATGGGCTAACGACTGGCACTTGTGCTAAAAATCTGCATTTTAAGTTATACAACAAATTCTAAATTCTTCCAGAACACTCCCCTCTGCCCAGAACTAGTCCAGTCACATGTATTTCTTTGACAGATGAGGTCTCTGTTTTTCATTGGATTAAATAGCGCTTGTGGGAAAGAACACCAACCGAAGACAATAGCTGTGGCTGTTCTTTTACTTCACTTAGCCTGCAATACCTTCATTCATAAGCTTTAAATTGGAATTGCCAATATTAACTTACCAAAGAGCTGGCGGAAAAGGTTTATGTGCTATTTATCCTCAAGGGTCCAATTCAATCACAGCCCTGTAAAATGTCACTGACCCACTTCATCAATTACTGAAGGCAGGCGTGGGAGCTTTACATTCCTCCTGATTGTACCAGCCAAATACATCTTCTTTTTTATTTATGTGATAACCAGACAACTAAAAAAAAAAAAAGTTGTAAGCTTCTTCGCATTGTAACAATGAAATGTCCGCTTCTATTGCACTTAACTTCAGACTTCAGAAAAAGCTGGTCATGAAATAGTTACATTCTGATAGACCTGTTAATATCAAACTATATAAATTGTTGGGAGAGTTTCAGCTACAATTGTGAAATACAGCTGAGGACTTTTAGAAGAACTGTAAATGGTTTAATTTCAGAGTTAGTTATTTAAAAGTGATATTACAAAATTATGTAAATTGGAGTTCAGAAGATATTTTCTGGTCAGGTAGGCAGCTATTTTGTGAAGCATACTTGTCTCTAAGAGGAAATTCTGTGGACTATTTGCTTTCCAGAGGGTAATACTATTTTACAGATATTCATCATATATAATTTCATAATTGTTTTTCATGTTCTGATTTTTTGCTTTCAATTTTCAAAATGCATTTATAGTTCTAGAACATGGAATTTTTTTCAAATGCTGATCACAATGAGTGAAAAATTATAAAATTTAAGAAACACTTCAGATAATTGTAATATAATGAGTCTGCCTAGGGAATACATTTCTTGAGGAAGTTACAGCAAAGAATTCTTAAAAAAATTTAAATTTCTTGCAGTTAAATAATCTGCTTCTGTGAGCCAGACAGTGAGAGATATTTTCTTATAATGTATCCCAATGTTTTTTTTTCACCTTATCTACTGGAAAGATCCCACATTTAGATAGCATTTCTTTTCTGTGATTTTAGCATCTAAAAGTAAGATGTGTAGTTCAAATTAATTATTGACGCTTAGTAGAAATACAAAATGCATCTCTAGAGGGCAAAGCATTTCATCCTGTGACAGATGTCATTCTGTCACTCAGTGTTTATCCTCTCGTATGGTTATACCTGCTGCATAAAACTGATCTCAGAGACATGATGGGTATCATCTTTTTTTGTGCCCAAAATTTCTTTTCACCCACAAACTTTCCTAGTTGCACATGACTCTGAACCTGAAGTCACTTCCCTGCACAACATGGGATGTCTAATAGGTGATGGCAATCAGCAATATAACCAGCCTGCCCTCCCTTAACCTGCTGTGGAAAACTGCCCACAAGGAACAGAAAAGCACTTGCCTTGATGCAGCTCTGGTGTCAGTTCTGTGACCTCGAGGAGGCAAGAAGCTATATTGCTGACAGAGATGCTTTGAACAGGGCAGGGTGGTGTCTTGTTTTCATGAGTCTGAGATACAGAGTTGTCTTAGCCTAATGGTGATGCAAGGTGACAACCACATGGGGAAGTTTCTTCAGTTAAAACATCAGCTTCTGAAAGAACGTAAATGCAAAGGGGGGAAAAAAAAAGGAAAGAAAAAAAGAATTAGCAGGTATTTATTCATGTCTGCCATTGATAAAACAGTAGGGTTTTTCTTCCCAGCAGCAGTTAGGCAGGATGTTCAACAGCAGCTGTTAGAATAAAACCACTGTTCAGTGACTGGATGAGAAAGTTTTCACTGCTATGCATTTAAGTAATGGTGGGTCATGTTAAACAAAAAAACCATTGCACATGAAATGTTCTGGCTAAAAGGGCTGTAAGTCAAACAAAGAGTATGAATTTCATGCATATATTGCAAGTAGTGGCACATGTTCCATGTCAAAGTTGGACAGACTGATCATAATGGTCTTTTCTGGCCTTACAGTCATATGCAACTACATAACTGCTTATAATATCTCTAAAAGATTTTCTATATTTTACTTGGACAAATATTTCAATGTCTACTTGAATTCCAGTCATTGTTATATTCTTAATAAAAATGTTTAGAATGTGATGTTGAAATTACTTCGTTAAAAACTTGTATGAACTTTCCAAAGCAATGTGGCAGTAGAAAAGGAGATTTTTTTTTTCTCTAGAACTGAGGTTTAATGTTTCTAATTCATTGTAGATACTAACACATTTATGTGAAGCAAAGTAACTGATGCAGCTTGGCTGTTTCAAATCTTGGTATATGAAATAATTAGAAGGAATCATTTCTAAAGGTCAGTGAAAGCAAAGCTCCTCATACTATAAAAACATGTGCCTTTAGAAACTATGGAAAGAAGCCCTACCTTGGAAATTAGATGGACGCTATTAACAATAAGGAAAGAAAGAGCATGCCATTGAAGTGCACCACCTGTTTCTAAATGACTTTGAGTGAGGGGGAAAAGTCGCTGTGAGTACAATAGACCATCGGTAGCTGAAACTAAAACGCAAGGGACAAAATTACCTTCTAGGAAGGAAAATCCGTGGTAAGCAGGAACAACAATTTTGAGAAGTTCCCATTGGCTGTTTTACTGGGCAGAAGGGAGGTTAATGAAGATTCATTTCTGATTAGCCCTCCTTTGTTCTCTTTTTTCATGCATCGTTAACAACAGGCACTGTTGTCACTATTCCTGCTTTTGAAGATCTTTTTGTGCAAAGGAATCATTGCTGCTAAATATCCATCCCGTGACAGAGACAACCTTAGCCTTGATTCGAAGATCCGGTAAGAAAAACCTAACAGTACAATGTATACTGTTAAGCAGGTATTCTTTATTGCGGCGCCGGGCACACGGGGGATTTCTCCTCCAAACGTGCGCGCCAGACACCCTGTTGCTTCAGGTTAAATACAATCACACAGGTAATTATTCATTATATTTCTAGGAACTAATTAGCATATGTAAATATCTTTCACGCATGTCTGTTAGTATCTTTGGGTGGTCTTCGGGGGTCCCAAGATGAAGGCCCATCCTCTTCATCACGCTGTTCACTGATTGACATTTGTTTCTGCGCAAACTCAGTTCTAGCATCAAGTATATCATGTCCTTCAGGTTGTTTTGCTCCAGTCTTGTTGCTCTCTTGGTGCCTCCTTATCTCTGTAGCTTAGCGCATTTGCCCTCCCAAGGCTGAGCTGTCTGGAGTAGAGTTATTTAGGAGTCTCTTTTATCCCACAATTATCCCAATTATTTGCTGAGAATCAAGACCACTTTTGTTTCACTTAATTATTTTGTCTGACGACTAAGTGATAGCTTGTGCCCATGTACTTCCACTACATTCCTTAATGAGAAAACAGGGATTAGTGTAACAGTTATATTGTTAGATCACTATGCATGCAGAAATACAAGTTACAGTACTAAAGACTACTAAAAACTAGAAAATATTAAGGCTTTTTATTATAGTTTCACATTTCTTACAATCCCCTCTATCAGCCTCGTTACACTTACATGGCCACCATTCCTCCATTATGAATGCAATGGCTTCATGGGTATTAGCACCTGTATAAGACCATGGAGACACCACATCTCCTGAGTTCCAGTGCCTGGAACCGAGCCCTGGGCAGGGATTCCCACCCAGTTCCCTCTAGCTGTGAGGTGCAGGCAGGAGCTTAAGCTGTCAGAAGCTGTGAGCTGCCCGCAGAAGGACCTGCAAGTGGAAACAGTGAGAGCTAGCTGCTCAGATGACAGGTTTTAACTTGTTAAACAGAGCTGTAATATATCAAAGTTGTATTACATCATCTAGTTCACCACTCAAGTGAGGGGTCTTGTAAAGAGGCACCAAAAATGTCAAATACGGTTAAAAGTTTTTGTGCTGAATATAGGCTTGTACATAAGTAAAAATCTGTGTTAGGAAGCAGTTCTCTTCAAAACTCCTGAAATATCTCATTTTCTTCACTGTTCAGATCCAAGGGAAAAATATTGTTTATAAATTCTGGACTTTCTTTCACCAGGTGCACCACACAGGCAGATAAAAAAAGCCGACACAGAAAACTGAAGGGGGGGCCTGTCTCCAAGGAGAAAACATTACTGACCAAAATACTTTTCAACTGCTTTTAACCGATCATTTATGCAAATGATAGATATTTAATATATGTTAAACAGGAGTAGTAAAAGTGCAGGTAGTCTAATAAAAATTTTGGCGTTAGAGTGAGGTAAAAGATCTGGGCGTAGCACACAAGATGGCAAAAGCAAATATGAGGGGCAGCTGTTTAGAGCCTTCACATGCCCCAGGAACTGGAGATACGTGAGCCAGCAGCAAGCAATTCTATCTTTCTACTTAGTCACTGTGTAGTAGTTCAGACTAAGTAACGCAGGTGCATTAGCACGGGTCTGCTTTGAGGACATGTAGACCTGCCGTTGAGATAGTGCGTTTAGAGTGAACATTGTCCTGACACACTTCCACAACTTCTAGTGTCAGTGCTGGCTTTTTTAGAGCTAAGAGGAGGATATCTGCTTGATATACCACCAAACTCAAGTCTTCCAGCATGAACTCATTTGTAATGTAACTGTCTCCATCAGCTCAGAGCTGGCCCAAACATCAGTAATACGATATGGCAAACTCCCTGCAACATTCTACAACTTCTAATTCCTATTCTTTTTGTATTATTAATTCTGGGAACATGCATCCATGAAATATGAAGTACTAATTTTATGATTTAATAGTTTTATACACCATAGTTTAAGCTGTGACATATTGTCCTGGTTTCGGCTGGGACAGGGTTTATTTTCTTCACTGTAGTTGCTGTGTTTTAGATTTAGTACGAGAAGAACGTTGACAACACTGATGTTTTCAATTGTTGCTATGAAATCAAGGACTTCTTCCAGTTTCTCCTATTCAGCTCAGGAGCAGGTGTGCAGGAAATGGGAGGGAGCAGAGCCAGACAGCTAGATCAAGCTGGCCAATGGAAATATTCCATACCATAGATATCATGCTCAATTTAGGAATGGGGGTTGGCCAGGGGGCAGGAATTTGTGTTCTCTATTCTGTGGGTTCAAATGCTCTCTTGTCTGGGAATTCAAACTTTTCCAGGAGTTCAGTCTTTTTAAGAGTTTTGCGAAATTCACAAAATTCATGATTTTCTGGGTTCCATGATCGCTGCTTGGGGACTGGCTGTGAATCCGTCATCAGGGGGTGAGAAAATTATATCATATATAGTTTCTTTTGCATATTCATTGTTATCATTTTTATAATCATTATTAGCATTAGTATTAACATGAGTATTTATTTTGTTGTCTTGTTAAACTGTCATTGTCTCAATCCACAAGTTTTGGCTTTTGTCCATTTCTCCTCCCCGTCCCACTGTGAAGGAAAGGGAGGCGTAAGCGAGTGGCTGTCTAGTGCTTAGCTGTCAGCTGCCAGGCTTAACCATGACACACACAGAGACGCGAGTAAAATGTATCAGTGAGTAATACAGATGTGACTCCATATTGTATTGAGGGCTTACAAGATCTATTTTAAGCGATCACTGTCCCTTTAGTGCATCCAAGTTCCTCACTGAAGTTTTCCATCAACTAGAACTTGAAACAAATCATTGTCTTTTTTTTTTTTTTTTTTGCACGCTTAGCTCTGACTAAGCATTTGCTTTTATTGATCTCAAGGATCTAGCAGCAGGAAATCACCAAACAAATAAAAAGAAGAATCACTTCTGAATGTGTTTCCAGACGCTTGATGAATCAACATTACTATTTGTACAGTATCCTAGGAGTAAGAAGTGCTTTGCAATACGAACAGCAAATGATCTGACTTTTCCCATAGAATCCAGCTCAAAGTGAGAAGCCTGACACTGAACTCTATGGGCATCGGATAAGCCATGGAAAGAGAAGTCATTCTGTGCATAACAAATGAATATAGTCTTGTTAGCTTTTGGAAAAAATTGTAGCCCCTGCTTGAATGTTTTTTTCAAATTATTTCAAAGCATTACATTAAGCATTTGAAATTTCATAGGATGCAGATAAATGTAACAAAGGAATCAGGTTTTATCGCTGAGTCTTGACAGATGACCGTACAAGATTGTGAATTTATTTGGGTTGTTTGATTAAATGCCAGGAACCAAGACTGGAAGATTTCAGTGGGAAGATGTTTTAGCACAGAAAAAGTGGAAGGCCTTTCATGCATAAGGATTTTGTCGTATACCATTTAGTTAAACTTTGATGGCTCTTACAAAACATGGGCTAGAACTTTAAGGGTTCTCTGAATCCAGATATTGAATTAATTTATTCACTCAGCTGATACTAGGAATAATCCATTGATTATGTCTCTGACATAACTGTTGAATAAAAAAAAAATGTCATTGAAATCCTGCTTTTTTTTCAAGAGAGACATGGATAACAGCAGTGCTGTGTCACTTAGAGATGCTTAAATGCTGTTCTTGTCAATGGAAACTAGCCAGCTCCTCTGAGTCCACTGTAGGTCTACACCTATACTGGGGCTTGTTGTCACGATCATATCTTTTGACCAGTAGTTCTAGCCAGGGCAAACTCCAGCTCCCTTCTTTTACCATTTCTTCTTGGAGGCCAAAGCTCATTTCAATTTTCTGTCTACCCAAATTTTCCTATCACTATAGAGCTCTGATAGCCGAGTAAAACAACTCTTACTAGGAGAAATACTTCAGAAGGGGAGGTCTACCTAATGTGCCTAATCTTGTGCTAGTCCACAGCTGAATTTGAAGATTCCACTTGGACTTCATTAGAGTACAGCAACAGAAAGCACCATGTCTCCCTTGCATGTCCCGCTCTGCCCTCGGCTCCGCTGGAAGCAAGTAAAGCAGAGGTACAGTCCACTGCTGTAAGGCACCTTTGCCACTCCACTGTCTTCTGAGGTGCCCCATTAAACCCTTTTGAGTCCCATAGAAATTACACGCTATCTGAGACCTCCATGACTTCCTGGTTTAGAGCAATGAGTTTGGTTCTTGCACACAGAAAATTCTGCAAAAGGATTTTCCTGAAAGTAAATAAAGACAATATATATTACTCGGGACGTCTTTGTATCTTCATCTGGATTATATTCTCTTTAGGAAGAGGTGTCTGCTGTAAACCGTTACCCGTATATCATATTTTTCTCTGCTATTGGTCTAGACTGAAGATGTCAACCTCAAAACAGTCCATTCTGCTTACAAAGTTGCAAGGAATTTCATAATAAGTTTTTTACATTAATCCAACCCTGTATCAGACGTGAATCATTGATGCATTAAACTAATCTGTCATGAGTTCTTAATGGTGACAGAGAAGAGTGGGTGAGGAAAGGGTCTTGGGGGAAGGTGAGAAGTTCAGTTGCTGGTTATACAGAAATAGGAGGCTGAGACAGAAGTTGGATAGATTAAACAACTTGCATCAGAAATGACAAAAGAGTTTAAAATAAATTTAAAAAAATTGGAAAAGAAAAGAAAAAGGTACTTAGAACAGAAACTCAAGGAAAATAAGGTTAAAGAGATACAAAAAATAGAGGGCACAAAGTAGGATACTAAAGGAACAGCCAGAGTGCCAGGACAAGACCATGAAAAGAATGGAAGCTCAAAAAATATGACTGGAGAAGAGAAAGTAAGGAAAGTAGCCACAGGAAAAAAAGAGGTTTAAGAAGAAGCGTTCTGACTTTTCCATGGTATAATTTAAAACTAAAGTCAAAATGATGAAATGGGAGCTTAGAGCACCTCCAGCAATGAAGTGGAGAGGATCAATAAATAAAAAAAAGGAACAGGGTAGAAAGCACAAGTTAAATAAATATGCAAAAAGAGTACATGGAGCAGTGCCTACTATCTTTGTGTCATTGTGGGAATTTGTATGTGATATTCACAGGCAGCCCATGAAAGCAAGGTGGGAAAAACTCCACAAACTTCGGGGGAGTTATGTCAAGAATCTTGTCATAGGAAAATCTCTATCTTCATTTCATAATTTGTGTCTGCCATCTCAGGTCCTTTATTTTCTTAACAGTAACACTTGTCAACACTTACCTTGTCTTTCTGTTGGGCCTAAAAGCTATTTTCTCTGTGCTTTGCTGTGGTAAGAACATAGGAGCTGATTTCATAACATTGACAAAATTTCTGTTGTTACACTGGAAGTTACACTACAGCTTACAAAAAGTTTCATAAAATGTGTTTTCAACAATGGGAAATAGTTGATTTTCGGCTTGCTTCTTACGTGTTTGGTTGTGTTTCTATGCAAATCAAAACAACATAATCTCTTCCTTTCCATATATGAACTTATTTGGTTTTGACACAAACAAAACATGATTAAAAATATGATACAATGTGATTAACAAAGCTAATTAATTTGTGTCATATAGGGACTCTTCCTTATGGGATAACATTGCAAAGTAAAGAATTTTAACAGCTATTAGCTACTTTTAAAAAATATACAAATAATGTTTGAAATTGATAGCTAGGACCACTAAGTATTTGAATACTCATATTCTTAAAAAAGGGTTAATTGTATCATAATGTCTGCAACCCCTTTGTGATATTTTACATAGTTTTTATGCCACCTGGTGGTCAAATATCTAACATATTCATAATGCATGAAACAGCCACAGACTGCCTCAGATGTAAGGTGGATGCTGCAGTTGTGCCATGCAAAGGATGGCTATGTAGGACAGACTTGCACAGGGAAGAGCTGGCATCCATGCAAACCCTCTCAAGACCAGAGGTATGAGAGTAGGACTGTGGCTACCAAACTTCCCAGAGGACAATGTAAGTAGTAGCAGGTCAATCTAGTGCCTCCAGCTACATTTGGGGTAAGCTCTTTTTCATTCTGCTCTGTGTTTATTCCGGTTTGTCCCTGGAGCTTTATGTTATGTGACTTGCACCACCACAGATAGCTCCCACAAATCAGCAGTTAACCATAGGTCAAAGTTGTTCAGTTTCTTCCTGAACTTGGAGAGAAAACTCTAGTAGCATATGATATCTTAGAGTGTAACACACATGCCTGAAGACATAAAGATAAGGATTCTCTTTCTTCTTTAAATGTAAAGTACCTCTTTGGGACAGAGGAACATTGACAACAAAACAAACTCTACCTTCAGCTCCATAAGAATATAAAAATCACTGCATTGGGTAGACCAAAGATATAGCTAGTCTAATACCCTGTTTCTGGTACAGGCTAGCACCATGAATTACGCAGTCGAGTTTCCTGTACTTACATGCTGGGAGCATACACCAACCACCTGAATACCTCCAGTGACTATTCCAGATTCCTCATTGTCCTGGGTTTGGCCAGGACAGGGTTAATTTTCACCAGAATCCAGGAAGGGGCACAGCCGGTGGGCTGACCCAACCCCAACCTGGCCAAACAGAGCCGGGTATTCCATACCATGTGCCGTCATGCTGGGTTCCGGTGGGGGGGGCGGCACGGCAGGAACTCACTCGCGGCTCAGGAGGGCTCAGCGGTGGTGCGGTCCGGGAGAACAGCTCTCTCTCTCTCTGGGTCGTGGGGTTTGTTCTGTGTATTCCCCTTATCTGTATCGTTGTTGTTACTGTTCCCTCTGTTTGCTGTTCTGTTAAACTGCCCTTATCCCGACCCACCAGTTTTTCTGCCTGTTTCTTTCCACTCTCCTCCGCACCCCGGCAGGGAGAGGGACGGCCACGTGGTGCTTTTGTTGCTGGCTAGAGCCGAAACCAGAACATTAAATTTATCCACCTCTTATTCCATACCATCTACATCATGCCCAGGTCCCCTTTGTCCAGTTGATCACCACCACTTCTCCTGTCTCCAGATATCATTCCCTTAGTCTATGGATCATCACTCTAAAGTGTCCGTTGAGTTCATTTAATCCATGACTTCAGTCTCCATCTGTTATAATGGTCTTCCGTGGCAGGAGAGGTGATGTGTGGTGATTGGCGGTCACTTGCTGCATCCAGAGCTCACAGCTGATGTATCTGGTGCGGCCCGTGCCCACAGTCTGCAGGTTGGAGACATCGATCTCGATGAAGTTGCTGGGTGCCAGTTGTTGAAAACCACGTCCAGTTCCATCATCGCTGTGCTCTGCTAGGGTTCATCAAAAAGTCCATCCTTCTTTAATCTGGACGATTCTTACTTTGTTACTACTGGTATAACATATAACAATTATAACAGTGATAACAGAGAGTGACAGGGTGATTTAACAATTAACTTTATACAATTTATTTATTTATGGACTATTCTCGCCCAAAATCAAATCCCCATGAGGTACACATCGGACTTCCCCATTCTTCCGCATTACCCACCAGGTACACCCAGGTCCTTGAGCAAAAGCAATCCCGTGGACAGGCTTGCCTTTGCCCGAGGCAGGACTAACCCAAACCGTCTTCCCTAACATGTTCCACATGTGCACTACGGGGACTTTATCCCCTTCTACAGGGCGCTGAGGTTTTGACTGGGCAGGACCAGCCCGGTGGGTGGACCCTCTGGTGTTAACCAACCAGGTGGCCTTTGCTAAATGGGTATCCCAATTTTTGAAAGTCCCACCCCCCATTGCCCTCAAAGTGGTTTTTAGCAGCCCATTGTACCGCTCGATCTTTCCAGAGGCTGGTGCGTGGTAGGGGATGTGATACACCCACTCAATACCGTGTTCTTTGGCCCAGGTGTCTATGAGGCTGTTACGAAAATGAGTCCCATTTTCTGACTCAATTCTTTTGGGAGTGCCATGTCGCCACAGGACTTGATTTTCCAGGCCCAGGATGGTATTCCGGGCAGTGGCATGGGGCACAGAGTAGGTTTCCAGCCATCCAGTGGTGGCCTCCACCATTGTGAGCACCTAGCGCTTGCCTTGGCGGGTTTGTGGCAGTGTGATGTAGTCAATCTGCCAAGCCTCCCCATATTTATATTTTAGCCATCGTCCTCCACACCACTGAGGCTTTACCCGCTTGACTTGCTTGATTGCAGCGCATGTTTCACATTCATGGATAACCTGTGCAATGGTGTCCATGGTCAAGTGCACCCCTCGGTCACGAGCCCATCGGTATGTCACGTCTCTTCCTTGGTGGCCCGAGGTGTCATGGGCCCACCGAGCTATAAAGAGTTCACTCTTATGTTGCCAGTCCAGATCCACCTGAGCCACTTCAATCTTAGCAGCCTGATCTACCTGCTAGTTGTTTTGATGTTCCTCAGTGGCCTGACTCTTAGGGACATGGGCGTCCACATGACGGACTTTTACAGCCAACAGCTCCAGACAGGCAGCAATATCTTGCCACAATGGGGCAGCCCAGATAGGTTTGCCTCTGCGCTGCCAGTTGTTCTTCTTCCATTGCTGCAGCCACCCCCACAAGGCATTGGCCACCATCCAAGAGTCAGTGTAAAGATAAAGCACTGGTCACTTCTCTTGACTGGCAATGTCTAAAGCCAGCTGGATGGCTTTCACCTCTGCAAATTGGCTGGACTCACCTTCTCCCTCAGCAGTTTCCACAACTTCTCATGTAGGACTCCATACAGCAGCCTTTCACCTCTGCTGCTTCCCCACAATGCGACAGGACCCATCCGTGAACAGGGCATACTGTTTCTTATCTTCTGGCAGCTGGTTATACAGTGGGGCCTCTTCAGCACGTGGCACCTCCTCCTCTGGCGATGCTCCAAAATCTTTGCCTTCTGGCCAGTCCATGATGACCTCCAGAATTCCTGGGCGACTGAGATTTCCCATTCGGGCGCGCTGGGTGATCAGCGCGACCCACTTACTCCACGTAGCATCAGTGACATGATGCGTAGAGGGGACCCTCTCTTTGAACATCCAGCCCACGACCGGCAATCGTGGAGCTAGGAGGAGCTGTGCTTCAGTGCCGACCACTTCTGAAGCAGCTTGAACGCCTTCATGTGCTGCCAGAATCTCTTTTTCAGTGGGAGTATAGCAGGCCTCAGATCCTTTGTATCCCCGGCTCCAAAACCCCAGGGGTCGACCTCGAGTCTCCCCTGGTGCTTTCTGCCAGAGCATCCAGGTTGGGCCATTCTCCCCGGCTGTGGTATAGAGCACGTTTTTAACATCTTGCCCTGACCGGACTGGACCAAGGGCTACGGCATGAACTATCTCCCGTTTAATTTGTTCAAATGCCTGTCGTTGCTCAGGGCCCCATTCAAAATCATTCTTCTTCCAGGTCACGTGGTACAGAAGACTTACAATCTGGCAGTAATTTGGGATGTGCATCCTCCAAAAACCTACAACACCCAGGAAGGCCTGTGCTTCCTTTTTGCTGGTTGGTGGGGACATAGCTGCTATTTTGTTGATGACATCCATTTGGATTTGACGGCACCCATCCTGCCATTTTATTCCCAAAAACTGGATCTCTTGCGCAGGTCCCTTGGCTTTACTTCGCTTCATGGAGAAACCGGCTTTCAGAAGGATCTGAACTATTTTCTGCCCTTTCTCAAAAACTTCCTCCGCTGTGTCACCCCATACAATGATGTCATCGATGTACTGCAGATGTTCTGGAGCTTCACCCTTTTCCACTGCAGTCTGGATTAGTCCATGGCAAATGGTGGGACTGTGTTTCCACCCCTGGGGCAGTCGATTCCAGGTGTACTGGATGCCCCTCCAGGTGAAAGCAAACTGTGGTCTGCACTCTGCTGCCAAAGGGATGGAGAAGAATGCATTAGCGATGTCAATTGTTGCATACCACTTGGCTGCCTTTGACTCCAGCTGATATTGAAGTTCTAGCATGTCTGGCATGGCAGCACTCAGCGGTGGTGTGACTTCATTCAGGCCACGGTAGTCTATTGTCAGTCTCCACTCTCCAGTAGATTTTCTCACTGGCCATATGGGACTATTAAAGGGTGAGCGAGTTTTGGTGATCAATCCTCGAGTCTCCAGCTGGCGGATCAGCTGATGAATGGGGATGAGGGAGTCTTGGTTGGTACGATACTGTCGCCGGTGCACCGTTGTGGTCGCGACTGGCACCTGTTGTTCTTCAACCCTCAGCAACCCCACAACGGAAGGATCCTCCGAGAGACCAGGCAAAATGGACAGCTGTTTAATTTCTTCCGTCTCCACAGCAGCTATGCCAAAAGCCCACCGATACCCCTTTGGGTCCTTGAAATACCCTCTCCTAAGATAGTCTATGCCAAGGATGCACGGAGCCTCGGGGCCAGTTACAATGGGTTGCTTCTGCCACTCCTGCCCAGTGAGGCTCACTTCAGCCTCCAATACACTCAGCTCTTGGGACCCCCCTGTCACTCCCGAAATGCAAATGGACTCTGACCCTTTGAAATCTGATGGCATTAAAGTACACTGTGCACCAGTGTCCACTAGAGCTTGATACTCTTGTGGATCTGATGTGCCAGGCCACCGAATCCACACCGACCAATAAACCCGGTTGTCCCTTTCCTCCACCCGGCTGGAGGCAGGGCCCCTCTAATCCTGGTCAGAGAATTTGCTCCTCACTTGCTGTAAGAATGACTTGGAGGTCTCCTCCAGAGGATCGGAATCAAGATCAAACTGTCTGCCTGGTCTGGAGAGCTGACTGCTGGAAACTGGAGCGGCATTTTTCCTACCAGAATCCCCTTTTGTGATTGTTTTACCTCACAACTCACGCACTCGTGCCTCTAGAGTTGAGGTGGGTTTTCCATCCCACTTCCTCATGTCCTCTCCATGGTCACGCAGGTAAAACCACAGGGTGCCCCGTGGTGTATAGCCTCTGTATTCTCTCTCCTGAGCAGAGGAACGCTTGCCCCTAATAGCTGAGATGCTGGCCCGTACAGGTGGGGAGTAGGAAATACCCTGTTCGAGTCGCTGGACCTTCTGGGACAATTTTTCCACGGCCGAAACGAGGGAGGAAGAGAGGCTTTCTTCATATTGCCGGAGTCTGACAGCCACCTCATCCACTGTTGGTGCCTCTTTACCTTTCCAGTTTACTACTACCAGTGAGTTGGCATATGAGGATGGTGCGCTCCGCACAAACTTCCTCCACATAGATGGTGTGCACTGGACTTCATCTGGGTCTGTGGGTAACTGGTCATCGTCTGGTTCATGGTAAACCAGCTCTCGCACAGCTAATTCCCTCAAGTACTGAATACCCCTCTCCATATTGGTCCACTTGCCAGAATGACATACAAAATTGTCACTGAAGGGGTACCTCTCCCTCATGCCTGACAGAAGTCTCCTCCAGAGGCTGAGGACTTGTTCCTTTTTCCCAATGGCCTTGTCAATTCCCCCATCCCTGGCCAGGGATCCCAGCTTCTTGGCTTCCTTGCCCTCTAATTTCAAGCTGCTGGCCCCGTTATCCCAGCACCGCAGCAGCCAGGTGACAATGTGCTCACCTGGGTGGCAGCTGAAATCTTTCCGCATGTCTCGCAGCTCACCCAGGGACAGGGACCAGGTGATGATCTCTGTCTATGTCTCCCGCGATGACCCTGGCTTCAAATACCACAGCCATCTGATCAAAGTCAGAAACATTTTTTACCTGCAACTATTTAACTAACACAATAAATGCGTATAACAATATTTAAGAAAGCTGTTTTAACACACACTGCTCAGCCCTGCCATTATCCCTGCCCCACCTTGGGCGCCAGTTTAATGTTCTGGTTTTGGCTGCAGCCAGCAACAAAAGCGCCACGCAGCTGCCCCTCCCCCCGCCGGGGTGCGAAGGAGAGTGGAAAGAAACAGGCAGAAACTGGTGGGTCGGGATAAGGGCAGTTTAACAGAACAGCAAACAAAGGGAACAGTAACAACAACGATACAGATAAGGGGAATACACAGAACAAACCGCACGACCGAGAGAGAGAGAGAGCCGTTCTCCCAGACCGCATCACCGCCGAGCCCTCCTGAGCCACGAGTGAGTTCCTGCCGTGCCGCCCCCACCCCCCGGAACCCAGCGTGATGGCACATGGTGTGGAATACCCGGCTCTGTTTGGCCAGGTTGGGGTTGGGTCAGCCCACCCGGCTGTGCCCCTTCCTGGATTCTGGTGAAAATTAACCCTGTCCTGGCCAAACCCAGGACACTCATTTTAAACCCATGATTTCCTAATTAATTATTTTTAGTGGGTTATCTCCCAGATTCATTTGTCATATAATTTTAGTTCTTCCCCTCCCCAGATTCTGGGAGGTCTTTTAGCTTCAACAAGCCCACTTTTTGATACAGATCAACTCGGGAAATGCTCACAGAATGAGCATGATAAGGAAACAAAGCAAGTATTGACTGATTCTTCCTTGATGTATCTCCCACCTTTAGAGACATTCTGAGCAGGTGGGTTGCATCTGGATCACTATGTTAAAAAATAAAAATTAAAATTTTAAAAAAACAGACTTTTAATTTACTTTATATCAGTAGACTATTTCTAGGTTACCAGGATTGTTTTTTCTATCATTTTTTGGAGTTATAGGAAGGGTTTTTTCCATAAATGCTCTTACATGATCATAAAATGACTTTCAGCCCATGCTCGTTGACCCCCTTCTCATTGGTGAGTAAGGGAGTATAGCTTGACATTAGAAATCTTACAATGTCATAAAGTACTACTTGGCAGCATGTGAGAGAGAGGAGCATGCAAAAATATTTCATAAACCGGAAGATTTTCTGTTTGCGGAATGAGAGTAATACTTTGTATTTACATACAGCAATTCAATCTTCTTTAGCAATATTAGTTTAACCTCCTGTTACTCCTGATAGTACTAGTATAATTTTTCTTAAATCATAAATAAGGAAACAAGCCCAAAGAGAGTAAATAATCTGCCTTTAACTATTTTGGTCAACATAAGAGAGAATGAAAGTTAATCTAATGTCTCAGTCCCAGTCCTGTGCCTTACACACAAGATAGTGTTCCAGCCAAGGGTAACACACAATTCCCATTTTGTGAGCCTTTTTATCTGACACATACTATGTGTGAACTCTATTAAAACTTGTAAATCTTAGTAACTGAAGCAGTGGTGTCAACTATACTGGTAATGGCAAATTACTGTAATACTTCTTATACGATAATTACATATGACCTTCTTTGTTATGCTGGTTTCAGCTAATAAATCACAAACATGATCTTCATCCTCTCCTTTGTGCAATGCTGGGTAGGTCCTCAATATCAACATCGTTTTGATGAATACCCTGTTATTTGGCCTTAGGAAAAGCTGCAGTACTGGCCAAAAAGGACAGTAAGATAACTGCCTTTTGACCAATCTGGATAAACAGACCTATCATGGTGTTTGAAAACTCCAAGTTTATGCAATGTGAGGAAGATTATACACTTTAAAAGAATCTTAGTTGCTCAGACTCATTAAAGTTTATTCTCTTTTCCCATTGTCTTTCTGCTTAAGTCACTGACGGTGGACCTTGTCTTTCTGGAGGCAGCTTTCTGCCAGAACTGTCACAGTTAAGCATCCCCTTCTCTGATTTTTTGGTCTGTGTCACAGGCACATTCTTTACATAGTGGTGGATGACAAACAATAGAGCAACAGCTTCTTTGAATCAGTTCCCTAAAAGAATACAGACTTATTTTAATAACTTAATTTTAATTCTGAAGAGTCATTACCAGATCCATCTTTGCACTATCTAAGTCTGCAGAAAATTCAGATGTCAAAATGTCAGTTTGCTCAACCATTTGTTAACCTTATTGCTGTGGTGGAACTTTATTTTGTCATCTACAACAATTGAAAATGGCTTGTTTTGCCAACTGTTCATAGAATTGCAGGCAGGTGTTTCTTCATAAACTCATAGAAATCAAAATATTATAGCAAAGCTTGGATACTACAAAGGTTTATGTATTACAGGAGCAAATTTTACATTGTTTCTGGCCTGGACTTGGGAGAGGTCCTTAAACAACAAGCATCACTATAGGCCTCTGCTTCTTCTACTGTGTATCTAGTGTTGAGATCCCAGTAGATTACCTATCCTGTTGCTACACCTGGGGGAAAAGTGGAGGGTGAGTAGGACATGGAGACAACTATCTCTATAGCCTTTTTTCCTTTTATGTACAGGCTTTGAGAGTGTAGGAGTGGAGAAAACAAGAAATAATCAAACATAGTGGATAAGAGATAAATAATTTCACTTATCATTTTCAAGACTTGTTATATCCAGTATTATAGTATCATTATATAAATAATAATAAAATTAATAATTAATAATAGTATCAAAATAAGGACACCTGAATTCATTTTTTCCATTATGGTTTCAGCAAGAATACTAGAAATCTACAAAGGTATAGAGGAACAGTGAATCCCGTGTTCACACTTGTTTATCTGAACTGGTCTAATTTATTTCTGTTTTGTATTTGCCTCATCAGGATATATGCATCCTCATGTTTGTGCTATTAAGCACACATCAGGCAAATTTTCTACTTTATTCCAAACTCTACGAACATACTATGGGTCTGACAACAAAGCCAATACACTGAGAAACCAGGGATGCTATATCAACATTATTCTCTCTTTATGACGTCAAAAGAAATGTGTACACCTACATAGCAGTTACTGAACAATTCAATGGAGTATAGAGAGGCCTCATTAATGCCTTTGATGCCTCCTGCACAGCGTACTTTTTTGTTGTTGTTGTAACACATTGAAATTTCAAATAGTTGTGGTAAAGCAGGCTGTTGCCTTTTCATTTATGTGGAAACTAACTGCACAGACTGTGATTTGCTTGAATGCAATTAAGTGTAATCCAATGTCACTGAGGTAAGGTAAACCCTGACACTACTCCTCTGGGATCACAAGTAAACTCATTTTGTCTTTCATTCTACCACTTGTGCCATGAAAAATGTCTGAGGAAAAAAGCTGGTATTCTTCGTGCCATCATAGAGTAGAAATTTGGTTTTGTCCATAACTTTCTGGAAGTTCCAGAATATTTGTTGTGTAACATACACAAGGGAATAGTTTAATGTCACTGGGAGTTAAAGAATTGAATCCTAAGGTACTACTCCTTGCTTTGGTGAGAGCTATTACGGTGTCCTTCATTTAGGTATAATGCCTCTTATACCAAACAGCTAAGCAATACACTGTGATAGGCAGAACAAGAGCTTAGTCAGAAACCTTGAAGATATATGTGTTGCAGTGGCTAGTCCAGGTAAAATGAGTATAAAGTTTCATAGGTTTTTCGTATACCTCAAGTGCCATCAAGTTCAATGCAGTAAAGAATGAGACACCTGCATGCACAGTCGTGCACTGCTCTTTTGCTGCAGAAATTTACTGTGAGCTGCTTCTTAGTCCAAATGAATGCAGACACCATGATCTGCATGAAGCCTTTTGTTTCAGTCTCCAAGTTCTACACTTCCAAGTTCATCTTCAGCCTCCTTTAGAAGGCTAAACCTCAACTCTGCCTGCAGTGACATCTGCAATATACATTTGCAGGAGTCGTTGGAGAGAACAGGGAATTCACAGTATAAAGTGTAAATGCCTGATGCGCATACTAAGCCCCTCATGAGGTTCACTGATTGTGCTCTAGTGACAGATCTGATTGTCTATTAGACTGTAGCTGTCTGTTACAGAGCATTTCTATCAGAATAAGACCACAATGGTGACTTGTGCCATTGACACCTACAATAATAGTGTCGTATACATGTGAGAGTCAGCAGATTCAACTGTTACTTTGAACAGCATCTTGCAAGAGCTAGATAACGAAATTGGTGGAAGTTGTTAGATCAGTTGCTTTCATCTTCAGCTTAAAAATAGGTATAATTTTTCCAATGTTATTAAAAATGTAAAAAAAAAGTGCCAAATTACAAACTTAGAGTGGATTAAAGGGAGAAGAAAGGCTTGAGAGAGAGCTGATATCAAAAGATTCACTAATATGAAAGAGATGTCTGATCTGAGACCAGTCAATTCCATCCTGCAGTTATAGCTTCCTCCTCGTTCTCAGTCCTTTGTAGTGTAGCTGAAGATGATGAGATCATAGTGAGTCTGCTAACAAAAGCTGCTACCATGAAATGGTCACAAACTTGATATAACTTCCCACAGTAGCCATGTAGTATCTCTTCATTCCATATTCAAAAATGTGACCATCCAAATTCAACGTGCTTCTCACAGCAAACACCGAACTGGCTTCAGGGACACTTTTTCTAGCTCACAGAGGTTCAGAATATTGGTTCTATCCCACTGTGAAGAGAACAGGAGAATAAAACAATGACTTTATCTTTAGCATCCTTTCCCAAAGTTCTCACTAAAAATTAAAAATAATTTAAGTATCTCTGTTTAATGCATAATTGATTTTGTGTGGGTAGATGGGCATGAGCTATCCAGACAGATTATTGTCCCTCTAAATATTTCAGGACAGATTAATTGTCTACAACGGTACAGGCTGTGCTACAATTAATTTATTTGCCACTGCCATCCATAAATTCTAAAAGGTGAAGGTAGCTGTGTTAAGACAAATCCAGCACTACAATGCTCCTCAGCTAAAACAAGCTATTCTGATGTACCTCAAATATATAAGATTATTGAACTTTAGTTCTTCATTGCTTTACAGTGACCACTGTATCTTTCTCTAAGTAAGTGATAAGGCCGAATTTGGTGTAGAAAGAATTCAAACCCCAGGCAGTGTTCAAATTTCAGGACCTAGTATCTCTCACATTGCCAAATTTATTTGGGAGTCTCTCACAATCCCAAATTCCACTTCCTGAGGCCATCAGTTTCCAACCAACCAAAAAGAAAAAAGGGCGAGAAAAAGCATTTGTCCTAGGCATTGTTTAGTTAACTGAGTTGCATATTGAAAAGAACCTAGTGCCACTTACAGGTATAATTCTACATGACCCCAGTTTCATCTGCGTCACTCTGATATGTGTCAGTGTAGTCTCCAATCCTTTCCCAGCCCACCTCACAGGTTTTAGTAAGCACATAGTGAAAAGTATTCCAAAGTGAGCCAGAAATTAGAAAAAGGTAAGAAGAAGACCTAGTCTTGCTTTGTTGAGACACCAGATGAAGAAAATACTTCTGCTGAAGACAAAAACTCTGAAAGCATGAAATAATTTATGAAGTAAGAGAAGAAAATTACTGGGTACTGTCCTCCTAGCTGAATACTAGTGGTGCAACGGATGCCCTGCTTTTACAATGACTGAAGGTTTTTTCTGTGGCCTCCCAAGGGCTTACATAAAAAACATCACAAGTGTACTTGCACCTGATATGTCAGGAAAGGAAAAAATGTCAGAAAGATGACAAACCCATATTTGACCTAGGAATATTTGGGCCATAATCATCATTCCAGTCCCCTTGGCCAAAGCTTACTCCGTCCATTTGAAAAAAACTATTCATCTGTGTTTGTGAAGGGTTTAGTGAATGAAACCATATACTCGTGTGTGTTCAGACTTCATTACAATAATACATCATCCAAGTGTGAGCTAAGTGATATGACCTTTATAAAGATAAAACATGCAGGTCAATTGGTCCAATACACAAAAGCATCAAATCAGCTCAGAATCCCTGCACAAAATCACAGGACCACTGAGGTTGAACAGCAGCTCTGGAGATCATCTAGTCCAACAGCTGAAGAGCAGGGTCAGACAGAGCAGGATGCCCAGGACCACATCCAGTTGGGTTTTGAATATCTCCAAGGATGGATACTCCACAACCTCTCGGGGCAATCTGCTCCAGTGTTTGACTTCCCTTATAGGAAAAAGATATTTTCATTTGTTTAAAAAGTATCTCCTGTGTTTCAGTTTCATAGAATCATAGAATAGCCCAGGTTGGAAAAGACCTTGAAAGCTCATCTTGTCCAACATTTCATGGGAAGGGGAGCTTAGATGAGATTATCTAAGACCCTGTCCAATTGCCTATTTAAAACCTTCAGTAATGGGGACTCTACAGAGTCCCTAGGGAGATTACTCCAGTGACTGATTGTTCTCACTGGAAAAAATTTCTTTCTTATATAATGACGAAAAAGTTCATGTGCCTTGCCTCTTGTCCTGTCATTGGATACCACTGAAAAAAGTCTGACTCTGTCTTTTTTACTCTCCACCACCAATCAGGTATTTACATACATTGAAAAGATCCCCTGAGCCTTCTTTTCTCTAGGCTCAATCTAAGAATGATCCTAGGTTCTCTAGGAACAATCCCAGCTCCCTCAGTCTTTCCGCATAAAAGAGACGCTCCAATCCATTCGTCATTTTTGTGGCCTTTTGCTGGACTCTCTCCAGTATATCCATGTCTTCTCTTGTACCGGGGAGCCCAGAACTGGACATAGTACTCCAGGTGTGGCCTTACCAGTGCTGAGTAGAGGGCAAGGATCTCAACCTGCTGGCAATAGTCTTCCTAATACAGCCAGAAGGCTGTTGGAACTATTTGCCGTGAGGGCACATTGCTGACTCATGTTCAGCTTGGTGTCCATCAGGACGCTCAGGCTCTTTCCTGCAAAGCTGCTTTCCAGATGGTTGGTGCCCAGCCTGTATTGGTGCCTGGGGTTGTTCCTAAGCAAGTGCAGGATTTTGCACATCCCTTTTCTGAGCTTCATGAGGTTCCTATTGACCCATTTTTGCAGCCTATCTGGGACCTGCTGAAAGGCAGCACAACCCTCTGATGTACCAGACACTCCTTACAGTTCTGAATTGTCTGCAAACTTGCTGAGGGTGACCTCTGTCCCATCATCCAGGTCATTACAAAGATTTTAAACAAGACTAGCTCCATTATTCACCCCTGGAGTACACCACTGGTCTCCAGCTGGATTTTGTGCTGCTGATCACAGTCCATTTATCTTCTGACCTTTATCAATTTGTCTATGATGATGTTACAGGAGACAGATGTGTTTGAAGGATGTGCTGCTATGGCAAATATAAGAAGGAAACTTCTCTTTCAGCCCAGTGGCTACAAAATCATAAAACCAGTACCTGACATAGCTGTGCTATGTAATTCACACTTCAGCCTCCAGGAGTAAAATACTGGAGAAATGCAAATAGTGCACAAAGTTTCAACAGGTGTAATAGAACTTCCTCCTGTCTGATGGAGTCCACCGTTTGATCAGGTATTCCCTCCCAGCCAGGAAAAACCCCCTGACCACAGCAGCAGGTTCAGCTCGGGTGGTATGGTCAGAACAACTGTACTCTTGAACATCCCTTCCTCCGTCCCAGCCTCCTTCAAATTAAACACTTCCCTGCTTTCCACTCACTGGTCCCAGTTTTGTCGCATTCCTGGTACAAAATGCTTTCAATAGCACAAGTGATATCATGTCCCAGGTAGTGATGGCTTTGCAAAAATCTGCCCCTGTGAAGATCCCAAACATTCCCCTTCAACTGCCTGTGAAGTGTGGCCAGTTTTCACACAAACCCTTTAAACACCTGTGAAATCCAGCAGCAGTCATGACACTCTGTAACTCGGGTTACCTTCCCACACTGTTATCTGTCATGGCCAGCAATGTCTCATTTCATGGCCAGTAGTTCTCCACATCCTCTTCAGGTAACTTAACCTCAACTGAAGACCTGGCCAGAGGCCTCATCATCTGCTGGCAGCTCTAACACACACTAGGGAGAAATTTCCCTTGTTTTTAATATGAAATATGAACTGAGGTCTGTAACAGAGAGCAATGATCTTTCTGTGTCTCCTATAAATGGATATGTCCAGTTCACACCAACCACCTGAAAACTGTAAAAATCCAGCTCCTTAATTTAATTAAACTAATTTCTGCTTTCACACAGAATCACAGCATGGGAGGGTTTGGAAGCGACCTCTGTGGATTGTCTAGTCCAACCCGCCTGCTGAAGCAGAGTCATCTAGAACAGGTGCTCTTTCCCATGCTTAAGGCAGAATTATAAGGAATAATTAAGGGCTACTTTGTACTCTGTTTCAAAAAGTTCAGCTCAAAAGTTTCAGAGGGCTCTGCTCTGCACAATTGTTCTTTTAAAATCAAAATGCAATGACACAGGGCTAGAGTGATTTCTCTGCTTGGGAGCTGTTGAGGTGGGGGGTTTTGGATGCAATTTAATGTGCTTGCAGGCTATTGCAAAGGGCACGTCTTGCCCCATCCTCTTCTACTCTTGTGTTTCTGTGGTTATTTTTCTCATTTTATCTCAATTTTTTAAAATTAAATATAAAGATCTTTTAAAATGAAATATGAGCATTTTTCTTTTCTAGATGAAAAACAGTAAGATACTTGCAATAAAAAGACATGATGAACAAGTTTTTATTTACCACTATTTACTGAACAAGAGGGATGGGAAGAAGACTGAGAGGCACAAGAAACACAATCACATATACCTCACTTTCTTAGAAAACGCAACAAAAAATGACATAATATATTGCCATTGCAGCTGCCTTTTCCTCTTGTTTCTGTATCACTATTTTTTAAATCAAGCGTCTTGTTATCCAGACTACTGCTGACACTTAAATACATGCTGTCCACTTTTTCTTGTAGCCAGAACTGAGACTGAATGAATCACTCATATGACTCATCACAACTCTTTTTTTGCACACCATGTTACAAAGTACTGAAGGATTTAACGTAAAAAGTCGAGTTTTCTCCCTATTCTGATAGAGTCTTTTTGCTAAGGAATCAAATTACTCTCTTTCAAATTATTTTAACTTACTTTCTTACATGGATTTGTCTTTATTGGCAGCGGAAACAACAGCAATTAAAGTGTAAAAGCCCATTTTTCAATCTTCACAGACAGCCCTGATCAAAAAGGACACAGTCCCTGCGTATAGAGTGATCTTCTAGTAAAAAATGTCAAGATACATCAGCAATTTCTTTTTTTGCAAGGTTCTGATGCTTAAATTAATGTCTGTATTAAGAATGCTCTTACATACCCACACCAGAGCAGCATCTCTTAGCACAGTTATCCAAGCAGCAGGAACTACCAAAAGCACTGCAATGCCTCCAGCCCAATACACAAAAGTCATACACCAGCTATCCTTTCCTGATGAAAGACTATATGGTGCACCTGAGACCCTTACTAATAGCAGGATTTGTATTCTGGTCTCTTGCAGATATTTGGAAAAGCAAAACAGAAAATACATCACCTTCAACCACCTGGATAAGTGTAGAAGATCTACCCAGATCAGGAATCTAGGTCCCAGATCTCACATTTTCCCCATGGTTTCACGTGGAACATTATCTCATTCAGCTACTTACTCAGAAGGATATTTAACAAGAATTTCCCTCCACGGGAATTGCTCATGACAGCATGTCAGATAGGAGATAGTTGAAAACTGCTGAAGAGGACTAATCTGTGTCGAGTGTACACTATGAGAAAACGGAAGTGCTTGGGAGGAAACCTGAAGAAATCATGACATGGTAGGAGGTGGTAGAATGAGCTGGTTGTTTTGCTCAGTGCACAGATCACTAGGGCTAGTCAAAGGAAAAGGGTTTGCTTTGGTAAGAAAACAGTCAGAGGTATTCAATGACTGTTTACTGTAGCTTCTCACTAAAAAGAAGCCAGAACTGTCCAAGAGCAGTGGGTGGTAACAGACCATGCAGCATGTGCTGGGGAGGGACCAAATGAAGCGTTCGCAGTAAGTCCTGTTGCAGGCAAGCCACAGTGATTCAAAACCCATTATCTTCTGAACAGTGCACATGCAACTACAGAGACTGCCATTAAGACCTTAAACCTTGAAAATGGCAACTCATTTTTCTTGCCTTGTTGTCAGTGTGCAGAGCTAACCTGCTAACAGCTGAGAGTGTTTTGAGAAACAAAAAGTTGTTCAGTGTGTGCTATCCCATGAGCACAGTCTTTTGCAAGATGTCTAACTGGTCAAAAAGCTTATTAATAAGTTCATATAAATCAGTCTAAAGAAACTGAGTTCTATCAGCAAGTTTGCTGATGACACCAAACTGGGAGGAGTGGTAGATACACCAGAAGGCTGTGCTGCCATTCAGCGTGACCTGAACAGGCTGGAAAGTTGGGCAGAGAGGAACCTGATGAGGTTCAACAAGGGCAAGTGCAGGGTCCTGCACCTGGGGAGGAACAACCACATGCATCAGTACAGGCTTGGGGTGGACCTGCTGGAGAGCAGCTCTGCGGAGAGGGACCTGGGTGTCCTGGTGGACGACAGGTTAACCATGAGCCAGCAGTGTGCCCTGGCTGCCAAGAAGGCCAATGGCATTCTGGGGTGCATTAGGAGAAGTGTGGCCAGCAGGACGAGGGAGGTTTTCCTCCTCCTCTACACTGCCCTGGTGAGGACCCATCTGGAGTACTGTGTCCAGTTCTGGGCTCCCCAGTTCAAGAAAGATGAAGAGCTACTGGAGAGAGTCCAGCGGAGAGCTACAAGGATGGTGAGGGGACTGGAGCATCTCTCCTACGAGGAAAGGCTGAGGGAGCTGGGCTTGTTCAGCCTGAAGAAGAGAAGGCTGCGAGGGGACCTAATAAATGCTTATAAATATCTGAAGGGTGGGTGTCAGGAGGATGGGGCCAAGCTCTTTTCAGTGGTGCCCAATGACAGGCCAAGGGGCAATGGGCACAAACTGAGGCACAGGAAGTTCCGTCTGAACACGAGAAAGAACTTCTTCACTCTGAGGGTGACGGAGCACTGGAACAGGCTGCCCAGGGAGGTTGTGGAGTCTCCTTCTCTGGAGATATTCAAGACCCGCCTGGACAAGGTCCTCTGCAGCCTGCTGTAGGCGAACCTGCTTTGGCAGGAGGGTTGGACTAGATGACCCACAGAGGTCCCTTCCAACCCCTACCATTCTGTGATTCTGTGATTCTATGAAATGAAGTTCATATAAAGAAAACTAAATAAACACAGCTGTAGTATTTCAGAGAGTAATGTTCCTTTTGTGCCTCCTTAAACTATGAGATAAGAGTGTATCTGTGTCAGAGTTTAAGCTTTTCCTGCTAGAAGACGGCAGTTAAACCAACGGTTTGGCAAAGCATCTCAAATGACTTTGCCAGTCCTACAGTGCCACCTGTATTGATTCATCTGCTACAGATCTGCTGTGGGACACAGGCAAGTTTGTCCTTTTGGCTACTTTTTCTAGGAGCATGTCTATGGTGGAGGTTCCCCCTGCCAGTGCTCCAAGTCAAATAGTGCCCGCACTGCTGCAGCAGGTGCTGTGCTGGGTCTAAGCTCCCCAGTCCTGCAGAGAGGTAGAAGACGTCAGATGGGGCTTTGAGCCATGGTAAGAGGGCTGAGGAAATAGCTAAATCTTGATCAGATCTGCCTGTAAATTCATAATGGTATCTCCATGGTTTGATAACATTACGGACCACAGCTCTCACTCCCTGTTTGTATTGCATGATGGAACTCTGAACTCTGTGAAACAGCTAACCGTTACAGCCATGCCAAACATAAATTTTACTCTGACGTAATTCATTGTATTCTGAGAATGAAATGCTCCAAATGATAATGTTTTCTGTTTTTAAATGTCATCGAAATGTCCATAGCATCTTGAACAAGCAATATATATAATTTTCATTCATTATAAAATAAAGGACACTTTCTTCATAATCTTTTTGAGGTTAGAACCTGATCCAGCTAATATAATTTTAGATGTTTTTTGTTAATTTTATTAAAAAATAAGGTGGATTTTGACTCTGTAATTGACAAATATTTTTTGACAATCTTAGTATTCGATGTCCAGAAAGCTAGTTTAAACTTCCTGGATATTGTTCATGTTAAGCTGAAGATTCACTACACAGTTTAATATTTCTGTCCTATCCAGATAAAAAACGCAGTTGCTTGAAAAACCAGGACCTTCATGGCTGGAGAGAAGATTTCTCCTAGGAACAAGTAATGGTGGATAATATCAATCCAGCTACCTCCTGCTTGGAGGAAAGAATAGTTAATTTTAAATTAAGCCTTTTATCTTCTCTTTGAGGTATTATATAACATTAAATTACATTATAACACTGCCACAGTGCAGGGAATGCACTATGAATTTCCAAAGACCAAACAGCTGAGTGATTTCCTTTAATTCTCATAACTTTCAGAAAAGGTCATGGTTACTTGACACTAGAGCTCAGTTGAAAGGAACAGTTCAAACAGGTCATCCGAGTAAACATGTTAAGGGAAGAAAGTGCCCCAATCATTTATCTGAAACTTGCCAATACCGTTTCTGTGTATTTCTGTCTAGAATTCCAATACATGGGCAGAATTAGCCATAACAATAACACTCCACCATCTTTCTTAGCTTATAGCCAAACAATCTGAAAATGTGCAGTTGGTCTCAGTAACATGGATCTCCTTCGAATTAAAGAAATGAAAACATGTAGACCTCAGAGTAATTAAGATCATGTCATTTTTAAACCCCCAATGCTTTCCAGAGACCTCTTGTTCTCTGGCACCCATCTTGCTTTAGCTGTTTCTCAGGCTCAGTAATGTGCTCAGAGGTTTCTTACACAAACATCTAAGAACATAAAATTTTCTGTGACGGAATTACACATTATTCCAGAGGGAGAACACCAGGTGATGCAGAAGTCGGAGAAATCCTGAAGGCAGAGAATCTCTCCCCCCTGACTTCATGGACTGTGCTTCCCTGAGGGCAATGTTTGCTAGATGCTTTTGCCTGCTGGATGCCCAAATATCAGGAATTACTGACAAGATTAGCAAGATTACCTGTCTTGTCTGCAGCTCCTATGTACTGAAGGAGCAGTGTGCCAGCAGAGAGGAGTAAGACTATCAGAATTTGATACTGAGCCAATGCATTAGGGATGAGATTGTTGGTAAGCATTCCTCTAATCCTGTGAAACCCTCCAGCTGCCAAGAATACCTTGATCCAAAAGTTAGATATTTCTAACTCCTTATATGGTTTTCCGTAGAGGATCATGTTGTGTGCTATACATTTGAATTTCAGCTTTCCTCACCTAGGTATTCAGTTATAAATTTCATATTTCTGTCAAATAGAAGCAATGAGAAAAATTAAATTAGACAAGAGAAGGATATATGACATCTGAAAGGTAAATGCTTGAGGCAACTGAGTTAGATTGTTTCTTTGATTTATTAAATAAATCAGCTGGTATTCTTAACCTAAACATTAATTTTATTATGCTTACTCTGTCTCATATAGAGGGGTTCACTGGTTATTCTGAAATACCTCCCTAAAGGTTTAGAAAGACTACAGGGAAATAAATCAATGACAACACGCCAAAGTCCATCCCAATAGGTGCTGTTCTAATTCATTTGATACAGGTCAGCTCAGATCATGCAGTTGGAAGGCTGACATTTATTTAATTAGCCTCAGTACACTGTATTGTTCTGAAAGGAGATATTCTTTCCATGTTTTACATATACATTTTATGGCATACCCAAAGCAAAATGTTTCAACTGGAATGTTAGAAAAGAATACAGCAAAATTGACTCACTGAATAAAAAGCTGCTTCCAGTTCAGTTTGATTCAAGAAAGAGAGGTGGAGATTATCTCACTGAGAGCTAACAGAATCAGACAGTAGCAGTGGTGAAGTGATTCATTTTTGTTTCAAACTTGAAACGCATAGAACAAAGGAGAATAAGGGAGCTCTGAATCTAAACCCACAAAAATCAGGAGAGGAAAAAAAGAGGTAATTCACTCATTAAATCAAAATCTAGGCAAAAAAGTAGTAACATTAATTGTGATGCCCAGCTGGACTTGAAACACCTGTGTTTTTCACTTATTTTAACACTGTTTAGTTGATGCTCAGGCCTAAGCCCAGAGAGTCTGTTGCCACCTTAGCTAGTTTCCTTAGCACTGGAAGAAGTCAGTGAGAGAAGTAAACACAAAAGTGCAACCAAATCTCAGCTGTGAAAGCAAAAAGCTCATCTCAGCCAGAGAAGAGCCCTGTGACACTCTGGCTGGATAGTCTTCTTCAGGATGTGTCCTTCATTTCTGTGCTGTCAGTAGACACTAATATGGAATCACAGAATCATAGCATCATTTAGGTTGGAAAAGACCTTTAATATCATTGAGTCCAACTGTAAACCTACTACTGCCAAGCCCACCACTAAACCATGTCCCTAAGGGCCACATCTATACAGTTTTTAAATACTGGTGACTCCACCACTTCCCTGGGCAGCCTGTTCCAGTGCTTGACAACCCTTTTGGTGAAGATGTTTTTCCTAACATTCAGTCTAATCCTCCCCTGGCACAACTTGAGGCCATTTCCTCTCATGCTTTCGCTAGTTACTTGGAGAAAGACTGACACCCACCTCACTAAAACCTCCTTTCAGGTAGTTGTAGAGAGCAAGAAGGTCCCCCCTCAGCCTCCTCTTCTCCAGACTAAACAGCCCCAACTCCCTCAGCCGCATCTCATAAGACTTGTTCTCCAGACCCTTCACCAGCTTCATTGCCATTCTCTGGACACGCTCCAGCACCTCAATGTCCCTCTTGTAGTGAGGGGCCCAAAACGGAACACAGCACTCGAGGTGTGGCCTCACCAGTGCCGAGTACAGGGGCACGATCACCTCCCTACTCCTGCTGGCCACACTATTCCTGATACAAGTCAGGATGCCGTTGGCCTTCTTGGCCACCTGGGCACACTGCTGGATCATGTTCAGCCAGCTGTCGACCAACACCCCAAGGTCCTTTTCCACCAGGCAGCTTTCCAGCCGCTCTTCTGCAAGCTTGTAGCATTGCATATGGGAGTTACTCAGAAAAATGTACTTCTACAGCATCACCTGGGGCACTCCAGGGCTCATTAGCTGCCTATGGATGAACAGGGAAAGCTTCAAGAGATCTGTGACATGCCTTTTTCCTCCCTCTCCTCATCTAATTGCTTTCTGCCCTCCCTGAGGAGTAAAAGACAGAGCAGAAATGAAACGAGAGCTTGCACATGTTCACTGCTTTTTAGTCTGTGCACTCGTGCTAGAGAACACAAGTAACCCACAGTCAGGCTCCCGGCTACAGCTGCTGCTGTGGAAGCATGTGCTCAGCAGGAGTCTGAGACGGTGCATCCTCCATGCTTCTGCAAGCCTGCCTTTACTCCTCGGTGTCACAGCCAGCTCTGGAAGTACATACGGGGTGGCAACCTCTTCCCTCCATATGGAAGCCTTTGTAGGTAACCTAACAATACAGCAGTCAGCATAGTGACACTGAGTGACACTGATGTGTGGCACGGAGACAGACTGGCTGCCACCCACAGTGCACGCAGACCATGACTCATGCCCACAGAGCACACGCAAATGGTTTGACTTGTACCTACAGTTTCAGAAATAAACTTGTGCTTTAATTCACAAGTGTAAAAAGGGACAATGATGTTTCTGCAGCAGAACCCTTGTGCGGGTCATAATAAAATGAATGGATTCAAACCATGATTCACACCAACCACTATGGCTGGTTCAGCCCAATGATTTATGTTGAAAATAAGATTCTCCTCCAAATATGCACTGTTTCTAGTTCTATTTTCTTTAGTCCTGTGAGAATCTGGGGGACATTTTTCTCTGGGATCCCCTTTTAGTTTGAGAATGTAGGTCAGCTAGCCTCAGGCTCAGATTTTTTCAACATCTGCAAAATAATATCTCCTTTTTCTGTTCCTTCTCTATAATAAAAATCAGGATTTGTTATTGCCAGTGTCCCTGGGGCTCACTCACTCACAATTAGGAAGAATGAAGAGATATGAGAAGCATACTTAGACTATTTAGTAATTTCTACCAAGACTGTCCTGAAATCAAATCATTCAAAACCAAAAGGAAAATTGCAGCATGGCTTAAAGTAGCCTTCTCCCATCTATTTTGCTAAATATTTTTGGGTTTGTTGAAATTTGCTTGATTTCCTCTTGTAAAGTTTTGTAATTTTAAAATATAAGAAGCATCCAAAACAATGTGTACAGCAGTAGAAAAAAAAATTCATACCAAATCTAACACAACTCTTTCAGAACACAAGCAAATAACTGCTTTTGTACTGCCAGGGCGTAGGGGAGGACCACACAAACAAAAAAAAAATTGAGACTAGTATTTTTCAGTCACCTTCCTCCTTTTAGCTGCTTACACACATCACACACACAAAGATACAGAGTGTAAAACTGTATCTATTGGAAATATTTATCAGGGCAAGTTGGATTTTTTATGTCAACATTAGCACAGTTCAACACTAATGAGATGGGAAACAAAGTAAACATGAGAAATGCATAAAACCAGGAACTTGATTTTGATCTCAAACATACAACTTCAAGCCCAGTCTTTTTAAATTTATAGAGATTTACTCCAGATTTATACCATTTTAATGGATCTTTAAGGACTGGTGGTTACTGTAGCTAATTACTCAGATTGGAACAATCAGGATGCACTCAATTCAATCATGAAGCAGTCCAGTCTTGGCTTGGCTAGAGACTGGGCTCAAGAGTGGAGGTAACATAAACAAAGACCATTCAGACTTAAATTATTTTGTTGTGTGGCTTTCTTCTTGTTCTCATTGAAGAGAAGCCATTTTAAGCAAATGAGGAGGAACGAGTGTCGGAATGAATTTTTGGGAGGCATAACAGATACACGCAACAAAATGGAGTTTTGTCCAAAGAATTACTTTGTTGTCGGATTGGAGCTGCTTTTATTGCCTCTGTAAAAAGCCTCAGGGTTGTTTTAAGCCAATATGTAACAACTGATACCTTGTAAAAGTTTACAGACTGTCAGAATGACAGACAATTTTCACAGCAGCTAAATTTCAAAAGCTGTAAAAATAATATGTTTAAGAAATACGTTTAAGCCTACTTATCAGCTTTGAGATAAAAAGGAATAACTGAACATGTACAGTCCATGCTGCCTACCTGTATAACATTTGACAAAGTATTTTTATCAGATGGTGATGCATTGGAAGAAAAGGAGCTGATAAGACAAAACGGATGAGACTTATTTCGTTGTTCTAGACATGTGAAGATTTCAGGCAGCAAAACAGCATTGCAAGCCAAACTTAACTCTCTGATGCTTTGAAGGCGTGTAAAATAAAATAGACAACTCCTGCCACTACATGGGATGCTGTAGAAGGAGACAAATCATCGTGGAGTATGAACTGCTCCATCCCCTGCTTCTGGGTGGAGGATCCTATTCAAGACTCCTTTTTTTGGGTTGTTAGCCAGCTAGTAGATATGGCCTCAGAAACAGCAGTGACAAGATCCAGTTCTTTTAGGAGGTGGGAGACCATTAGGGGTTTTTAGTAGAGACATTTTACAGAGAGTCTGTAGACTCAGGCTTGTACCTCTGAGATTAATGTGAGCTCGGTTTCTGACTTCAATGGGAGATCAGGCTGCTAGAGGAGCTGGGAAACAGCCCCGATCCCCCCAGATTCCAGTGATTTGGCAGTGTTTCTTTTCTGATACAGAAGGAAAATGGGATTTCAAAAAAATTAACTGAAAAGGTCTATTTCCCTGAAAACATGATTTCAGGGCCCCCAGTTGTGTTTAGGTCCTTGTTCTCTGCAGTTTGGAATTTTGCTCCTGTAACTCAAGCAAACAACCTGACTGTAAGAAAGTTTGAAATCTGGTATAGGTGAACTCTTTATTTCTTTCTAACTTTTTGTGAGCAAGAAACCTCCCCAACCAAAACAGTATTTTAGCTTAATTATTTCTCAAAAATTTTTCAGATATAATGAAAGTTTTTTTTTCAATGCAAATAAAAAGGGCGTTTGAACCTTTTTGTGCTATTTTTAGTGTTCTAGTGAAGCGTCACTTTCTTTACTATACAGAATTTAACATCCAAATACCAACTGAAGGTTTGTGCAATCTCTGTATATAACAGAAAACACAAAACACAAAAGCATGGTACAAGAGACTTAGTCAGAATTATTTTTCTCCTACATTCACTAAACAAAATAATTTGTCCCATTGGTCACCTTTCTGTGAATCCAAAGGCTTGTGTGAGGAATTTAAGAAATCACAGGGAACTGTTACATGACAAGCCAAGTATTAGGAAGGTGTTAGTTCTGAACAGTTTCCAAGTAATTCAGTTCTTTATAAGAAAACAGTCTAATGTTTTTGCCAATGAAAGAGTTTGCCATGATTGCCTTGTGTTTCAAAAAAAAATCAGGCTCCTAGTTAGATATTAATTTTCTCTTTTTCAAATACAAGGCATCATACAGGATCACCAGACATATTGACTAGGAATTCCTAATAATTAATACATTCAAAGTCATCTGAATCAGTTGCAAACTGAAAGGTTAAATTTGTTTTGCTATGTATGATGAATATTGGCAATCGTAGGCAACGACAAGGTTTTTCTAACTCTTTGAGTAAAGGGAAGAATCGGCATTGTTATCTTCTCTGGTCTCTTCTTTCATTGGTGAAGGTGGATGTGCATGTTACAAGAGATAACCAATGTTCCTCCGACTGCACAGAGAGGAGGCAGCAGGAGAATGGCCCTCACCCAGGGGCAGGGGCAGGGGCAGGGGCAAGGGAAGGAGTAGGTGCAGGCAGTGCCTTGCAGTGGGGATTTGCACCCAGCATGCTCAGAAGGCTGGTTAACCACAAGGCAGATGAAGAACAAAGGGGCCCTGAGCCATGAGGACTTTGCCTTAAGGTATTTGCTGCTCAAGAAGGATTTGCACCCCCCCACTAATACCATACACCAGGAGCACATCACACAGTTCGTCTCTTCCACCCCAGCCATGGCTGCTCTTGCCCTGGAAAAGTTCTCTGACAAACCACTGCCTTTGCTGGCACAGCTAAACCTGTAGAAAGGGGATTGAAGTGTATCATTTAACATGGAATTTAAGACTGCCTTCGGTAATTCTGAATCCTCCTACGTTGTGGGAAAGTTCAAAGAGCTGCTCTGATCACTATGATGTTGAATTTCTAAGAAACCTATAACAGAATTAAGGGAAATAAATATGACTTATAGTATTTAAAGTAAAAGAATGAGAAGAAAATATCTGAAGGGCTTTTTTAAGGCATTTGGATAGAGGTGATCTGAGAAGAGGGTGATAAAGGTTGCAGCCAAATTTGTAACTAGGGACAGAGGTTAAAAGTTTCCTTTTAAAATACTTTCAGATTTCAGCTGCAGCTTGTAAGAGATTTCAAGATTGGAGCGAAATCACTGAGCTCCAGCTGACTTCATTAGAGCTGCTCATGTGAGGAAAGCGAGCAGGATTTGGCCATAAAACAGAAAGGCCTTTGTCCTTGTTTTCATTGCCAAATATTTTCTAATTGATACTGCATGTAAACTCTGCCCTCTGCTAATACACTAAATAATCAACGCTGACCAAGCCCACAGCTCATTTTCTGCCTAAGATGCAATTTTGTTTGTATCACTGCCACAGGGATGATGAGGCAGCGGGAAGGGGTTGTGCTGCTGGACTGCTCCTTCCTCATGGAGCACCTCATTTGTGTTATTCCACACTCACTAATGGAGAGGTCGTAGCCCTCTTAGCTGCAGTCCTCTGGTAAACCACCACCCAGATGTAATCCCCTGCACCTTAAAGAAGATGGGATTCCTCTGCTTTCTCCAAACACTGCATTATGTCCTTGAAACTACCAGCCAGCTTTAAAGACAGACCGATTATCCAAATCCTTACAAATTACATGTGACCTTTGGAAAGCTACCTAATTAAGGAGAGTGTGCTCCAGGGCTGGGAAACCCAGAATGTCCTGAAGAGAAATGGGGACTACTTCAGGCATCTCAGCTAGTTGTGGTAAATTGTATAAACTCCAAGACAGGATTGTGATTTACTAGGTATATTGCTCAACTTTTTTTGATTAATACTGTTGTTTTGCAGCATTAAAAGCTTACTAAGGAAACATGTTCAACTTCACTGCATAATGAAAGAGTGTTTTCGGTATACAAGACCCATGACTTAAGGCTAGTCTCTAAAGTCAAGGTCTGTTTCCCAACAGTTGCCTATTCTCTGATGGTATTCCTTTAAGTTATGAGACCAGATGTATGAAAAAAGGTTCCCTAATATTATACTCACATCTCAGAAGCTGTCCATACCATCTACCAGCTGCACACCTCTTGGTGGTGGTCCTTGAAGTGTAGTCTATATTGATGTTTTTGTGTCTAGGAAATAGTGAAATTACTGAAGAAACTTACAGTAGCAGGTACTGATGATATCTAATGACTCATGAAAACAGAAGATCTTTCTGTTAAGATTTTCCTCACTTGTCTTCCACTATTATTGACTAATTTCGTAATATTTCCATTGATTTCATAGGTGGATTCAAAATTTAAGGAATTTTAATATGAGAAAGACTTACTCTTAAATCTGAGAGTTACTCTTAAATCTAACACAATTTCCTATCAAACCGAAGCAGTAGCACTCTTAAAACATCTTTGAATTAATTTTTGTTTGAAGTGAGGAAGATCTTAAAACACCTCAAATCCTGCAGTGTTGATGAAAAAAGTGCAGATACTAAGAATGTTGATGCATTTCTCCTATGTCACCATTGTAGCCAAAAATGTGCACTTTATTTCTTATCTAATTGTAACTTTCAGCCATTACAGTTTCTTTATGTTTTTTCTTGCTTCCTTCAAAATGTTATTTGCCCCCACCTTGTACTGCTCTTCGAGAAGTGATACAGACTGAGTGCACAGTAACGTCAGCTTGTTTGTTTTCTAGTCATTCTTCTATGAACACTCTTCAGTGATAAGCAGCCTGCACAGACCACGCACTCCAAAACAGGACAGAGTGGGTGGGATTTCTCTCACTTAAATTACAACCCAGACGGCTCCCTGCAAGGTAGTCACACTAAGCTCTCTTTATAGTCAGTGGGAATAAAAAGCCCCTTTTCATGTGTGATTCACTGGATACTTTGTACATTTCAGATGAGATGAATAATATCCTAGAAGTGCCTATTTGTAGATAACCACATCATTTCAATGAATTCCAGTATTCCAGAAGTGGCAACATTAGCAAAAACTACCTGTGCAAAGTTCTTTACCCTACTCAATTTCCTCAAGTTACGTATTCAGCAGTTGTGTTCGCCGATTTTTCCAGAGTATTCCCAGAAGACTTCATGTTCTGCCGTTCAGCCTCCATAAACCAAAGTCAGGATGCAATTCCCCACCCACGTATATATGCTATATGTCTCACTGTGATATATGCATCTTTACTATACCTATACATGCAGATAAAATGTACAGTATATTTAATATGGTTTGCAGGATTTAATATATTTGATATATTTTTTGCTTGTCTCAGAGGACTGAGTCAAGTAGTGTCACCCTGATGACTTTAATTTCACTGTTACTTCTTCCCTGGCTTTTGTGTTATCTATACAATCCCTCTTATAATTTTAGGCTTTGTTATGAGTCACTGATTAAAACTATCAACAGCTAAGTTTGGGAACATATTCCCATTAGAAACTGAACAGGGATTCCACACCTAGTGTTAAAGTGGAATGTCTCTGATAGATCTCATAACATAGGTCTTTACAATATGTTACAACTATGTTATTCCTAGTTTGTTAATAAACAATCCACTAGTTACACATTCAGATAGCTGAAATTAAAGATACCGCTGCAATAGTACTGCTGTTATCAGGAAGTCTAGGAAGATAATGAAAAAAAAAAAGACAGAAGCAGAACAGAACTATTACATCAGCCATGCTGTCTCTTTTCCACAAATAGCATCAGGATAGTTCTATGATTCTATAAATCGTGAAAGGACTTACGGGTTTTGCCTGTAAAAGGAATTGGAATGAGTGTCAAGTATAATCAGTACTCCTCAGGACAAGTCTACAGATTTCAGGGAACCAGTGCTGGACATAACTACTTGCCACTCTGAAAAGGTATTATCTTCTTTCACATATTTGAACACATAATGCATACACATGCATGGGCAGACAAGTACACAGATAGTTCACATATGTGAGTATACATGTTGAATTTAAAATCTCTTAGCACAAGTTTGCTCTCAAACTTCAGCTGAGGGCAGAGAACCTCTCACTAGTCAAGTCTGATACAGAAGATATGGATTTCCTTACACTGTTTACAGGGCCTCTCTGATTAATTTTATATGGATAGTAGCCATTCGCTTTATTAATCATTGTATGGATCCTGTAGATTCCACCCTCCAAATAATTAAATACCTACCATATTAACAGGTTTAGAACAATCTAGTTGGTAGTTTGTGTTGGGTTGATGGTTGGACTTGATGGTCTTAAAGGTCTTTTCCAACCTATGATTCTGTGATTCTATTTCTTTCCATAGGAACACCAGTTGACCCAAATTCATACAGTTTATCAGAAAGTGAAACTTCTGATAAATTTCCATTACCAGTATTTGGGTTGTTTTTTGAAATTCTGAAATGCTCTGTTATGATATTTTTTCAATGAAATACTATTTTTTCCTGATCAAGAGAAATTTACTTATAGCGGCTAAGAAAAATCTTTCAAAGACCCTCAAAAAAATAAAAAAATTTCAAAATTAGTGGAAGGAAATAATTCAATTTGATGTCATTTTAATGCTCATCTGTATATGTGCATTTTACATATGATAAACATAAAAATACACAAATATATGTCTGTGTTAAACCAGATTAAAAGTGTTGAATAGCAAATCCTTGGGAGAGCGTATAAGAACAAGCAAACAGCTTTGCTTCTTCAGACTGTCTTCTGAAATGCAGAAATGTATTGCTCAGCGACTACCAAACAGTTATTAAGCATGGATGACTTTTCTTCCATGACATAATCTCTGTTTTTAACATATGCAAACTTTTAGCAAATACAGCATTTTGTAATGAAGCATTTCAAGTACAGCTATGCATTGTATGCGACTTGCAAGCTTCATTTCATGCTTCCAACACTTTTTTCATTTGAAACAATGAGTAATTGCCTATCTACCTTCTCAGCATCTCGCATCATAGCCAGCCATACATATGTTTCCAAGGCTGAAAAACCCTTGAAATCTCTACTTATTGTTTCTTATACAAAATCTGTTCTTTATCTTTTAATTTCAGTTTTTAAACACTTTTGACAGTCCAATTTTTCATCCTGGTTTAGTCTGGGAAAAATATTTGAAATATAAAAAAAATTATTTGGGGATGGGAAAAATATTTTCTGCCCAGCTTTAAATTTCAACTCCATTTTACTATCAAGAACAAAGCATAGAAAATACACAAACATGTATAATACATCTGGAAACAGGTATTTCAACATCGAGAGAAACTTAGACAATGAAATAAATTTACTCTCCCTGACTTCCTCAGGTGATTTGTTGCCACACAACCTTCTTCTACTTTATTTTCATTAAATATATTTACCATTAATAATTATTACCATCTGTTTGAGTTGATCTCCAATTTGTAGTGCTATAAATTACAAGTAGTTTTGCAGAAATCAATATGATTTTTGCTTTAGATGATAAACTTGGCTGTTTTCTACTGGTTTCATTCATGCCTGCTGGAACTTTCTAAACAGTAAAGTCTGTAGAAAAAAATTGCAATTACCTCAAATGTGAAGTCACTATCATGAGTTGCAGAGTTTCCAAAAGGCATTAACATTTATTGACACCCAAATTAAAAGCACATCTTCAGAAGATGAGGTCATTTGCAAATGGTTTTTGTGTATATATTAAAGAAGACCAATAATAACCTTTGAAAAACAAATAGTGTCATGCATTGATTCTGCAAGTTTACCATTCTGGTCATACTAAAGCCTCTACTGCTAATAACCAACATGATTTTAGACATATTATGCACTATCTGCATAAAAAGTAAAATTTTTTCATAGTACTCCACTTAAGGATGAGGTAAAATGTTAGATATCAGACAAAGCCAATTAGCTGAAAGGGAATACCTATAGGAAAATAAACTGTGAAAAAAGGGTGTGTATGTGCTTTCTCCTGATATTTTCAAACCAAGGATATGTGCATCTCTAGAAGCTATGTTTCACCAATAGTAGATAATAAGACATCAACACAGCAGTGACTATGTAGTATGTAACGGTTGTTGCTATGTAAGACCTTACACAGGAAGGTACATTGATGCCTTTGCCATACCATTTTTTTCAACTTTGAGGGCTTATCCACGGCATAAGCTGTCATGAGTGTGTTCATAGAATATGAGGGATTGAAATGCACTTCAAGTCTGGAGCCACAGAATGAATGGCAAAAGCAGGAAAATAACATTTGAGTTAAATGCACAAGAGAACTGGGGAAGCAACAAAAAATTTGTGCATGGAAGTGGCATGGGATAAACCAAAGAAATTATTATCCGGCAACTATTTTTTAGTTGAGGTCAATTCAACAACAACTTATTTAAAAATAAATATTTTTTGCTGTTAATTTAGGACTACAAAACAATTACTATCTAAGGTATAAGACCTACAAAATCTACTTATAAAATACATTATCAGAGACGTTAGTGGTGGATGCAACTGTTTGTGTCACAAAAAAGTATTCAAGACAAAGACCAGCTCTGTAATTGTTGTTAAGACTGGCCAGCATACCAGAAAACAAACTGTGCCTGATATGTTTATATACTGGCTTCCTTCTACAAGATAAAGAATGCAATTTCCAGTAGTCCTATTAATCATGTGTGAAAAATTTTACTATTATTCTATACCAATATAAAAAAAAAAAACCTAGACAGTTTAATGCAGAGGTTGTGATAATGATTTTAATGAATCAACTGCCAAAGAAGTCAGTTAAGATTTTACTGTGAAGCTCCAGGGAGAGCAGAAAAAAACAGCTTACCAAAATACTGGGGAAAAATGTATATTGTTAGAATAAGTATGCAAGGAAGGTTTTCATTCTGTCTAGCCTGTCAAACACAATTGCAATGGTCCAGTCAGCCTCAACCATAAAACTTGCTCTTTCTCAGTTAGAAGGACTCATTCTTTCCGATTGAAAAGCCTATAATTTGAGAGCCATCTTTGATAACTGTCTTGCAGATCCTACATCCAGGCTGAGACACATTTCTTCTGCATCAAGCCTCTAGGATGCAGACTTTCTTTTCTCTGTTATACGTTTAACACTCTTGCTCAAGCTCTCATGCTTTCACGCTTCAATTCACGAAAGTTTCTGTCTTGACAAATCAGTTCTGTATTTATTTGTAAGGAGTATACTTCCTGAGTATGGAAGGATTATAAGAGAAAGCACAGTGGTACATGTTTGACATTTTGACAAGCTAGGAAGAGAGATTGGCATCATGGGGTTGAAATGGGGGAAAGAAAGGAGACACCATCTTGTGGGTAAGTGGCAGATGGATCATTTAAGAGAGGACAGGACTGCAAAATGCTATGACCACAAAGACAAAATCTTATGCTTGCTTCAGTGGACAGGAGGAGTGCAAACAAACACACCGAGAAAATGATCTTTGCTCTAGTCTTGCTGGTTGGCATAAGGAGGAAAACCAGTTCCTTTTACTGTTAACCTTGTCTGAAGAACCTCCATCTTTGATGTCCACTGATTTTTCACATCTGCAAAACAAGGAAAAGTATAGTTAAGTTCCTGATGTGCAAACCAGCAGGTTTTGTGATGATCAGCTTTCTTTTCACTCTGGTCTTCGCCTGTATCTACCTACCTCTGTCTTACACTGAGGCTGCAAGCCCCTTTTGAATTTTACGTGTGCTCCACCAGGAAACAAATCCCAGTCTACTTCACAGACAAAGTTCTTTGGTACTACAGTTAAGCCTATCATAACATTAACATCCATTATCACATTAAAATCACAATAACTCGTTGTAATGAGCCATGTATCCATCTCTCAAGACATAATATACGGCATAAGTTCAAAGATCAATTTGGTAAAATATGCATTATTGCAATAAAACACACCAATATGGATATCAATTAGAAATACTAGAGACCCCAGGAAATAAAATTACTACTAGAAACACACCTTGGACTTAACCTTTTATTATATTTTAGAATTCAGTGATATTCTATAAATTCAGAATATCTTTACTTTGCTTTTCACATGAATTAGTTTATCCATTAATTCTTATTTTTATTAGCATATGCACACATGTTCCTTTCAAAATCGTAATGTACTGGGTGCTAGCATATGATCTTGAAATATATTTTTTAACATAAAATATGGCTAAAATGATTAATAGTAGCCAAAAATAATTAAAAGACTGAGTAAAATGGATGCACATCAGAACCATTGCAAGGGGGGTGGAGAGGAAAAAACTCAGATCCTTGTTGTGTGTCAGAGAAATCTTAGATTAAAATCTTGCCTGTTTTCACTCAGAAAAAGCAGGGAAAAGTCATTCACAAGCCAGATGCAGAAACCTTTTCCTCAGCCTGAAAAACTCAGTTTCCATTTTCATATGATGTTGTTCACATGATGTCTCCACCAGCTACTGTTCTCATGGAGCACTGGACCACAAGCAAATTGTGAAACTCTGGCAGCCGCTGTAAAACAGAATTGTCATCCTCTGGTTGGCTCTTCGGCCTGCAGAATATACATAATAGGAGGGGGGAAAAAAAGCATAAGAGAGAAAGGACATATCTTTACACTGAAAATCTTTCTACTAATTTTAAAGACATTGTGTGGTAGCTTGCTTTCAGGAAATCAAAATGTTTAAAAAGTCAATGAAGTGAGCAATATTTTAGTCTAGATTTCAGCAGCACTATTTTATTGATGGAGTACACTGCACAGCATATCAGAACCATGCCCCTGAAATATATTCATATTTGAGGACATCCTTCTAGTTAAAAATAGCTCTTCTTGTAAGACATTTCCCTTTTCTGGACTGCTGTTAAGTATATCTATGCAGCACAATATGGCACAGTGACAGAAATAGCTGAATTACTGCTGAGCAACCTAAAGCAAAGATGTGTGCAGAATTAAAGGCTCAGCTCCTGGAAGCAGTAAAGGCAGGTTAATGTGTCACTGCCTCTTCTCACAGCATCTCACTGGGGACAGCAACACAACTACATATTTTCTGTTTCCAGAGCTATCATGTTCAGAGAACCCTACAAAACACTGGTATGCAGGCAGGAGTCAAATCTTGAAGGCAGTGAATTTAATTTTACAGATACATCTTTTCTCGATTCTTGTAGAACAATAATAAAAAAAAGTGAGGGTGACAGCATCTGATGTCATCAAGTAGCTAAATGCTTTAAAGGGCTTCTCACACATGTGTAACTTACTGAAAATGATTGAAGGAGTGAGGTGAGGACACTGGTGGAGAGGTAAGATGAGAAGCAGATTCCTTAATTCAATTTCACATCAAAGTCCTTTCCAAACAGAAGCAGTGGTTTATAAAAGCCCCTGTATATACTGTGCAGCTGCCTGTACTAGTTCTTCTTTTTCCACTAGCTTCTGTCTCCTCTCACAAGGCTCCTTTCAAGTGGTGTCTACTCTCCACCAGTGAGGAAATATTGGAACGTCATAGAATTTCATCAGGATAATGTGGTGCATTCCTCCTCTGCAAAGTAACCTCACTTAGAAGCCCTGTAATATTATTATTAATAGTTTTGACTGTAAGCACTGTCTTGTGCTGATGAGAAAAAAAAAGACAGATGATTTAATAAATACGAGGAAAGAAAAAAGTGAAAATCTGAGTAGCTGTAGGGTGTAGACAGTGTACAAGAGTGTGAAGGACGAGGATATATTTGCTGCCTTCAATATTTATTTATTTAGTTAGTTAGTTAAGTTAGTTATATTCTGACGATCACAGCCATGGGGTGAATAGACCCACTTTGTTACAGATATGTGATATTTTAAGTCAGAAAAATAGGCTGAGAAATGAAGGGATAACTTGCATGTCAGCCTTTGAATTGTTACCAGTGACTAACATTTATGAGAGCTCAAACCTTTCCCAGAGCTGGAGCCACTGCTGCTGTCCCGGATTGTGTCGCTGAAACTTGAAACTTGTGTATCTTCCCACATTTCGCTTAATTCTAAGTGCTCAACCCTCTGTGCTACTGACCATGAAAACATACGCTGGAAGCAAAACGACCAGAAACACTCTAGACTGGGGTCCATATTCTGTCATTTGGGAAGGTTTCTGTGTGCTCTGTGTGTGACAAAGCTGCACAATATTCTAAAATTATACTAGATACCTAAATAACTGACTACCTATTCTCAAAAACATGAAATCTGGACATGTCCTTAGGGCAAAAGTCACATTATTCAGCCTAATGAAAATGCAAGCAGCATGTCATAATGTGGAGGTGTAAAGCAGCCCTCCAAATTCATAAGGCCATCACTCTCTAAGCAGTCCCTTTTAGCCTTGTGTTTCCAACAAAAGCCAGATATTTTCAAGGTCCCACTAGAATATTTTCTTCAGTGGCATCTCACAGAAGACTAAATGCATCATATATGTTCTCGTGGAGTCTGCAGCTATTCAAGTCATAGCTCATAGCAGAATGTGAAAACTAGAAGGCTCCCGATAGTGATACCATCATGTAAAAGAAACCTTGAGCTATTTACCAGCCTTCTGCTCTGTGGTCCTTACGACCACAGATAGGGTGGCCAAGAGTTTGTAGGGGAACACAGCTGGGACAGCTGACCCCAAATGACCAAATGGATATTCTATAAGATATGGTGTCACATTCAGCAATAAAAAGCTCAGGGAAAGGAGGAAAAATGGTGTTGCTCATGGTTATGAAATTTGTATTCCCAAGTAAATGTTACAGCTGCTGAGGCCCTGCTTTCCAGGATGGGGCTGCACACCTGTCAAAGGGAAGCAGTGAATGAATTCCTCTTTTTGCTTTGCTTGCACAAACCTCTTTTGCTTTCCCTATTAAAGCATCACTATCTTCATCCATGAGTCTTCTTGCGTTCCTTCTATTTTCATCCTGTCCCACAGGAAAGACAAGTGAGCAAGAGGCTGGATGGGTGTTTGGCTGGTAGCTAGGGGCAACCCACCACAAAAGCTTAGAGATTATCCATACTAATCGTGCTTACTGTGCTTTCACTACATCAGTAGTGTTTCTAAAACAGTCAATGTGCTCTTCCAGTAGCATAGCTATTTAATTTAATCAGATGGTTTTAAGATAGATATACACATCAAACTTGATGTCTCAGTAGTTGCCTATTTTTTACCCTGTGCATGTGACAATGGAATCTGGTCTGTGCAAACACAATTTCTGATTTATTTTTTTAAATTGGCCCAGCAATTCTACATAATCTATAACAGTAACTATATATAGTGATCTATACATATATTACTCTATACAGTAATCTATAACAGTAATCTATATGTAATCTATAACAGTAACTATAAATATATACAGTAATTAAGTAATCTATGCAACAATCAAAATATTTTGAAAAAAATATACCTCATCCCATGTATTTTTATAATGCTGATGATAACTGTAAAAAATATTATCTTCATGTTAGGCTGAAGCAATTTAACTATGTTAAAATGGAGCGCTGTTATACACAGATTTTTCAGGGAATTACTTGTTCCTTTAGAATTAATTTTACAACACACTTTTTCCCATACACCAGCTTTCTATCTGATTATCAGGGAAACAAAAAAGATAACTTTACTAAGCAGTAAGCCTGCCTTCAGTCCCAATGTTATACACAAGTATGTCATAAGAGTAAGTCAGCAAAATTTCACTTGCAATCATATTGTTACAAAAAATACAAACTTTCTTCTCCAAGATTTTGCACAGCATTTTTATGCTGTGAGAGATAGTGCCATCAGCTTATAGCTTTGGCAGACCTGAACAGTCCTGCCACACTGGCTGATGGCCCTTGCATGAAATTAAGAAACCTTTTGGCTGATGGATGAGAGTTCAATTGCTCATGTGTAACCACGCTGATCTCGCTCAGGATTCCAAATGCATATGCACTTCTTTATTATCTATTTATCTTATATCTACTCAACTTCTTCAGCAATACAGAAGACCTAAAAATAAAACATGTATCTGTGTAAGATTACTAGGGGGTTTTAAGCTTGTTCTTGGACTTTTGTGTCCTTTTCTTTCTTTCAGTAACAGAAGATATGGAAAAGTTGCCTGTGTTTTGTAAACTTTTTTCCAGGTTTTTCCAGATTTTGCTTCTTCCACTTCATTTTTTTGTAAGTCTTGTAACATAGAGAAGGAGATATGATCCCCACAGGTGATTTATAGATCGAGTTAAAATAATCAGGAAATTCTCAGTTATTATAATATCCATCTGTACTCCCCAAAAATAATTGTACCTGTGCACCTTTTACATATTGTTGCCCCAACAAGCTTTAAAAGACCTTTTAAGTTAGCAAATTCATTGTTTTGTAAGAATTGCCAATGTAAAACCACATACACTTCATTTGTAAACATATCCCTAAAAAAACCCATTTTAGAAAAGAATAGTTTGGAGATTAGCTTCAAATCTTAGTCATCAGAAACCATGTCATCTACAATGAGTAAACCTCAAAAAGAACAGAGTGGAAGCTGATGAATATCTAATCTGTTTAATTTTTTATGTATCGTTATTTGTATAGCAATGCCAAGTGAACAGGATTTACACGCCTAAAGCTGCCAAGGCCTCACGAAAATCCCATATAGACAGTATTTTAAACCTTTATTGATGGGCACATAGTGATTGAACTGAAGTGCACAGGACTGCCCTCTGGAGACCCCCAAAGCCCTCCACTTGTGACTGCTGGGGGATCACGGGACTAGCTCCCTGAGAGCTCAAAAACAGGCATAAATAAAGTGCCTAAATTAGGTGGGTTAGGTCCTAACACCTACAAATAATGTCTTCACATATGTCAATTTTCAAAGATATTTTGTTGATTGTTTGCACAGCACAAATACACAATGGTAAACAGAAAGCTGAGAAGTGCTTGTTGAAAACATTTGAAAAGTACTTGGAAACAAAGTATACCTGACTGGGTCACCACAGGTTCCTCTGCCAATAGAAAGCTAACCTTTTAACAAATGTTATTAACAATGAGGCATTTGATCAGGTGTAGCTTGGAGGTCGATTTCATTTCAGGTAACTTCCTCAAAGTGATGATAATTATCTGTGCCTTATTTGCCTGTCTAAACTTCTTTGGTCTGCAGGCAATAAACAAGCCAGAAAAGAGCCGCTGATACATTTGCAGTACTTCCTGCATTTATCAGGGATGATTTGTGTTTTAAGCGCACTTGTTTGTTAGGTCTAGTTTTACTGAACCTATTCACTCATTTAAATTCATATTTATCTCTCAGTTACTCAGAGTGACAGGAATGCATGTAACATGGAGTTCTGAAATATGCTGCTCGTTTTCTTCTATGTTTCTCCTTAACTTTCTCTTTTTGCCCTTCCTACTTATTTGCCCTTTTCCCTTTGCCTTCTCCTACTCTTTATAGGGCTTGACACTTTGATTAAATTTTTGCTTACAGTTTTTTGTCTGTTGGAACTTCCCCTCCTTATCTTCTTTCCCATTTTCCAGTAACCCAACAACTTTTTTTTTTAAATTCCCTCCTTTTTTTTTCCACAACAGAGATGCCTGACTATCTCCCTCCACTTTCATATTCCCTCTGTACCTTTTCACTAGGCCTCCTCTTCCTTCTGCTTCTGCTCGGACCTAATCCTGGTCTACTAAAATTTCTTGGGGGGTTGGGGTTATTTTTTTGTTTAGTTTGGGTTTTTTTGTTGATGTTGTGTTTTGAAATGAGGTATCTGTCTGCAACATTTGGGCAGTACAGAAATTACATCCCATTTTTCCTGTCCACTTCTCAGTGGATTAGAAAGAATAAAACCTTGTGTATCGGGAAACGGAACACAAACCTGGGAATCATTTGCACAAGATATTAGCACTATTATTTTTATTATCACATTGTCTCTGCTTATCAGAAGGAACGTAACTGTATCTGGTGGGAGCTATGCTGAGTAGCACTTTCACACCATGGGACATTTTGCAAATGTGATAGGATATATAGCCAGGTGGAAGAAAACCCTAATGCAGGATGTCCTGCTGAATGTGTGTTATAGGAATTAGACTGTGAACTGAGCAGAACCTTGGTGCGACTGGGAGAGTAAAGGCAGTTATTAAGACTGTTTGCCAAGTGGGTCCCACTTGTGCAATTAAACAAATGAGTTGCTGGAATTCCTGTAAGTCATTCGTGCTGGTCATTCTTGCTGCTTCAGTCCATGGTATGAACAATTGGATGTCCTGGCAGTTATTTATTTCATTTCCTGCTCAGATTAGCTTCCAAACTGAAAAAACAAAAAAATCAGAATTTTGGAGTGAAATACCAAAATGCAATGCAATGAATTGGCATTCAGGCGGACTCTTTGCTGCCTCCCTTATCTACAGATAGAGAAGGCAAACTGGGAACTGAAACCTATCAATCTTAACATCAGGGTGCATATGAGCCAAACATTCATGGTTTTGTCCATCCATCCCACTACTGAGGTTCAGGCAAAGTACAGTTCTATGAAAAACTGGCTAGTAACAGCTGTGGAGTACAAAATTTTCCAAACAAACAAAGAATATATAAATACATGGCATATGTTGCCTTCTGTGCAGAGCTTAGCTGGACACAGGAGAAAAAAAATCATCTTGGCCCCAAAACTAAGTGTTTTATTTGTTTAAAGCAAATTAATTCTAGATTTTCAATCAATCAAATTTTAATAGTCACAACAGGGACCAGAGCTTGGTAAGGAATGATAGTCACTTGACGTATTCTGGGAAAGCTGCTGCTGAAAACTTGCTGTGTTATGAAGGGCAAGGCCAAAAATATAAAAATGAGGAAAAAGCCCACCCCCAAAAAGAAACAAACAAAAAAAAGAGGTAGAAATAACACAGAGTTATTCTTTCCACTTGACAAATTAATCCTTCAGAGAAGCAAAAAATCCAGAAAGTTTCCTCGGTAGACGTATCAAGAAAAAGTTTTGAATACTACCAGAGAAAAGAAACTGGGATAATTCCTTTCCAAACTGTAAATTTGATTGGTTATTTCTACTATAGGTTGTAATGCCTGAGGTCCTGGAGGAAGGAACGGAAGAGAAAGTACTCTGAAAACACGCAGAGATCAAGGCAAAAATAACAGTTTCTGATGAGCCATTTCCTTAAAGAAAAGAAGATAGACTTGCGCCATGACTGATTAACTAGACAGTTTTTGAATCATTTTCAGTTACCCAGATAACTGTTAAGCTTGATGTTCACATCAAACCGTGTTGTGATGAGTGCTTGGAATCCCTTCACTAGACCTGAAAAAGACTTACGGTACCATGTAAGTTAAACTTTTGCTACTCTGCTTGTCCAACAGTTCAGATACATGTTGCGTGCCTTTCAGGAGGTTGTGACCCATCATACAGTTTACATATAGCTTCCTTAGAACAAAAATACTCTCTATTTAGCAGTAAGGACAAATACTAGAGAGAAAACAAAACTAAACAAGTTGCCCACATACCTATCATAGCCCAAAATTACCATCTTTTTGTCATGGCATTGAGAAATCTTTCACAGTTCAAAGCTCAAACCTAATATTCTTGTTTGTTCTTCTCCCCAAAGGAGTGCACCTCTTAAACCTGCTCAGAGGGGCAGTTTCCTTTCACTTTGTTCTTTGGCTTTCTTTCACCAAAACACGTGTTATGGTCAGGCTGGAGAAGCTGGGACTATAATCAGAGTTCTTAATGTGAACATTGGCCCTTTATCATTCCTTTGCTGTTTGCTGGTGGGTGCCTATTTTGCACTTATTTTTTAGAAAAAGATCCACTCCTGATAGAAAACATTTCCGGCATATGTGGTAAGGTGCTTTAATGAGTAGTCAGCATCGTTTCTTCTAATCTGAATTCACATAACTTTGGGAGTCACCTCTGGTCCTCGTACCATTTCTCCATGTTATACTGGAATGCTGTCCACCGTCACATTTCTGCTCCTTGTATAGTCATTTACAAATGTTTGAGGGCAAGTTATCCTGTGTCATTGCCTTTAGTAAGCTGAACAAGCCAAATTGTTAAATTCTTTTGCTAGGAGACACATTTTTCAATTCAGTGGTCATTCTCATAGCTTTCCTTGGAAGAGATTCCTGTTTCCAAAATGTTATGCAAACAGGTTCTGTATGTTCTGAAGCCCATGTATTAGAGAAAGATTATCTTTATTCAGACAGAAGCAGATTGTTTGGATAATGGGTTACATGCTTTTGCAGTATACCTCTGCAAAATTGTGTGGGAAATGAAGCAGATGATTGAACTTTTTGTTCTAAATACCGGAGTCAATAAGGAAGGAAAGCACATGGGTAGATTCCTCAGAAGCTTCTTGGAAACTGTGTACAAAACGCAATTAAGACAAACATGTTTATCTGGGAAAGATCCAAGAAGTTATAGCACCATTTTAAGGGAGTCATTAGTCTGAAACATCAAAACAATGTATTTGGACAATTGTCTATAGATGGAGATGTTTCCAATTGACAGTTCCTGGTTAACTCCATGTGCTGGTATTCACATCATATAAAAAACATTGCCCACATATGGAGATAACCAGAAACAGTTACAGAAACAGCTCTAGTTTAGATGTGGGGCTGTGACCAGAGCTTTTACGCTGCACTTGATAATGCTAATTAGGAAGGTTTGACTTTTCCAGCAGCTTTCTCTAACTCGGAAGAGCAACCCTTGTCTGATTTTGCATCAACTATATTTTGAAAAAGCTGGAGGAGCTCACACATATGGAAAGAGTCTAATGCAGTAGAAGTATCAGACCATGGGCATCCTTAAAGAAAATAAGGTTATGCCTACCATGACTGAGTTCCTAGGAAAGCTTTTATCAGCTTACAACTTAAAGGGTTTTAGCATAACAAATCAGAAAGATGGAACTTATTTACTGATTGAATTCTGTGGGAAAATACTGCAGAAATGTTATCCTTGGATGTGAAAGGTTAGCGTTTGTACAGAGTACCCAGAAAACCCGGAGGGAATTCTAGTACAGGGAATACAATCCATCTTACTTATAAGTTGGACTGAAAGAAACTCTGGAAAAGCACCCAGCGAATGCTCCAGGCACTCTTGTCTGTGCTCCTAAACATAAAAACCAAACAAAACCTCACCACCAGTGACACTAAATAAATCCATTCAAAGCAGTAACACCTATTGTCTTTCATCTAAACATACTTCCCAGCAAGCCGTCATACTCAAAGACCACAATTTTCCTGGTGTCGAACTCTCATCTCACTACAACTTGTTCACACGTATGGAGTTTTGAACAAGTCCAGTCCACAAACAGGGAGTGTGAGCTGTTGAATAACACACTGGACTGAATTTGGGAATAGCTAAAACCAGTTCTCAGTGCTATATGCCCAGAGGGGCTCAGACCAGTATCTGACCATCTATCTGCTTAAATCATCAGATGGTAGCTTAGCGTCTTCTCATGATTCCCAAGTCATTATTCACTGTTTTGCACTGAAGCCTACAGTTAGGCTTCAGAAATATTTTGATTTCCTTGTGCAGAGCATGAACAGATCTGAGGTGCTCGCAAGGTCAGTCTTCCAAAGAAAGGGAATTAATGACGTGAGTCAGTTAGGTTCCTAGGACTTTTTTCTCCACAGTGTTTGACTGAAGTTATCTACACACAAGTTAACTTCTCCTGACATAGCTTAGGCTAAACGAGAGTGATCATACATAAAAATAACGTTTAAGCCACACAAAATCATACATGTATCTCAAGTCTAATATATCAGTTATTTCAAGCAACTGATTTTTGCGTGTGTTCAGATGTCAGAGAAGAGGCAACACATAAAATACACTCCAAAGTAATGTAGCACTGAAAACTACCCCTATACGTTGGGTAACATTAATCCTATTCAATTTTGCTTGTTCATTGTACGATAAGAAGAGCTTCTTCTGGAAGCGGCAGATTTTTCCATTGAATACAAACAGAGTTTAGAATGACTTGTTTAGACTTAGGCAATTAATTTTAAATGTCTAAGTTCAGTAAAATAAACCTCACACCCCTATCATAGTCTTTGAAGAAAGATGGTCGTAGATTGTGCTGCTATACATAGAATAATCCCAGCAGAATACAAAAAAATAGTTGCAAAAGGTGTTTTTAGGAATTGGATCAAGAATGAAATCTGAAATATCCACAGAGTTGCTGACAGTAAAACCTTCTCATCACTATGGAAACAAATCCAGAGGGAAATGACTGCATATTTCTTTTACGTACCAGTAATTTCTAACAACATAACTTCAACGAGTCCTCAGTTAGCAAAAACACTGCTCACAATATTTTTAATCTGATGTCACATTCAGAATGTCTGGTCAGTTTTCTAGTCAGTTTATTCAAGGAAATATCTGTCTGCATACAGATGAATATGCTAAATATAGCATAGCTTAACTCCATATTGATGTGACTAAGGAGAAGCTATAAAGATACAAACACAGAGACAGAATTAACCAAACTTACTAAAGTATCAATATAGTTGTTTTGGACAAGAGAGCTATCTTACTCTCCCCAAAACAAAAACCACAAAACCAGTGTCAGATATGACTAAAAAAGGCACATGAAATATAAGAGCAATCACAACCCGAAAGCAGTAACTGTAAGTCCTGTAACAGAATTTGCCACTATGACACCAATCACAGGAACACCAGAACTAAAGCAGTCTATGTAAATTTTACATTTTGTGGCTATGTTACCATGATAATCTGATTCTTATTTCTCATGAAGTTTCTTAGTATAAGCAAGTATCTGACCTTAGCAATTTATAAAATCTACACACAGAGGCACACAGTCTGCTCACTAATACACTTGCTTCGGTACCTAAGTCACTATCATTGTATTACCCATTTTCTAGTTAATTTCAGACTTCATGTGAAATATTGTAATAATGCTTGACTACATCTTTTCTCTTCAAGGCATCTCAAATCTCATATTTACCTATGTTGACGCTAGTTGCCATTCTGCAATTTTTGTTGTCTATTTTACCACTTTCCTAACTCAGTTCTAGATTCTAATAAGCCTCCTATTTATTTACCTTCTGGATTGTTTTAAAAGTTACAGCATTGCATCTTCTTCAAAAGTTGACTGGATTATGGCAAATATAACGCCACTAATTGAGCAGTGAACAATATTCCCATTCTCAGTTTCTAAGAGGTCACTTTTACTTTCCACCTAACAGATTCAGCATAAACTTTAGTTTTCTTTCACAGATTTGTGTTTGAAATACTGATTTACAAAGTCAGTGGAAAGATACAGAAATAACATAGTTCAGATGGTACATGCTTTTTTCTTTTGTTTTGTATTTCTGAATAATGAGATGGCTAACTTTAGATTTACAGCAGGAACTTGGCTAATGCCTACTCAGTATTCAACCAGCCAGGTTTTGGGATATAATATTGGACAAAGTTTCTTGCTGACCTGAGGGGAAGCAGATATTCCTCCCTTGAAGCTCATATTTCTTAATTAACTTATTGCAGTCATAAGATATGGAGGGAGGAGGGTCAGAAAAAACCCCAGATTTTCAAAGAAGGATGTACTAATAAACTGATCACTGAATATTGATTCTATAAATAAAATTTTCAAATCAATATTTTTCTCCAAATAGCACAGAATTCAGCTGGCCATAATAGTATAGCCACAATCAATATTTCCCTGTCTGTCAACAAAATGGCCTACTCTTAATCCCTCACTATTTAACTGGTGGTATGGGAGCTATTTATTTTTTATTATGCTTTCGGAAGAGTGTTACTATGTAAAGAATTCTTCATATATTCATCTGGATGAGTACTGGATTATTTTTAAATTATTTTAAAGTATATTCAAAAGTTCAGTTTAATCACTAATTTAATATTAGTCCTAAAGTTAGTAAATACAATAAAAATTTCCCCAAAAAATTTAAAAAAAAGAGAAAGCGAGAGGGAGACAGAAAGGGAAGTAACAATACTATGAAAGTTTGGAATATAAAAAGCTTGTGCAGTGAAAAGAAAAACCACCATGACCAACTGAATAAAATATTTTATTAATACAATTTGGGGTTCTTCAGCCTGGAGAAGAGAAGGCTGGGGGGACACCTTATTGTGGCCTTTCAGTACAGAAAGGGGGCTTACAAGAAAGATGGGGACAGGTTTTTTAGCAGGGCCTGTGGCAATAGAATAAGGGGCAATAGTTTTAAACTAAACGAGAGTAGATTTAGGCTAGATATAAGGCAGAAATATTTTACAGTGAGGGTGGTGAAACACTGGAACAGGTTGCCCAGAGAAGTGGTACATGGCCCATCCCTGGAAACACTAATTGTCAGGTTGGCTGGGGCTCTGAGCAGCTTCGTCTGGTTGAAGATGTCCCTGCTTATTGCGGGGACATTGGACTAGATGACCTCCTATGGTCCCTTCCAACCCAAATTATTCTATAATTCTATGATTCTATGATGGTGTGGTATGATATAGCAAATATTCACCATGTATTTTCAAAGTAAATAAGTATATTGCTGTCAGTGGATAAACTTTTTTTTTGAAGCAGAAGAATAAAGAGTAGAAGTTAGTATAAATCCACAGCATTAATTGCAGAAGAATGGTATAAAAAATACAGAGGTTATAAAAACTTAATAAAAACAAGGTAAAGAAAAATCAATTTGGACAGTTTTCCAAAGGAAAATAGAATTGTAAGAAAACATTGTCTTATATCAAAAATGCACCTGGTAATTCATTAAAAAAAAAAATGCAGAACAATCTATTCTTAACTATATCCAGAAGTAGCTGCTGAGCATCTGTACCAATGACGTCTATTTCAAGACGTACTTTCCTTGGGGACAGCAGACCACAGAAAAACAATGCTGTGAGAGCTATAATATCTTCCTATTGCAATGCTAAGGTTTGTTTGTCTGCTTGTTTTTAATAAAACTGCAGTAATTTCTTCCATTTTCTATGGGATGTCATAGACTCTTGGCAGCAGATACAATATTAGCTCATAAGTAATCTCAATCTTCTCTAGGCTTTGAGGAAGAATTTCATAGAAACATAAGCATAAAAGAAATAGATTCTTTTTAAGAAAGGCCTGTTTAGAAGCTGGTATTTGATTGAATGCAATAAATTTCATTTCTTTGTATAGACTTATGCATACCTTCGCTGTATAGAGTTTGGAGTGTTCATTAACAGATGAAAGATATGTCAGTATTCACCTAAAGCTATTTTCACAAGTATGCCACTATCTTTTTAATCACCTGATGCCATGTTCTCTAAAATGAAGTCACCTGGCCAGGCCAGCTGGATCTGGATCTGAGAACTGATGGGAATGGAAAGTACTCAGAGAATTTTCACTCTGTCCACTTATCAGAAAGCATGACAATCACAGAATCACAGAATCACAGGATTGAAGGCGTTGGAAGGGACCTCTGGAGATCATCTAGTCCAACTCCCCTGCCGAAGCAGGGTCACCTAGAGAAGGCTGCACAGGACTGCATCCAGGCAGGTCTTGAATATCTCCAGAGAAAGAGAATCCACAGCCTCACTGGGCAACCTGTTCCAGTGCTCTGTCATCCTCCAAGTGAAGAAATTTTTCCTCGTTTTCAGATGGAACTTCCTATGCTTCAGTTTGTGCCCATTGCCCCTTGTCCTGTTGCTGGGCACCACTGAAAAGAGTTTGGCCCCATCCTCTTGACATCCGCCCTTAAGATATTTATAGGCATTTCTAAGGTCCCCTCGCAGTCTTCTCTCCTTTAGGCTGAACAAGCCCAGCTTCCTCAGCCTTTCCTCATAGGAGAGATGCTCCAGTCCCCTCATCATCTTCATAGCCCTCTGCTGGACTCTCTTGTTCCTCAACTTTCTTGAAGTGGGGAGCCCAGAACTGGACACAGTACTCCAGATGGGGCCTCACTAGGGCAGAGTAGAGGGGGAGGAAAACCTCCCTCGATCTGCTGGCCACACTCTGCCTGTGCCCCAGGATCCCATTGGCCTTCTTGACAACCAGGGCACACTGCTGGCTCATGGTCAGCATGTCGTCCACCAGGACACCCAGGTCCCTCTCCACAGCGCTGCACTCCAGCAGGTTAGCCCCGAGCCTGTACTGGTGCATGGGATTATTCCTCCCCAGGTGCAGGACCCTGCACTTGCCCTTGTTGAACCTCATCAGGTTCGTCTCTGCCCAACTTTCCAGCCTGTCCAGGTCTCGCTGAATGGCAGCACAGCCTTCTGGTGTATCCACCACTCCTCCCAGTTTTGTGTCATCAGCAAATATGCTGAAAGTACACTCTGTCCCTTCATCCAGGTCACTGATGAAGAAGTTAAACAAGACTGGTCCCAGTACTGACCCCTGGGGAACCCCGCTAGTTACTGGCCTCCAACTAGACTCTGTGCCACTGATCACAATCTGCTGAGCTCTGCCATTCAGCCAGTTCTCAATCCACCTCACTGTCCACTCATCCAGCCCATGCTTCTGAGCTTCCCTACGAGGATGTTATGGAAGACTGTGTCAAAATCCTTGCTGAAGTCAAGGAAGACAACATCCACTGCTCTCCCCTCATCTATCCAGCTGGCCATGCCATCACAGAAGGCTATCAGATTGGTCAAGCATGATTTTCCCTTGGTGAATCCATGTTGACTACTCCTGATAACCTTCTTTTCCTCCACTTGCTTAGAGACGACATTCAGAATGAGCTGTACCATCATCTCTCCAGGGATGAAGGTGAGGCTAACTGGTCTGTGACTTAGAAACTGGCCTCTGAAACAAACCCTTTTCTAAATAAAGTTGAGGTACATTCATAATACATGCTTGGAAGCATAAAAATCAGTTGGATTTTAGAAAATAATTACCAAGTCCTGACAGACCACCTTACAAGAGGAGAAGGCAGTTACATACAATCTAGTGAGTCTTGTCAGCATTAGAACCTAGTTATCCTGTTTACCAGAAAACAGTTCGCCTCAAGTGGGCCAGACAGTTTTCTGGATGTAGTTCCTGAAAAGGGATGGCACATACTGGCCTGCAGTTGCATTTACACAACATGCAAAGTTGGTACACTAGAGAAACCCTGTAACAATCTTCTCGGGGTAACTTTTGCTCTCCCTTAGCAAGCACTCATTCTCTCCTAGGAAACAATTTTCCTAACACAGGTAAGAATGTTGCCTTTTATTTTCAGAACTGAGAAGCACTTCAACTGAAAAAGAGTAAGTCATTTCTTTAAAATATAAATTAGTGTATTTAGTGTTCATGAGAGCTGCATGTGCTGGCTTGGCCTTGGGTGACTGCCAGGCCCCCACCGAGCTGTTCTCTCACTTCCCCTCCTCAACAAGATGGGTGGGAAAATAAGATGGAAAAGCTTGTGGATCAAGACAAAGATGGTGAGATCACTTACCTTCAACCATCACGGGCAAAAAAAGATTTAACTTGGAGAAAATTAATTTAATTTATTGCCAATTAAAATAGATGTAGGTAGTGAGGAAAAAAAGACAAAATCTAAACCACCTTCTTCCCATCCACTCCCTTCTTCCCTGGTTCAATGTCACTCCTTCACTCCCAAATCCCCTACCTCCTCCCACCAACCCCAGGTGGTGCAGAGGGATGGAGAATGTGGGGTTTTGGTCAGCCCATCACAGCTCCTTTCTTACGCTCCTTCATCCTCACACTTCTCCCTGTCCCAGGGTGGGTCCTTCCACAGGCTGCAGCCCTTCAGGATAAACTTGCTCCAGTGTGGTGGCCTCCATGATCTGCAGTCCCTTTGGCAAGTATCCACCTGCTCCAATGCGGGGTCCTCCACAGGCTGTGGTGTGGATGTCTCCACCATGGCCTACTCCAGGAACTGCAGAGGAAGCTCTGCTCCAGCGCCTGGAGCGCGTCCTCCCCCTCCCTCTCCTCTCACCTCGGTGTCTGCAGGGCTGTTTCTTACTCTCTGATTTTTTCCCTCCTTCTCTGCCTGTGCAGTGTTTTGCTCTTTCATAAACGCGTTTCCCCTGAGGTGCCCCCTGGGTGGCTGCGGGGCTCAGCCGTGCCCTGGGCGGGATCGGTCGGGGCTGGCTGGAACCGGCTGTGTCCGGCCCGGGGCAGTCCTGGCCTCTCCTCCCCTCACAGGGCCGCCCTGCAACACCCACCAGCACCTGGGCTCCTTCACCCGGTAGAGTGTAGTTAAATAGAGAAAATCATGAGTTAGTTCACACGTTGTGTGGGCTGCTGGTGGCTGTAATAGAAGCATTTCATCCTTATCTGTCATCATTCTTCAACTTGACCCCCGTGCTCACAAAATTTGAGAGACAATATTTTTCACCACCTATTTAACCTTTAGCCTCTCAGTTGATAAAACTGACAGGGACGTCAGATGTTAACCGTGGCTATTTCAGAAATGTCATGCTGGGACAGGACCAGCTGGTCCCACAGAAGCCCGCAGGCACCCGCCGGGGAGCACCGAGGCTCACTTGCTGCCATCCTGCCCCCATTTCAGTCACGGAGTGGCTGCCTTCGTCCTCTTCCACATGCCGATCCACCCAGTCATCCAGTGAACCCGGCCTCACTATTTTAAGACACCATTGAGCACATGATGTGGCCATAAATAGAAACATGTCTGAAGACAAATAAATACAAAATAAATTGCTCATTTTAGCTCGTTGCAAAAACTGTAGAAAACAGCTGTCCTTCCGACGTGAAAGTCAAGGCACTTTTTTGCCATTTTTAGCTAGCAGTTCATCTGTTTCCTTTGAATTAAAGAATATTTCTGTACTTCGAAAGCTCTGTAATCTGAATAAATTAGAATCTATTTTGTCATTTTCCAGTATCTTAATAATTTTTGTCTTCTTTATTGATTTCAAATAATGTCCATTTTAATTCAAAATGGAAAGTTCTGTCTAGCTAATAATATTCAAGTTCTCACTTTCTGTAAAAATTTGCCATCCTCTTTGGTTTCTGATGGCAGGAACTGATGAAGTATGCAGTCAGTGATTACACCTGCTGGCGCTGGCTTGCTTGAGGTTTCAGTCTCTGCTTTACCCCGTATCAAACAGCTGTTTCTAATACCACATGAGCACAGCTCTAGCTGGAGATGACTGGGGCACAATAGTGTTCAGGGGAGATATCTGATCTGCTGAGACCTCTGTCAGTATTTTGGGAAGACATTCATAGTTGCCGTTCAAAGATATATCTCTCTACGCAATGTAAGAACACTTTCAGGCCTTTAAAAGCTGGAGAAATTAGTGCTTTAAGGGCTGAAGTATTTGAATATTCAGTTACAAAGATCTCACAGCTCCACTCTGTAGGTATGGCAGTTTATGAAAGCTGAAGCTCTTTGCCACAAAGAGCAACAGAAGGACCATATGCAAATTTAAAAGAAAGCAGTGTGATTTATGACAGGCAAAATACAAGGTACAACATGACAGGGAATTCGAAAGGCAGTACTAGAAGTCATACAAGCAAATATGGATAGAATAGCAGAAGTGAAAGCTCTAAAACAATTCTAGCTTTGCCTAGCCCAAAGGAGCAAGTTACACAATTCAGTTAGAAATCCATGAGAAATGTCCTTGCCTTGGTATCCCACGGCATGTGTTCACTCTACACCTATCATCAACCCAAAGTTGTCCAATTATTTTTAAGCGTCATCTTGACAAAGACTCTGCAGAGGAACATGCACATTCTTCTTTTGTGCTTGCATGAGGTCTGATGAGCACTCTATATGTTTACATTAGTCACAGTTTTTAACATATAGAAGATTAGATGTCCAGGCTTGGGCATCCTACTTCCAGTCAGAACAGCTCTTTTCCTTCTGAATAGGTTAGTGGCTTTTTTAAAGTTATACGAAGTACTAAGTAATTCAGTAAGAAGTTTTGTTTGCAGTCTGTCCAGGAGATGATTCACTCTAGCCCAGGGACAGCAGCATTGTCAACATCAGGTAAGGGCCATCCATAACCCTTTGGGAGAAGTATTAGAATTAGAAATGCATAATGAATTTGTGAATCACACAAAAACCTTGGGGAAGACATTTGAGTCTGAACAAAATGGAAAAAAGAGGGAAATGGCATGAAAGGAACTAATGATTTGTATCATGATTCTCTTTGTTGAAAGTGATACCTAGGATGGAGGCTAATCTTTTCACATAAAGTTAAGGCCCCACTGAACACAAAGCACCCAAACAGACAGCTAAGGAACTAAATGTGTAATTAATATTACAGCATAGAGCACCCATGGCATCACATGCCAGCTTTCTTCTGGTAGTTTTGGAAGAATTGAACAGTTAAATAGTTCAGCTGCTTAGTTATAAAAATCAGTGAAAAATCTGAAGGATTAGATTGGTGACAACCTTTGATGTACCACCAAAAGTGAACACAGTGGATCTGAACAGGAAGGCTGAAAATATAATTAGAGTGACAATTATACATCACCTTGTTAAAATCATATGGGTTTGTAATGGGCAATAATGCTTGTAATATTTCAGCTAAACAGTCAGTAAAACATATCTAATTTATTTGGACTTCAGAAAGCATTTCAAACAACCCATTAAACAAGAAATTATGAAACTATACAGACACAGGGTAAGAGATAATGAACCTCCAAGGTAAGAAACTGGTTAACAAGAAACATTGGAAACAAGATATACTAGAACATGATCAAAAGACTTAGTGCCTTAAATAGCCTTTTTATATACACCCACAAAGTTCTTTTTTATCATACAACAAAGAAAGAAGTGAAAAACTGTATAATCAAAAATTAAGATTAATCCACATTACAAAACTAGGCCAGTAGGCTGCAAATTGTCAAAGAAACTTTATTTCTGAGGAATTTAACATTGCTAAAACCAGATTGCACTCCTTGTGCAACCTCTTGGAGACTACTTATGAAACTACTTGGGAAAAAAAGAAAGATTTCTACATGGACATGGAAAATCGATCCATGTGAAAGACTGTGACAACGTCTTAATGCCATGCCTTAACAAGGAAGTCTGACTTAGTCACTTCAAACAAATTAATGACTAATATTACACTGGAGTTGGAAGGGAACATACATGGTAAAAATACTAAGTGTCATGGAAAACCCTCTATTAGAGAAGAGACTGAAAGACTAGAAAAGATACATAAAAAAGTGGTTAATAAGGTATTCTGGTTTTACTTACCTCAGCATACTAGAAGGTGTAATTGCGTGGAAAATAATACAAGAAAGTATTTATTTACAAACTGTGTAAATAACCTGTGGAGGGAATTGCCAGATGATATGTAACAGTATAACAGTATTAAAAGCATGTTTATATGGAGTGACCACAGATAAAATCACTTACAAGGGGAATAGCTATTGTGCTTCAGGGCATAACCAAACCAGGAAACAACGGGGCTAGAAAGTTGGTGTTATGGAAATAATACTTATGTCTGCTAAGTGTATCTGGGCTTCCTGCTTCACACATTCATAAGCTTTTGTGATATCATGTTGTATGTTGTCTCACATCGTCAGCCAAAAACTCTGTGTCTGGCTAGGTTTATTGCTTGCTCTGCTCCCAAGTGAAACATTTCTTTTTGTAACTCTTTAGTTTCCTACATTGTTTTAGCAGCTCTAGTGGGCCCTGGAGATCCTACATCCTCCATCTCAGAACACCATCAGAGCTGTACAAAATTGGCCACCTTTATAGAAATTATCTGACTTCACAGGATTCCCGTTTTGTTTCAATTGTTTTTTCTTGTAGTTCAATATGTATTTGCTTTTATTTGGCACTATAAATGTGTCAGTCATGTAACTTCTAACCTTAGTGCATTTTAGCTCCCTGAGCTGTTCTGGGGATTTGAGAGTTTGCGGAGAGCTCAGGACAGCTTTCCACACGCATTCTGCTGGTTATGCAGCCCTGTGCCAACTGAAGATTATCATCCCAGTTGGCCAGGACTGTATGTTGCAGTGAAGTTGAAATCTGAACATCCTTAGATCCATCTAGAACCACCTACCTGGGCTGCTGATGTTAATCGATTAGGTTAGTGTCATTACAAACGGCAAATGGCAAATAAGAGCCAATCTCTGAATCCTTCCCTATTAGACTATGTCCAGACTGGAGCCTCTTGCTTTGCTGTTCTCTTCTCCACAAGTATTAAAGATCTTGATCTGTAGGTAGTGACAAAAAACCGTTCTCAGTGCTGGTACTGGGCTGACCTCAGGTTGCGTGCTCAAGAAGGTGCCTGGAGCCTGGGCAGGCCATAATTAGGGAACTAAAAAAATCATAAATCAACTGCTTTAGAGCTATTTGGTCTTCTCTTGCCTACAATTAGCTGAGAAGTAGCTGCCTGATAACTTGACTTTTTCTTTTTTTTTAAGGTGTTTCGTACCGTATCAGGAGGTGTTGTTCATTTTTGGATCCCAATAAGAAGCCAGACAGACTTTCAAGAAAGACAACTATTTTATTAATATCTCAGAAAAGGTGTACTCAATTACAAAATTTTATGCCCATTCTGATTCTGTCAATGCTGTGACTATACAGCATCTGATGGACCTCTACTCAATGCACGGCACATGGCATATATTCTGTCTGTGGTGAGGTTTGCCAGCATTGCAGCCTTTAGAGGTTTTATCAGGATTTCCTACAAGTAAACAACTCTATTCATCATTTCTGCTGTTGAGTAAAAGGATGTTTATATGAAAACATGCTGCTTCACTTCAAGATAAAGACAAGGACATGCTGGTGGCATCATCACTGATGATCCTATGTGAAGGGATTTCTGCATTACAGTGTAGTCCTAAAGGCCAATATGCAGTCAAGTACACACCTGTGCCTACTCTGGTCCGCTGCTGTGTGGATCAACAACTCCTCATTGTACAATAGTCTTTGGCTAGGATTACTACAGAAGGTACAGTATCTGGGACTGAAAAATCCAAGCAGTCACTTTCACTTCTTGGAAATCCATTAGAGTATTATAGTCCTCATAGATTTATTTATCTTTTTAGGTTCCCTCACCAGAAAGAGGTATTTTGTTTGAAGTCTGAAGAACAGTTACATCTTTTGGTTTATTACACAATCCCCAGCTGACATTCTCCTTCCACAGTAAGACATACAGCTTCTCTGTAAATTCACACTTTTTTATAAATTTTGCTATTATTTTCAGTATGATATCTGAAATTGTAGGTATAGCTAGATGGAATACCATGGCAGTGATCATTCTCTATGGAGGTCCTCTGAGCAATTTTTCCAACACTGCTGAAATGATGCAGGACATGGAAGAGTTCCATATAAACGTGACTTTTTCCTTGTGAGTCTCAGGCTGCAACCAAAGTGATGGTCACGTGCTTCTGATCAGTTTCTCTTTATTCAGAAAATACAAATGCTAAGCTTTTGCCAGAGTTATTCAGAACCTTTTAAAATCTCTCCAAAGCCAGAAGTCTTCGGGGTTAGTTTTCTGTCATCTGTGCGTATTGATCATGTATCATCTTTCTCCTCCAAAACAAATAACATGGAAAGAACATGATGGTGACCCTTTTGCATCCACGTACTCTCCTTTTGTCCGTCATTGTATTAAACTAATGATATCTCTTCCCTTGATTAGCATTGTAGAATCATAGGATAACTATGGGTGAAAGAGACTTCAAGAGGTTTCTAGTTCAACCTTTGGTTTAAAGCAGGGTCAGCCGTGAGATCAGGCCAGGTTGTTTAGGGCTTTATCCGGTCAGGTCTTGAAAAACTCCAAGGAAGGAGGCAGCAAGTACTAAGTAGAGAGGGACAGTCCCTTCCCTCAATCTGCTGGCTGTGGTCCCGCTAATACAGCATGGGATGCTCTTGGCCATCACTCCTGCTAGGGGTCACTGCCGGCTCAGGCTCAGCTTGCGGCCCACCAGGATGCACTCTGCAGAGCTGCCCCCCAGCCAGGCGGGCCCCAGCCAGGATCACTGCAGGGAGACTCATTTCATTTGAAGTACGGATCTGAAGTGTTGTTCTTATTGTGGAAAACGGACATTAATGATCTACTGACTCACCATAATAGCATTACCCGTGACACTGAAGCCCACAGAAGTTAATTCATCTCCCCACAGTTCTCCTGCCTGTGAACGCGTATCTTAGTAGTTGCCTCAAAGTACATGGTGATAAATGGATTCCTGTTTTGGTCCAACCATTTCCAAGGGATTTCAGATCAATTTACTGCTGCATCCAGTATAACTTTAATAGCTAACATTCTTCAATAAGTCTAGTATCCTGCACTGAGATATACATTTTTACCACTCACTAACAGGTAAGACATCGATGTCCTTTAATGTTACACTCTATCATTGAAATGAATGCACAAAGCACTATTTTCTTGTCTTTTTTTCTTTCATGTGCAGTAGCAACTTCTCCTGCAATCCACCCTTCCCACCCTTCAGTCAAATTCTGGCACACAGTGTACTGTCACTGTTACTGTTAACCGTGAAGCCTTGCTTGGTGTGAATTAGTAATCTTCTGAAAAATTCTCTTTATAGATAGCTTTCTTTGTATGCAGTGCTATACCTGAAGACCCTTCCAACTGAACATTTGTTAACGACACTCTTAATGCTGCCTTCATTAACACATCTACCTGTTTACCAGATCTGTTTTCACACTCTTGTTTTATCTGATGACTCTTTGTCCACTTGATTACAGCTCTCTCATTCCATTAGTAATGACTGCCTTTACACCTAGTGTTCTTTTAACTGTTGTGGATTATTACTAGCCATGTAGCAGGGATCACATCTTTCAACTGAATTTCCCACTGACACTTTTTGAAGAAAATCTGTAAACTCCTTTACAATTCTCATTTATAGGTCACAATGTTTGGGAAATGATTACGAGTATTCCCTGAACTCATTATTTCTTCAAGAGCAGACCATTTCTATTTGTAGTTATCAAGCTGCATCATTTTTTGTCCATCCAAGGAATTAATATATTTTGCTTTGGTAATTTATTTTACTTCATCGTAGTAATATCTTGTTTCTTTCTCTTTATAAACAGACTGCATGATGTTTATGTAGAGTGGCCTTAAGCATTTTTAATTTTCCTGGTTTTATTTTTTTACTATTGCTTCATTTCTATTCCACAGGCAAAGTTCAATTTTTCCAAAAAAGGCCCTTCGTATAAACTTAAGTCTTTAAAGAATGGTTTTAGGTCAGCTCTAATACTCTCATGGCGCATATGAGAAAAAAAAAAAAGTGGAAAACTATAACAGAAACAACTGAGAGGATTGGTATTTTGGACCTAAATATGGATTCTGTACGCTGTAATGGAAACTAAACTTTTCAGGGGATCCATTGGATATACTAGAAAATCTGGTTGAGTTCTTTTGGTTTCTTGAGCTATTTTATTAAATGAAGACGGATGGCTTTATATTCAAAATAATAAAAGCTTAGGATTCTTCTATATTTAAACAAAGAGAGATCATGTCTCTACCCAGTCCAGGTGTTCCAACCTTTGACTGGTTTCCTGAACCACACGTGTATTTCTGGCTTTCAGCAACCCCACTTGGCTCTGTTTTCATTTAGATATTCCAGCCTAATAACCTTGAGTTCTTGTGCAGAATCGCCAAGCCACCTGTGATCTTGTGATCTTCTGAATAGGGACTTGCCAGGTTTGAATTTTTCCGAGGCTGTTTGTCTAGGGCTTCCATTGCCAGTAGGCTGCACCAATTCAGTTTCTACAATCTTGGCTCTATAGTGTTCTCCTGTCACTGTGATCTTCGTACCTTTTGTAGTCTAAAAAATAACAAAATTCTTCTTATTAGAAAGACTCCCATTGCTTTTCCGTTTAGCTCTTTATAAGGTGTGTGGTTTGTGAGAGCTAAGTCTGGGTTTGATGATCCAGATGATAGAGAAACCTGGGCATTCTTTTTTTAACCTTTGTGGAAACAGGCTGAGACTGTTCCTGCTGCAGGTGATAGTAAATCAAATTGCTGTAGCTTACAGTTGCTTGATCATAGCTTGTAATGTGCAAGGATACAGTCAATGCTAGTACAGCCTGCTCTCATCTCAGGCAACGTTCTCAGTCTCCACCATCCTGTGGCTTGCTCAGCTGCATTCCTCTAAATGGCCTGGAACAAATAGCCTCACTGGAGCTTCCAGATTTGATACACTCTTAATCACAAACTCAGCTATTTGAGGAGTACTTTGTTTATACTGGGAATCCTTTTTTAAAATAAAAAACAAAACAAGCTTCTCATGGATTGTGACTGCCATGGTCCATAGCTAAGAGGCAGCCCTCCTGCTATCTCTCACTCATACCACAATACATGACTCTTTACTGTCGTCCTCTTCTTAAAGGAACTGCACCCAGTCCTAATGCTATGTTGTACATATCTACATTAAAAGAGAAGTGAATATATAGACTGTCTTATCGAGAATTAACAGCAAGAAGTTCTCTGCAAAGACCTGCTGGGGTTCGTCCTCTTTGACTTGCTGACATTTTCCCTGAAACTTTTGTCAGTAGGAGAGATGTTTGTGGAGGTTGTAGGAACAATTACATAGATAAGTGTTAACCTCACTTTATGGGTGTCAAACAGAAGTAATCTCAATTTACACCATTGCTGATAATGGGACAGTTACATCTGTATTTGGACGTTTCATGATGTAACAAATACACAATGAAATTTCACTCTGGTGACGTCAAGGGTAGAACCATATTATTTGTTTTACCAGCAGCAAAACTTCAATCAAAATACCTCTCAGTGCAAGATGAAGAACAGTATTCTTGCATTTGCCAAGTCAGAAATAGTATAAGGATGTCCTTTCAGTATGTGAGTTATGGTGTGTTTGTTATCTAACAAAATTGTCTTTGTATCATGTTTTCACAACAGAGGAAAATTAACACATTTGCTGACAAACCTCCTCTAGCAGAGAGATGATCTATCACTTACAGAGAGTTTCCAATTTTCTGAACTGAACACAGAGGCTGAGTCATATGTAGCTGTATACAGGTGCCATAGGTTCAAGTGTGTGCAAACAAAATATCTGCTAAGAATAAGCTGCACCCTGTGTTATGTCCTTACGTGAGGCGTGGGACTTACTTGCTACCAATTCACAAATATGAGACACTTCTAAAAATTATACCACCATTGCTAGATATTTTGGAGAGAAATCTTGATGTATCCTCTATACAAAGGAATGGTGGTTGATGTCCATCCATCTGTGAACAGTTTGATCAGAGCTATTTTGGGAATATGGTTGATATTGATTTGTGAAGTGTCTGCACATCTATCTCCCCATGCAGACATTGGAATTTTCTCCAGAGACGTTACAGGCTGGGAAGGAGACAGAGAAATTAAATATTCCCTGGTAGCCCCAAAGGAAAAAGTATCACAGGTACCCAGACTCCTCTGAGATTGCCTTACATGCTATTCATTCCAGACAAATAATGTATTTAAGGTGGGAAAACACCTGGTACAGCTTTGGATGTCACTGAGGTTTTGACTTTCTCAAATATTCCTGCCTTCTGCCATCATTCCTGTTTATGTACTGCAACTGTGATTTGCATTTCTGTCATCCTCCAGACCATGACTATAAATCAACAGTTATTCAGTAAAATTGTTCCAGGTCTTCTCTTCATGATATGCCTACCTTTTCCTTCTCTGTTCTTGGTTTTAATCTACTTTTAACTCTAATCTCTCTGTCCCGATGATGTGATACTAGTCCTTGCTATTTTGTTTTCACCTTTATTGTTTCTTCCTCCACCTAGTCATCCTTACTGCAAATGTCTTCGATTTGTTTGTTGCCTGAGGAAACCCTTTTCTGGATCCTATGTACTAAGCACAATTTGCTCCCCTTTTTATTGTTTGGCAGTGGTGTTGAGCTGGTTCCTACCACTTTTTAGAGTCTGTTTTGATGATGAACTGAGAGAGAAGGAGCTCAGGGAAAGGGGTCAGAGATACAGTGAAATCTTTTTTTGTTAGTTTCCTCTGTGCCACTTCAGAAATACAACAGAAAGAGTGAAAAGATGGAAATGCATTTCCTAAGTTTGAGGGCAACAATATGCTATAAATGCATGTGGCATGCAGAACATGCTTGTATTTTGATCCTTTTTTGACAATAACTACCTGTAAAAATGAAGCAGAGAGCAAAACATGTGTTATTATCATCAGTTATTAGTTACCATGGAGCAAAAATACCCAACAATGTAAGCATGTGGAAACTGTAAAAAAGTATCCAAAATAGAGGTCAGTTTAGGGAGGTTTATATGGTGGAAAAAAGACCCTAGGTCTAAATGCATGGCTGAAAGGAATGTTCTAGTACCACAAAAAGAATATATGCTCCTCCCAAAACAGAAGTAAAGATGGACCATTGCAAAGCCAGGACAAAAGGCCCTTTCCCTAAGTGGCACTGAGTGCCTAGAGCCCAGGGCTTACGTCCTGTTTAACAGCAACTGGGAAAGAGAAGATACACAGCTACAGAATTTCTCCTCTTATTGACTAGAAGGATAGAAACACTATACATTATGGTCCTTGTAAGCCTCATTGAACCACACAGATCTGAGGTACTGTTATTTGTATTTAAAGTTCTTTGGACAGTCATCCTGAAATTAAGTTTTCCTTTGAGTGCCAAGGATGGGGAGTGTGGCACTTAACTGTAGGACTGGCAGCTGGCTTCCTTGCGGACCAGCTATGCACAGTGGCCTTTACCTTGTAAATAGCTGAACTTCTTAGTAGACATGTTCCTTAACCAACTACCTGCAAATGCTTTTGCAGTATATTTGTTCACTTTTTCTCTTTTTTTTGGAGCAGATGTTTTCAACTTTCGTCTTTATTTTTTCTAAACATTTTCTGTTTTCCTGATGACAGAGCAGTAAAAACCAAATGTGTGAGAATGACGTTATGGATTGTTCAATTTGAAACAAACTAGGAATTTCCAGATTTCTGAGTTAACTTTAATGTGTCAGAATAACCACAGTAAGGGTACGGCTGAGTCTTTTTAACTCCAGGCGGTGGAGTGAAAAGATACTTAGCCACGGTAAGAGGTCAGATCTGAGCTATTATGGTAGCTAAATTAAAAAACCACCTATATTACTGGAATGTATCTCAGAACATCAATGCGATCTATTGAATGGGAACAGAAGTTGCTTAACTGGAACAGCACGTCATGGTGTGGTAGACCAGTCCGGTGGAAAGGGTACAGGAGGGAATTAAGAAGACTCAGGTTCCCTCCCCAAATATATACCTTAAGCTATTTTTGTAGTCTCAAGCAAATTTACTAGCTATTATTGGTATAATAGAATGATGTATAAGAAAATTATGTATAAAGAGAGGACTTGTGATCTGGAGCTTGCAGGTGAGGGGATGACCCCACCTACACACTGTTTTGTGTACAGTATTTGTGTAAAATGTAGCAAGAACAGTAAGAAATAAAAGAAGCTACATCTGCTTAGTTTACCGAAACAGAGATCAAGATGCAGTTTTTATTTTGAGTTTTGTTGTGGTACTTTGCCACATCCCAACAGAAGGAACCAGAGATTTGGATGATTTAATTGATATCATTGCCCTCATTGTGGTGAGAGGGTGAATTCTTAAATTAGCACTGCCACCAAAAACGTGTAACTATTTCTTTGGTTAGCAACATGGTTTTCTTCTTAGTTTCTCATTGTTAGAAATTTGTGGTTATGTCTTGTGACAAACAGGCTGTGAAGTAATGCCTGTGGTCTGCCACAGGCAGACCACCACAACATTTCATCTGTTTCTGAAATCTAGGAATGGCTGAAATTATTCCTCTCCATGTTTTGCCCATACCATGGGGCTACAGAGTAGCTTAAATTCCTGGTGTATGTATATAATTTTTCTTTAAACAACAGATGCTAAGTAAATGTCAAAATATTATCATCTGTATAAATAATTGTCTTGGTAAATTAAGATGTTACTTTATATTTAGAAGTTTCGCATAAGGAAAGGAAAAGTTATTATCAAGAAACACAAAAGTTGTCGTTTTCCCCCAAGAAACAATCACTAAGCGTTATAAGCTTTTTCTGAGGGCAATGAATTTTCTAAGGGCAAACATCCTCATATTAGTTTTTATTACACAGTTTAAATGGAAAAGGTCCTGTGTCAAAAAGACATGTCTATATTGAAGTGAAAGATATTCTACCAGAAACTGCAAAGCTTTTATCAAATAGAATTGTGATGGTCTGTGAAGAACAGAATCTCACCCCTCATCATCCTTCAACTCCTACAGTCACCCAGGGGTTCTCCCAACCTCCGAGCAGCCATCCACCCCTCCTAAGGATGACTCAGGGTGATGCTTAGTGTACATTTTCTTCAGAACCCAAACTGTTTAAAAGGTTCTTATTTTTATCTGTCCCTGTGTGGTAATTCCGACAAGGCAAACAATGGGCCACCCTTCAGCTGTGCTTAGGCATACAGCATAATTTTATGTGGCACTGTGCTGTTTGAAAGGCAATGATATCAGTGAAATCATCCAAATCAAATTCGATCAACCCAAATGATGGGGGCAAAAAAATATAACAAACAGGCAATTGCAAGCTTCTGGAATCAAAAAGGAATGAAAGAGAAACCATAACTTCAAACACTCAGATTCACCAAATACCAAGAGAATTAAGGTGCTCTTCCATATTTCTACATCTCCCATATTTTTGTGGGAACATATTATTAAGTCAGCAAACTGAGTCATTGTGAACCACCAAGTGCTAATGTGGCACTTGCTATAGGGAGCAGTTTGTGACATATAGATCACTACATGCTGTTGACCAGTATTGACTAAGTTTCATTCTGTCACCTGAGCAAGGAGTAGGGTTGATAGAGAAGCACATTAAGTAAGAAGACTTGTATTGTTGAGGCATGAGACTGTGTATGCAGTACAGGAGAGTACAGAGTGGTCTGTGGGCTGCAGAAGTGTGAACATGCAGAATAAACCAGAGGGTGTAGTTGCCAGCTGAAATTCGATCACGATTAAATGATGCTACACAATGCTTGACTGCTTAATGCTGTGCAGCTGATATCGGGCAGAAAGGCTCAGGTCATAGTGACACTGTTTAATTTAGGCCTGACTACTTTGTACAGACAATGCCTGCCTTACTAACAATTATGCCCTTGAAGAGGAGCTAACAGACTGATAAAAGGAGAACATCCTGCCCAGAAGGCGCCGAAAGCTGGACAAATGCTGAAGAAGCATGAAGTTAACAAAAATCCAGGGTAACTAGGAAAAAGGTAAAGGCAGCAGGGGGAGTTCGCGACCACTGACTCAATTCAGAACCAGATAGACTGCACCCCCCCAGCGTGTGAGCATGTGTAGTGAAGTAAGGAAGGAGTACACTTCTAAGATAAGCATGTGAAGCGATGAACCAGTCAGAATGTAATGAGCAGTTTCTCTGTTTTTGTAAGAGTATACAGTCCTTGTGACTCTGCTAAGCGGGGTGCTGGCTTTGCGGAATTATCACCTAGCACCCATATCTGCGCAAATATGCGACAAAAACAATACCTCTGCTCTGTGTGTATATTGGTGTATCGCACACCGGGTAAACGACCCCACCTTTGGGACAACACAGCCACTGTACACTGGCTGACTGACAATAACATTAAAGTGGGGTAGACTCATACAGCACACCTCTATGGTTATACTGCCATGGATTGCCAGGGAAATGTCAGCAAGTGACAATTCAAAAGTGATACAGTGACTGCCTCTTGTGTTGCAGTTCATAGCACAGTTGAGCATGTTCAGGCTTACTGTGCATTGCATGCTATGCAAGGTCAACGTGCAGTTTTTGTGAGACTCGTCTTGCATAAAGTATAGAAAATCACACCAGAAGTCTTTGAGGGTTGGCAGGTCTGCAGAAAAAAATAATTGAGTATAGCAGGCAGAAACCTTAGGAAAACTTTCCACTCTGCCTGCTAGTTCTTAAGTCTCACTCTTTATTACTTTTATGCCAGTGAAAATAATGGCAATTTACTAGTGTATAATGACTAACATAATGAAGTCCTGTGAGCTCTCAAATACTTAAAATACCAAATGTGGGTCTTCCCTGTAGCTAGCACTTACAGCAGAGCTTTGGATATCACGATAATTCAGTGCTGGTAGTCATATCAATATTTGAAAGAAAACTTCTTCCCCACCACCACATAGAGTTCATTACTAGGATATAATCTGATACAAATACAGACATAATCTATATTTGCATGAACACAGAAGACACAATGCATAGGTTTTGGACTTGGCATTAAGCACAAGACAAAGCAGAATAACTCCAGCACCTGCGCATTTCTTCCCCACCATGGTTTCAATTTAACCACTTCAAGGTTTTCCAGATTACAAAACACTTTCCAGAATTATTTTGGGGTTCTGAGCATTAGTTTTGATACCTGTTATTCTTCAGGCCAGGCTGTATGTATGCTTCTTGCTCTCCCCTGTGATCTCCCCTGTCGACTCCACTCCTGCCCCTTGCTGAGGACAGTTAATTTGCTGAGATGACTTATACTCCTTCCTTTTCACTCTGCCTACCCCACCTCACAGTCTGAAGCAGCCTTGCCACAAAGGACCCCTGTTACGGTCAAGGAGAAATTGTCTCCCTCCTTGCAGGCTGCTCCTGTGCGACCTGGGGTGCAGCAGGCGGAACAAAATAAACAACTAGCCTTCCTCTCTACAGCCTGGTCTACTCTGAAGGAACGTAACATACAGGAAATGTGAATAAATCCATTAAACACGGTTGCATAGTCCACCACTAAATATCAAAGACCATTTTGTGGTTTTTGATCTTTATGTCGCAGACGTTTAAGATGTACGGTCATCCTTGCAGGGCTGATTTATAACCCAGGCATCACTGAATCCCTCACAAACATATTGTCATTGTGTTTTTAAGAAATGATCCATTCCCATGTAACTTTGATGAGAAATGTATCATACTCTTAGTCCTTTGCTCTTTTATGTACCATTCTGACTGCATTTCCAGGAAATCTGAGGCATATAATTTTCACAAAAGCTTTGTATCAGGCATGATCTTTGTGGGGTCCTAAAGTCTTCATAAGCAATCAACAGCACGTCAGACCCATCTGTCAGAACACCCTTGTCAGAGGCAAAAAAAAGTGGGATTTTTGACATACCTAAGGGATTCTGACTTCTACTGGGTTGAGGAAACCTGTCCTATATTGCAAGAAAAAGGCCTTTTGTTGTATACTGCTCTTCTAGTTCTGATTTTTTCTCTCTCATGATCCTTGATCCCATTCCCACTTCACTTTTCTTCATGAAACAGGTTCCACCTCCTCATTGAAAGAGGAGAAAGGCAAAGACAATAAGAAGAATTAGAAAAGAAAAGAAATAGAAGAATAGAAGAATTAGAAATTAGGAGAGGAATTAGAAAATACAGACACTTATAAGTATCATGTAAACAACAGTTAAAACCATCTTGTGAACGTGACCGTAAATGGCCCCAGTCAGCCAGCATTACCGTCAGTGGATAGGCTGGCATTGCCTTCAGTGGAAAATAAGTAGATTAGGAACTGTGTGTGCTTCTAAACCACACATATATATGTGGCACTTAGGGACATGGTTTAGTGGTGGACTTGGCCGCATTAGGTTTATGACTAGACTCAATGATCTTAAGGGTCTTTTCCAAACTAAATGATTCTATGATTCAATGACTCTATATTTCCACATTGACTTCCAAGTCAGGCATAGAAACAAAAATAATCACATAAGCTTATTATATGGCAACCAAACCTTACCTATAAGCATTTTCTTAAGATTGGGAACACTAAATTTGCATACACACTGTGTCAGGATATCCAGAGCATCCCACTACTTTCACATTTTGCTGTCCTGGAAGGAGATGTATCTTAACTCCTTTAAGCATCAAAATACAGCTTTGTGCCTAAAATAGTGGCAGCATGGACCATCATGCCTAATGGAATAAAAGTGGTGAAATGCCACACCTGTATCCAGAACATATAATGTTACAGTCTTCTGAGGCTTAGAAATCTCCTTGTACATAACCCAGTTGAGAATCTCACCTTTAGACAGATGATACTCCAGACCTTATTCTTCTTTCCTGGTGTGTATTAGAATGACACACCTCTGCAAGCCCCCTGAGGTTGTGGAACCCGACCAGGGTAGAAATGCTGGGAGTCACAAGGTAGCCTCTTGATAGTAATAGCTTTATTATAACACTCAGTATTCTTCCAGCTTATGCACTAGTATTGTAGAATGTTTGTCCAGACAAAGTGTTTTTAGAGCAAATTGCTAATGAGAAATAATGAAATGCTGAAATTTCTTCCTTCCTTCCGCAATTTCTTATTTAAGGCATCCAACTCCCAACATTAACTTATTCCCTTCAGAGTCGTATGACAGACTCTGGCTTGCTAACTTCCTGCCTAATGGACCTTTCTACACAAATTGGGCTTACTGGGGTTTATTTTTCCCTGGAGAGAAGATAGCTGGATTATGCTTTCTTTTGTTTTTTTTTATCTATTTGTTACATAGCAAAAACATTCCTTTTTTTTTCTTGTTGAAAATGTGCAGTAAAAGAGTTTCTGTTTGTGTAATAAATGACCAGTTACTGCATTTTTTCCAAACTGATATATTACAGAAATATATGCTGAATGTACAGCAAGTCCAAATTTGAATGGCATAATAGATGTAGATGTTGAGACACTGCATTCCAGAATAGAAAATATTTTTTTGGGTGTGTCCAAGGTTTGGAGATGCCCACGTGTATTTTCTCTGATCCAAAAGAACTATTTCTCCATGATTCTGCTTTCGATACTTTTTCAACATTAGGCTTGGCTTTAAAACACAGATAATTTGTAATATTTGTTAACAGCAGCTAATACATACTGACAAAACACAATACTTTGCCATTTAGCTAAAAGGAGATTAAATATTACTGTGTTTAAGTATTAAAGGATGGCATTTTTTACTGACACTGAAAATCCATAACATCAGGAATCAGAGGTTTTTTAGACTCTACTGTTCTAAATGCAAGTTCCATTAGGCCCATGAAATTTTCTCTGCTGACATTTAGCTGTTAGAAGGGGTGACCTCAGTGTCTGACTAATGTGAATGTCATGATTAATCAAGGCATCCAGTCATGTGCCCAAGGAGATGACGTGCGTCAGGTGAGGCTGTGTCACCAAAAATGACTAGACACAGAAATCTGTCAATCTGGTGGTTAACCAGACACAGAATCAACCAATATAGAGACAGCTATTTAAAGGAAGCAGCTTTCTGTAAAGGAAGTCCAGACTTGATAGGCATGTGTCACCCGTGTGCAAGAGACAAGAATGCAGTAAGCAATTGAAATGTGAACAAAAAGGAAGGTACCAAGCTTTGTCGATTCCAGAAGGATTACACAATGAACAAGAGACAGACACTGGGAAAAAGTCTGGTCCCACTGAAATCGAATAAAAAAATTCATTCAACTTCAAAGGACTCAAAGTTTTACCTCTATTACTTGAAAATCAGGAGTTCCTTGCTCCTGTGTAATGTCTTTACATTTGATATCAATAGCTTACCTGACTAGGCAGGTACAGAAACATTTCACATATTTCTAAAAGTCATATTGTCTACTCTGAAGTTATGCACAAATGTAACACTCGGATTCAAGAGTATACATATTCAGCATGATCTTTTAAAATCTAGGTTAAATATTCTGAGCAAAGTGTACAATAATGCTCAAGGAATTATTACCATATTTGCTGGTCCAGATTCCAGCGTGGAATACATATGTATTTGTGTTAAGGCTGTACAATCAAAGCCAAAGTTCTGTCTATGGTTAGTGACAAACTAGTAAAAGTGTACTGGTTTCTGTAGCTGATAGGGAAACTCATTCCTTGGAACAAGGTGAAGTGTAAGTGTGGAAATCATTTAAAGACAGCTCATCTTTAATAACTGTTCACCACTTGCATGTACAAAAAAACTCTTCTGTGTGATCCCCTTTGGCACATGTACATGTTAGCTGAAACCATAGCAGTACACATCCATAATATTACATCACTCTTATTGACTGCCTGGCCATAGAAGCTGAAATTATATTTTTTACATTGTACAGAAAGTGCCTTATAGGATATGCTGTTTCACTTTTTCAATATTTTCCTATATTTTTAAGAAACTAAATCTTAAGAACACAGTAGAAGGGCTTGGTTTTTGTTGCTCCTGAAAACTACAAATTAATAGTGTTTACAAGCCTTTACTATTTTTAAAGTCCAGTGCTTTTTAGAATTTCTTAGAAAGTTTCCATGAAAGAGTTTATAAGATATTAAAGGATCTGGCAAATCATTTTTTAAAGTGGCAAATTCATACATCAAAAAATGAATGAAGGCAATAAAGCTTAAGAACAATGCCACAAAACTAGGTCCTAAGAACACACAGATAAACTGAAGATCACGAACACAATTTTCATACCGTAATATGTATTGTTTCACTCATTTATTAACCCCATAACCTACAAACATTTGACATCCCTTTGTATTTCCTGTATTTTTCCCACATTTACAGGTCTACCAGCAGGAGAGTTCTATCAGTTTCACAAAGGTGCAGGAAAAGGAATGACTATATTTTGGTAAAATCTTTCACAGTGAAGAATATGTACAGATAATAAGTTCATTCTGATCATTAAAATCGTCTATAATCATTGGCTTGTGACATTGTCAATAGTGCAGTTATTTTTCTTAAGCTAGAAATACTCCTACTGTAAACCCCCAACAACCAAAATATCTTCATAAGTAGCTCATTATTTCATTTTTTCAGATATTTTTTCTTCCCCTATGTTTTTTAATGTTGATCACCTGTTGCTGAAGAGTAAACCTACAGTTCATATCTTTTGTGCAATGTAATTTGTGTGCCAAATAAGCCGGCTGTAGACTCTCCTGGTAGGCTTAATTATTCTAGAAGTTCTACCAAGAACAAGGTGTTCAAAGCTGGGCAATATCTTCACAAAAGTAGTTGCTATTAGGTGGAGAAAACTCCCTGAAAGTCAATGTCAGTTGACTGCAATTTTGCTTCTCTTTTCAATTTCAAAACTTTTTAAAAAATTAAGTGAACCAGAAGAATGAAGGCCTTTTTGGAGAGCTTTGACTGTGATTCCTATTTACATTTAATAACCAGGCGCGTTTTCCCACAAGGGGTGGGTCCTTGCCAGAAGAGTTTCTCTCATTATTTACAGCAAGAAGTGTGGACCTGGGTTCTGCTGTGCTCCCAATCCATATTATAGAAACAGCAGACTTTGTCATTTGAAAAAAACCCTAATTTTCTAATTTTCCCTTTGTCCCATATGGAAAATATCCTTATGAACACCTGGTGAACTCTCACTAATGAGATTCTTTGCCTGCCAAGGCAGTTCCGACCATCACTAGCTCTGAAATACGTAATTACCCTAAAACCGAAGGTACGTTCATGTTAAAATCCCAGTGATGATGCTCATAAAAATTGCGAAGTGACAAACGTGATCTTATCTGATGAGGAAGTGTACTTTATTAAAACAATAAATACATATATATATATGCCTAAAGCAACTTTTCTTAAGGAATAAAAAAATAATAAAGGAGTTGGAGATATTGAAGGTGTAGTCAGAAAAAAAAATCTTGACTTCTTAATGGAAAGTTAACTAAATATTAATTTCGTAATTGAAAGAAAATATTTCTAAAGTATGTCTATAGCTGAAGGGTATCTAAAACCTTCTACAGTTGTCACATTGTACTTTCATTAGTACTTACAGGAAAATTAGGTTTTAGATGGAAGAAATTTCTAAATTAAGTGACTCACAGTAATTCCATTAAAAATAGAAAACTGAAACAGCAGACTGCATTAGAATACACGAGAAAATCTTGAAACAATTAATTTTAAACATTGGACCTCAAAATACAGGAATAACATTGACAAAATAAGAAAGAAGAATGGTACAGTCAGAGACAACGAAATCATTTGAAAAATATACTGAACTGTTCTTTTTTCTGTACCTAACATTACTGCCAGCGAAGCTCTTCCTGTTTTATCTAGCTCAATCATAGATGCAACAAAAATATAAGGTAATACACATAAAATAGGAACGTGTTGTGATGTTTGATTTTTGCATTTCTTTGCTCTGCAGAATTAGCTATTCAAGAGCACAAAGACCAAGTTTCTTATGTTGCCCAATTTGTTTTCAAACTACCAAAAACAATTTGAGTGAAGATGTTGTTCTGTGTGGTGTGTAGCACAAAGGGCAGGGTGAAGTTCACATATTAGCCCATGTGCTTGGCCTGGCAGCATGCACGATCAGTTGGATTTTTGTAAGTGACTAATTGTGTGTAAATGTGCCATTCAAAGTCAATGGGAGTTGTCAATCTAAACCCGCAAGGAGAGTTCGGGAATCAGAATCTCACAAAGCTATTCAGGGTGGAAGGGACCTCAGGAGGTCGTTAGTCCAGCCCCTCTGCTCAAGGCAGGGTGAGTTGGAAGACCACACCAGTTTGCTCAGGACTTTATCCATCTGAGTCTTGAAAACATCCCAGGATGAAGACTGTGCAGCCTTTCTGTACAACCTACTCCACTGCTTGGTTGCCCTTACTGTGAAAATTTTTCCTTTCACCCAGTCTGAACTTACCCCGTTTTAATTCAAGACCATTGCCTCTAGTTATCCCACCATGCACTTCAGTATAGACAGCCTAGCTCTTCTCTCAGAAATTTTCAACCTTGAGGCACACTGTCCTCTTTTCAATCCCCCTGAAGTGGTCTCTCCTCAGGGATGCACGAGGCCAGCCCCTCCTCAAAGGACAAGTACTCCAGCCCCCTTCCATCTTGGTGGTCTTTGCTGAACTCACTCCAGTATTTCTTATATTGAGGGGGCCCAGAATTGGGTGTAGTTTTCCAGATGCAGTGTAATGTGTATTTGGAGTGTACCTCGTGTATTTAGAAAGTACTGAATAAGGAGTGCACTCCACTGCCTCCTCCAGGCCACCAATAAAGATATTAAACAGAACAGGGCCCAGGACAGAACCCTGTGGTACTCCAGTTGTGACCAGCACCCAGGCACAGTATGAACCATTCATTACCCAATACCATCTGAATCTGACATCTCACCCATCTAATACATCCCTAATTTAGACTGTAACATACTAACTTGGATACATGGATACTGTCCAAGCCTTGCTAAAACCAGAAAAGACAACATCCACTTTTCCCCCTTCATCCACAGATCAACAGATCCACAGATTATTTCATAAGAGAAGGCAATCAGCTTTACTCTTGATCCATCCATGCTGCCTAATCACCCAATCAGCCAATCATCTTCTCCTTTGTGTGCTTATGAATGGTTTGGGGGGGGATATGCTTTGGGATTTTTCTAGGGCAGAAGTGAGGCTGATTATTGAGTAGTTCCTCGTTGTCTTGCCCTTTTTGAAGACGGATGTGACATTCCCCTTTGACTAGTTTATAGGTATACCCCCTGAACAGCAAGGCTCGCAAAGCATCACCCCATCTTCACCTGCTGTCACTAAGTGATCCACCCTATTCAGCAATGGCCCCACATTTTTCTTGTTCAAATTTTACTATACTACCGTGGTAGAAGTTCCTGTTGTCCTTGACAGCTCTTGCCAGTTACGAATGTGGAAGAGCTTTGGCTTTCCTAACAACTTACCTGTATGCCCAGGCAGGGTTTTTCTATTCCTTCTCTATAGCCTGTTCTTACTTCCATGTTGTTAGCTCCCTGTTTACCCACGCTGATGTCTTGACACATATAAGTGTTGAGATGGACAATTCTTTTACTAAAACAAGGCTGTCCTTGAAGATGCTAATAAAGTGGAGAAATGAAACATCCCCTTCCTTGATGAGAAACAGGGAAAACATTTACAGATCAAACAAAATGGTTATTCAGTTCTTTCTATCTGTCATTCAATATGAAGTAGGAGTTATGTTCGATGTATCAACATAATTCACAATCAAATTAAGGAATGGCAAGTAATAGAAATCAGAAATTTCAGTAATTCCTTTACAAATTACTAAATTGAGCTGTACTTGAAATTAATGGTAAATGGTCCCATTGGTAATCACAAAGTCCTTTAGCCATTGTGTCTCATTATAAAGAAAGAAATCCACCTGCCTGCTAAAAGAGCAATTAAAATTGAGAAGTGGTGTAGAGCTGAATCTCGGAAAAAGCCTATATGACTGAAAAGAGGCACTCAGAATATTGAGGTATAAATGCTAAATCAGATAATATTAAATGTGAGTGGAATATTATTAATAATATGTAGTAGGACACAGACACAAAATACGAAGTTCAGAGAAATAATAGTTCAAAGTAACTAAATTATAATCTATCAAAAGATATTAAAGTGATTCTTCGAATACATTTGAATTCACTTAGTCTTATTTTTTACTTTTGCATTTTGTCAGATATCTTCAGCACAAAAATGAAGGGTTGCACAGAATTAGACCTAAACTACTATGGCTTTTTTTTCATGGCAAAGTAATAAATCAGGATTAGAAAAATGACTTAACACTCAAAATATGCTTTACAGTCAATTATGAAATTTCATAACGTCTGTAGATGAAAACCTGCTACCCATTCCATTGAAGCAGATCTGTCCAGATAGTGTGGCAAATAATATCTGCCCAAAGCGTTGCCTAACCAATTTCAGACTAAATAACAATAACAACAAAAACACATTTGCATTAGCCGACATTACCAACATTCATAATTGGAACACTAAATTAGATGTCAGGGGACAAAATTCAGTTAATTACTATAATAATATAAATGGTTAGAAGAAGAGAAACAATTTTTCCAATAACGTGTGAGCATCTTTTGGGCATTTTTATTTAGTTTTTCCTTCAGGCATTTTGTTTTATTTTGGTCAACAATATAAAAAATAATTCAATATTTACCAGGTCACTCTCAAACAAACAAATAAAAAGAATTTGATGGTACCTGTGTTCTGTGCTAAGCTTCTGCTATGAGAAAGAATGTGGAAACTGGGTACCAATTATCTCCGAAAAAAATTGTTTTCTGGTGCCCAGTTCTCTGGAACCCCACTCTTTCCTCCTCCCTTTGCTCACTTTCATGGAGTCCCACAAACTAGTTCACACCTTCCTGAAAAAGACTGAGGAAGTGCATTTACAAATACATTCTGCCACTTCCAATCTCACATTTCCTTGCAGGAATATTGTCCTTTCTGCTGAAGTGAAAATGGGGCCTTACAAATGCTGTTAAAAGTTCTTCATGCTGCAGTTTAATTTGTTTTCACCATTGTCATTTCTGATAGAAGGGACAGGAGGGAGCATTTCTTGGAATTTAATGAGAGAGAATATTACCTTTTCTTCTAAAAGTTTTGCTCAAAAATAACCTTTAACTCCTCTTAAACTACTTACTTTTCCATTTTTATTTGAAAGGATTTTACAGTATAACAGAAATCTACACAATTCAGACGTCCTTTACCTTTGCTAGTCTGCTTACAAGTTAGAGCACTACACAGAAACCTCACAATCTGGATTTTATGATCTTTTCCAAATGACATGCTAAAATTATAACCCAGCTTCATTAGATAATGCACATGCTGAGATGTTGATCCACCTACTATCTGCAGGAGGTGCTGCTCAGTGACTGTATTTGTTACTGTTAGAATAAAGGCATCTGGGACAAAGACACTTCTTTCTCAACTCTAATGTTGCTCGCTGTGGTGCCATGGGAAGGCCAGTGCAAAGTTATTTTGATTGTGAATCTTGCAATTGCAATAGTCCCTGCAGAAAGGAGAGCAGGAACTGAGAACATAGTACTTATGATTGACACTGAGTGTCAGGACCAGTGTATAAAAGGCATGGTCCTTATGTCGCTCCTAAAACACCATGGTTTATCTGTGGTTCTCTTAGAAGCATGTTTTCTTGAGCAATTGATGCCTTGTTGAAAAGATTTTTGAGATTTAGCCAACTAAATCAACTCGAATGCTATGCTGTTAAGATATCACTAAGGTTGTGAGAGTACTTATGTCAAGAAAGCTAACAAAAATTTAAAAGTAAAGCTATCTTAGCTCATACAAATTAATACCATCTTAAAACCTATGTTCAACACTAAGGGCCCTGTGGCAGCAGATGGGTCAAATTTTCAGCTGGTTTTAATCAGTAAAATTCTCTAGATTCCAATAGAGCTCTTCTGATTAAAAGCATCTGAGAATCTGGACCAACTATTTCCAGATAAATTATTCATGAAATAATGGGCAAAATTGCAAATAATTAATTTTATTAATATGGCCTGGCCATCTATAGAGTTGGCTAAGTACGAGAAAATATTTTTGTGAAAATATTACTTGATAATTAATTGACCAAAAAATCAGTTGTCGTTATTATTCCTTCCATGTAAAAAGAACAGAGAATAATAACGTAATTACAGTGACTGCAGGTTTGCTTATTGGATAATTACAAGCTACAGAAGTAGAATGCATGCATATAACTTGCTCTGAGATAGAAGTTTTATTGCTCAATTATATTACAATTACATGTCTATTAATCAAGCTAATGTGAAACAGAGACCAATTTGACTCCAAACATCCAAACAGTGTATTTCAGAGGAGAATGTGGGACTAATCTTGCCATAGTGCAAGTGGTGGGACTGCATGGCTGCATTTGAACTCATGCTTCTGCAAGACTTCGCCTGTTTATATCCGAGAATAGTGAGGAAAAATAAAGTAGAAGCACACAAGTATCAGATACATAAGATCTCACTGGGCTCCAAGAACAACACACTACATTACTCCTAACATCAGGCCGAGTGTCAACAGAGGAAATAAGCTGGAAATTTGAAATTAATTAAACTTGCCTTGTTTTCACTGCATCCTGGATATGTCCCAAGTAAGTATGAACACATTTAAATATATCAAATAAACATCTGGACCACTAATATTGTCATATGTAAACATATTAGAAAACAGTTGCTTAGACTCAGTCAACTTTCCCAGGTACTAGGAGTGCAAGCAAGAATGTCCTAATCGTGCAAGCCAACATATGTTAGACATTACCATATCACAGAACTGCTCAACATAACAATTAAAGATTCTCCTAAAGAAAATCACCATTAAAAATGAAGGCTTTAGATTTCATAACTGTCTCTGCTTCAGTACCCAAGGTATTTATTTTGGGGATTTCGTTAGCTGCTGTATGCATCAGTAACCTTTCTAGTCTGGAAGCCTCACAGAGCACTAGGCCCCGAGTTTTCGTTCAGTTAAATATTCAGATGAAACTTTAAAAGAAAAATCCCCTGCCTCCTGCTGATATACTAATAGGGATGGCTGACCCCCAGCATCAACAGAATCCAATATTTTTGTAACTTCTTCATACCTGAGAATACTAAAAGTTATTGCTCTCTGTGTCACTGGGTTCAGCTCTTCCCTTTGCCCTGTTCTGATTCGAGGTCTACTGTTGTCTTCTGATCCTCTCCCATAGAGTCAGCACAGGTCAGGCTGTAATTGTTTGCTTGTGTTACCTGCTAACAAGGCTCTGATTTGCTTGGGTGTCACAGTTCTAGGACATAAAAAGTCTGGAAAAAAGGATTTGTATTGCTTCCCTCCGCTCCTGGGCCTATATTTATAGCATCCTTTTATCAAACACTCTCTGTGAAATTACGATGAAAAGGAAACCAGAAACATCTTTCCCAGTCAAAGTACCTGGTAATTTCTTTCCTCCCCTGAAGAGCCTTCAAAGGTCTGCACTGACACAGTAAGACACTAATACAAGCCCAGGACTCATGTCTCATGAGTCACGGACCCGTTTAAAAAACAGCAGAGTTATTTTGGTTTAAATTGTTTGTCACCTGCATTTCTTCCATTTGGATCACAATTTTGCTGTGATTTCTCTTTAAATCTCAGAAACCATATTTGAAAATAATTTTGTGGGGACGAAAACATTGATCTGCCAGACCTCTGTTTCTTATTCAGTTCTGCTATAAGTGCAGAATTCAATCAGCTAATTCTGACTATGGAAATGGGGAAGGGTAACTCCTCTTCCTCTTCCTCTTCCTCTTCCTCTTCCTCTTCCTCTTCCTCTTCCTCTTCCTCTTCCTCTTCCTCTTCCTCTTCCTCTTCCTCTTCCTCTTCCTCTTCCCCTTCCCCTTCCCCTTCCCCTTCCCCTTCCCCTTCCCCTTCCCCTTCCCCTTCCCCTTCTTCCTCTTATTCCTCTTATTCCTCTTATTCCTCTTATTCTTCTTCCTCTTTTATCTTGTCAAATATCAAACACTAAAACAGTGGTTGTCTGGAGGCCGCAACACCATTCTCTGTGCTTTACAGCAACCCACATGCCTGAGAAGAACTCATTTGATTTCAGTAGAATTACATTTTATCTTCACTGGTGCAAACAGCATTGCAATCCAGGGTAGGATTAGAAAGGTGTTTATGCGCTGAATGCGCTTTCTGTCATTTTGGCATTACATAATTTTAAATCTTTTACAAATCACTTTCAGTTAAATAGGGAGAAAAATATGCTTCACTGTATCTCTGTCCTTGCTCAAACTGAGCAGCAGCTCAATGTTTTGGCAGAAGTTAAAATCAGAGGAACTAACTGTATATTAATTACTCTAAATGAAAAAACATGGCATTTAAGGTAGAACACAAACATAACTCAAAGAACATGAGGTCAAAGATGAGGTCCACAAAATCCTAATAAGTTCTTAGACAACTGAAAGTCTATAGGGCCTGCGTTTTCCTCATAAAATTTTAAAAGGTTAAATTTCTCTGCAGATATTGAACTGCCACCTTAAAACCCAATCCGGTAAGCATGCACAAACAATGATTATCAAATACACACACAGTCCATTTTATTTACAAACATGTCTGGAAGAGATGATAATGCCAGTTTGTGGTATCAGGGTTCAGAGGGTTCAGGGTTCACATGTTCCTTAGTGGGGTCTGCAGATCACTGGGAGTTCAAAGAAGTCAGGGGAAAAAAACTAAAGTCACATGTCCCTTGCTGAAACTAAGACTTCTGCGCAGAAGGATGCAAAATTTTAAACGTAAGGGGGCAGTGGCAAGCAGAAAACTCTGCAAGTGTGCCTGGCTTCCTAATGCAGTGGTATATAGCTGCTCACTTGCGAAAGGCAACCCTGGAGCACTGCTCGCTACAAACTTGTTCACACCTTTTGTCACTTTAAAAGTAATTATATAAAATATTGCTGAAATAAAACAATCTTAATAAACCACAGGTTTTTTTAAGTATGGGTGTGTGTGTGTTGACTCCACTACTCAGAGTTAAAGGTGGCAGAGTAGGGGTCTCTGTAAGGAAAGGCATTTCTCTGCCACATACTGTATACAGCCAGCAGCTCCCAAGCCACAGCTCTTTGCTTCCAAAACCCAAATATGATTTTACCAAGGAGACTGTGTTGTGTTTTCTCAGCTGTTTTGATTATTTCACACTTTTTTTTATGACTAATTCTGCCCAACTGAGGGAGCACGGAGTCTGGCTCATAGCCTTTCTCAGTGTGTTCCAGCAAATCAAATTGCTATGACCGCTGCTGAAAAAAAAGGCCTTAGGTGGTCAGGCAACTGTGATGACAAAGAAGTAAACATAAGATTCATGTCTTTTTAGTTTGGACTGGAAGTGACATTAGAGAGCTGTTCCCAGGGCTTGTGAAGAAAGCTAGTCATCTGGAAAGGTTGTGTTTATGTTTAGTGTGGTCAAAATCTTTAAAACAGCTAATTTTATACCTCTGGAGTTGTCCACATAGGAACTAAATCTGTATTCTTTTAGCATGACTTATACTCCAAAAATACATCTTGTAATGTGCTGCTTCTCTTTTTCATGACATGTGATACAACACAGTTATTATCACCGTACTGTTCTGAGGCTTCTAAGACTTCTGATACCAGTATAGTCATATATTTACTTTTTTAATGTACACATAGTCTCATTTTTTGTAATTGGAATTTTCCAATAAGCTTGATTTGTTTTCTAACTCATGTAGTCGTTCTCTGTCACCGTTTGATATTTCCTCATTTGTGAGCAATTCACAAAAAATATTCCTCTGGCCTTTTTTTGAGGTATCCAAGTGATTAATTAGAAAGTTCAGTCACTCTGTGGAAAGTTGAAAACATATTTTCAAGGTCATCTGGCCCAAATGACAATCTCCATTTTTTTCTCTCCTAAGCTGGTTGCAAATGCCTTGCACATGTTTGTGATAAAGTCAAAGTCACTGTTTACATGAGAAAGTAGAAGTTGGAGTTGGTGCTGTTGTGCACCTGTTGATATTCTTGTCCGGTGAGAAAAATTATGTGTGAAATACATTACTGTATATGCCTAACTATTTGCAGAAGAACAAGGGTAGCAACATGGCTTGAAAATGCCTGGTTTTTTTTTCTTCTGAGCAAGACTTCTGACATCATCCTAAAGCTTTTATGGACATAAATCTTTAAGAACATAAAAATTTTATTAGGAAACAGAAGCATAGAGAGAGAATCCATGAAGTTTTTGAAAGCAGCAAAAGAAAAAAATGTAAAACATCAGGCTACAACAAGTACCAGAGGCTGCAGGCTAACTAACATAGATCCCATACATATATAGTAAGAAATAATACCAAGAGGAAACTGGACGGACTAATTAAATGAAGGTCATGCTTGATTAATGTTCCTGATGGCACTGGAATAATGCAGCAGAAATGAAGCAGTGTACAGCATGGATCTTGATTTCAGAAAGGCTTCCTATACTGTACAAACAGTAAAAACAAATCAGATTCCCTAACCTTACTGATGAGGCAACAGTGTGCGGCTGCCAACAACAGACTGCTAATTATTTTTTTTAATGACTCTAGTTGGGAAAAAATAATAATCCAGAAAGGTATCTAGAATCATCACTGTGATTTAGGTGCATCACTTCTATATCAGTGGAAATTCAGAAGACTAACAAATGAGTCATCTAAATGACTCTGGATGTTGGCTCAGGGGTTTGCCTTAGATGGGGCAAAACTCAGCACCTGGTGACTAAGGGCCACATGAACACTTCTCACTGTTTCAGACTTGCAAATTTGAATTATAGCTGTTTGATTTATAGAAAAATATTATATATGTATTAGACAATTTTCAGAAAAAAAAAAAGGAATGTAAAATATTCCAACAGAAACATTTTTATAACATCAACGTGGCATAGATTTGGGCAGCCTGCTCCATCTTTAGATATTTAACTTAATCTGATAAGCTTTTATTTTAGCAAATTCATTCATCTGTTGGCTTATCTAAAACCATACCACGGTGTCTGTACATCCCTTGGCACATGAGCTGGACTAAAATAAATATAATGGCATAGCACTGGGGTCCTACTCAGAAACGATGTGAGAAGAAGCCTCCTACAAAAGTGACCAAACACAATAATTTCTAAAGCATTGCGCTGCTGAAAGCCAGCCATCAAGAACAACTCTGTATATGACAGAACAGTCAGCCCCACAACCGAATGAGAAAATTCAGACACCTCTCTCTTTTAACTTGCATGTAATCACAGCCTTTGATCATAAGGCCTCTCACGTTCTTCAGGATCCCTTTCAAGGCTCCTTGCTGCTGTAAGAAACACCTGTAAGCAATCAGACAGAGTGGTGGAGAATATGCTTTTACTTACAGGACTGAAAATCTAAAGAAAAGATATATGAACACCACATGAAGAAATTATCTGAACGTTTCATAGGGTCATGGTTTAAACCCAACCAGCAACTAAGCACCACACAACCGCTCACTCCCCATCAGTGAGGTGAGTGAAGAAATTTGGAAAGGTGAAAATGAGAAAACTTGTGGGTTGAGATAAAACAATTTAATAATTGAAATAAAATAATAATGAAATAATAATAATAAAAGTAATAAAAGTAATGAAAAGGAAATTAACAAAGAGAGAGAAATAAAACCGAAGAAAAACAAGTGATGCAAATGAAAGAAGCTGCTCACCACCAACCGACCAACGCCCAGCCTGACCCTGAGCAGCGGCCCCCCCCTCCCTCAACCTTTCCTTTAGTTTTATTGCTGAGCATGACGTCATACAGTATGCAATATCCCTTGGGTCAGTTGTGGTCAACTGTCCCGGCTGCGTCGCCTCCCAACTTCTTGTGCACCCTCAGCCTCCTCACTGGTGGGTCGTAGGAGAAGCAGAAAAGGCCTTGACTCTGTGCAAGCACTGCTCAGCAGTAACGAAAACTTCCCTGTGTTATCAGTTCTGTTTCCAGCACAAATCCAAAACAGCCCCATGCTAGATACTATGCAGAAAGTTAACTGCCCCAGCCAAAAGTAGCACACACTTATAGATGTGGCTGTTTGCTTTTTCTCCGTTGCTCCTCTGGAAGCTACGCTGTCTAGTGGAAGTATAATAGGCGAAGGCTCAGGAGACCAATGTGTGTTTTTCAGTTCCACTGGCTAATTGATTCATCCAGAAATGAGACACCAGAGGTCAAGGCCTTTCTCTGTCCATGAGTCAGCTGTACTCTCCCAGCAGGCAGCTGCGGTCAACAGGTACTAGGTAATCAGCAACACTGTAAAGAAAACCTGCTGAAGGCAGACAACCGCACATTAGCAAATCTAAGGTCCTCAGGGAGAGAAGGATTCCCAACTCTGTAATAGGATGACCATGAAGCTGTTCCTAGCATCTTCCTCAACAGAACATGCTAGGAAACACTCTTGTCTTTTGCATTAAGGAATACTTGTACAAAATGTAGTGGCAATCAGTCCTAATTCCTAAGAATATTTTTTTTCACAGAACTCTCTGGCTGCACTGATTTCTGCAGAGCGCCATGTCAGCTTCAGCACAGAGGACAGGGAGAGTGCTGAAGCACTGCAGTCTGGCCTGATACAACCAAGACATCATGCTCTCCCATGGGTTTCAGCCTTGGAAGTTTGAGCCAAAGGTAGCCTAGAATCCATATGTCCCAATTCCCAGTATAAAACAGCACCCTTCCTCCTCCCCAGGATTCTGGATAAACTGGTCACAACCATGGTGCTGGCATGCTCATCATTCTGAAGTCAATGTTACCAGCATCTTCTAGGAGACTCTGAGCACATGCAGCAGCAAAGAGCCTTTTGGGCAGAGCCCTGGAGATAAGTATTTTGTGACTCCAAAACAGCCTTGACATCCGTTGCCAGACAAAGCAATGGGTGCACAAAACTTGTGTAGACACCAAGAGGTACTAGGAAAGGTAGGCATGGAGGGTGCATTTTACTGCTTTTTTAAGAATCAGTATTTAAAACATGCCTAAAGTAGTCCGAAAGCATTTGTGCTCTTTTAGTCTTGCTGCAAAATATAGTGAAAATAATAGGCAAATAGTCTTCTTTGTCAGAGTTTTCCTTATAGTCCTACATCTCCTAGGTTTCTTTAATTTCTCCTTTCATGATGTGTGTTAGCAGAACTATGTGGTTATTTTGTTCTGCTCATTACTCCAATGCCAAATCCTATGAAGTGATCTAAATAATTTAGTAGTCTTGCCCTTTAAACTATGAGATGTTAAAAGGTCCAATGTAGCCTGAAATCCCTTCAATTATTTAATTCACACACCTGAAAATACAACAGAGCCAAGTAATAAGGCCACTATTCAAACACTTATCTAAATTATATCTTTTTATTTAAAATGTTTTGCCATCAAGCAGTATTAAAAGCAGTATGGTCTTATTAAAACAACTTTTATCCTGGCAATCTTCCTCCTCTGCTAACACTCTTTAATTATTTATTGAAGGGTTTCCCTCATCAGGTGAAAAACATAATCCCAAGGTTACCTATATTTTCTCCTTTCTCTCCCATATTTTCATCACCCATACTACGCAACACAATTGTTGCAAGCATTGTAAATTGTAAGAATCAATGCTCAGCAGAGACTGCAATCAACTGGAGATGGTATTCCAGCCCCTAAAACCGTCAGACTGCACGTGAACAGTTTCACTGTAGGAGAACTTTTGGCTGGTGCACAACTGTCCATTTTCATACTGTAATCTTCGTACTCCTACTCCCCTTCACTTAACAGTGGTGGGCACCATAAACAACCGTAACTTAGTGGGTTTGTGGATGGTTTTGACAAGCACTGCCAGTTTAATTACTCTTTATACAAGCTACATATATATCACTAAATAAAAGGCCTTAAGTAACCTTTCCCCCTTCTCTGGAGCTTATTATATACTCCTTTGGTACAGACAGGATTAATATTTATATTTGTATCATCTTTGTAACATGGTGTTGCAAGAGTTTTAGGGAGATTTGTTTATCTAGAGCTGAAATATCTAAAGACATTATACCACAGTGCCAGATCCCACGCAGGATCAACAGAAGTCGGTGCAGTTAATTCGTACACATTAGCCATTCACTCGCCAGAGCTGAGTACAAGCTTCTGCTTTGGCATGGTGTATGTAGAGTCTGCAGAGTCTGAGGAGGGTATCCTCACACCCCTGAAGGAGGGGGGCAGCTCACTTCCCACCTACTTCTGGCATTTGAGCACTTTGAGGGTCACAGAGGGCAGGTTTATCCACCTTTGTGTCTCTCCTGCTGAAACTGAGCCACCCTGAAAAGAAAATTGCGAGAGTCATGCAAATAGAAGATCAAAGGAAGGAGAGCATGACACCGCAGTCTAATGAATAACGCAGCTGGCTAAGGGGTAGGGAGCATGGGTACAGCTCCCTGCTACAAAAATCTTTCAGATGATGGGGTTCTTTACCTGAAACGCAAGAGCAATCCTGGAACTAGGACCCAAAACCTGGAAGTTGTGGTAGCATTTTCCAGCTGCTAAGCTACGATATCCTGCTTGTTGATGCTTGCTGTCATTGGATGTTGTGTCTTGAAGAAACGGGAGTAAAGTCTTTATCATCTGAAAGTTAAAAAATGAAAGCTATCCTGGCCTCTGCTGTTCTTTGATTATTTATCTAATAAGAACTTGCCACCTGCCAGGCCTTTCTAATGGAAGTGCAAACAACGACAGCTCCCAAGACTGTTGAGGAATGCTGTGTTTGCTCTGCACCTGTGGGAATCAAAGGAACTGGTCACAAAAAAACAAAGATAGAAAATATCCAACACTTCAAAGCTACTTGAATTTCATTGAGTTCTTTCTTTTAGCATAAAAAAAATCTTTTAGATTTTTTTTGTTGAATCTTTTGTTTTCTTATAGCAGAAACAGCAATGACAAACCTTCACCAAACAGTAATCAATATCTATTTTTTAAAAAACAAGCCAACAGTGTGCAGTCTGCAACGCATATGTTATTCATTTCAGAACAAAGGAAGAAAAGATACTGTTTCTTCAGACCTATGAAAATGTTTAACTTTTCATTGTCATTTTTCACAAACCTGTAACATCATACTGAATGCTTGTGTATTTCAGTGTAGAAATTGAGGCTATGGTAGCATGACGAGAAACAAGAAACATATGAGAAATCAGTCAGTTTACTTTGCCCTTCTAAAATATGCTAATATAGATAACCAAAATAATAACTATTTACTTAAAATGACCAATCTGGCATTTTAAAACGCGAATGCTTGTATGTATGCAAAAGGGAATATAAAGTACATTCTTCCTAATGTCTGGTACTTTATCAGAATAGCACTTTACATCTTTTAAGAAGCTAGCAGGATATTACATATGACTAATATATCAAGTTTCAATGCAGCTTTTATTCAAAGTTTAATAGAGATAATAGTAACATAAAAGCTACCCCCTGGATCTCATAATTAAAAGGACAAGAGCCTGAGAGTCATAAGAAGGGAACATAAAGTTAATTACTTGCTTGTGTGCAGAATAAGAAGTCTATAATCTTAAGTAGTAGCCAATTTCTAGGTTTGAATTCCTGAACACTAACAGATTAGGAGAATCATTTCAACTTCTTCTGATAATCTCTTCATATAATTATGCTTAGACTCTTAGCTGTAGTTTAATTTACTATGCCGCTTCCCAACACGTCACTTTCTCTGTGGTGTTGTTTGCCAGAGCAAAGACTTCAGGCACTAATATTGTCTGAAAGCTTACAGTAAATCTAAACAATAAAGGTGTTTTACAGTCAGTGGTAACCGAAAATAAGAAGCCATAGTATTGAGATATTTGTGAGTAGATATAAGATCCAGTGGGGGAAAAAACTATTCTGAAATACTAATTTTACTCTGTTTATGGGTAATATGAAGATTTAATTTAAAAATAAACACTTGTGTTTTCTATGGAAATAATTTGAGCTAAATTTTGGTGTCTATGGTAATAGTCCAAGTTTCCTATTCATTATCTACTCTCCTGGGAGACTAAAAAAACTCAAGCGATGTAATGCTGTAGATGAAGAACCAGAAGACTTTTCCAAATTGCTCTTGAGGTTTTTAATTTCTTTTATTTCCTACTGCACATCATTTACAACTCTGTTTCTTTCCTGTTGCTGCTGAATCACAAGTCAGACATAGAAAAAATATCTGGAACTTCCCTGAGCACATAGAAAATTGCTATAGCACAACAGATCTAGAAGGATGAAAATTTATTTGAAAATATATTTTAGGAATAACCAACAGCCCAAACAGATGGTATGATGGCCAAACTGACAACATAAATGAAATGTTTTAACAGTCACAATAGGGACAGTAAGACTGAGAGGTACTAACATTCATGCTGACCAAGTTATTGTAGTTTTTTTTTTAAACCGACAGGAGCTTCTGCATCTACACAAAACAGAGGAAGGAAGGAAGGAAGGAAGGAAGGAAGGAAGGAAGGAAGGAAGGAAGGAAGGAAGGAAGGAAGGAAGGAAGGAAGGAAGGAAGGAAGGAAGGAAGGGAGGGAGGGAGGGAGGGAGGGAGGGAGGGAGGGAGGAAGGAAAGAAAGAAAGAAAGAAAGAAAGAAAGAAAGAAAGAAAGAAAGAAAGAAAGAAAGAAAGAAAGAAAGAAAGAAAGAAAGAAAGAAAGAAAGAAAGAAAGAAAGAAAGAAAGAAAGAAAGAAAGAAAGAAAGAAAGAAAGAAAGAAAGAAAGAAAGAAAGAAAGAAAGAAAGAAAGAAAGAAAGAAAGAAAGAAAGAAAGAAAGAAAGAAAGAAAGAAAGAAAGAAAGAGAGAAAGAGAGAAAGAGAGAAAGAAAGAAAGAAAGAAAGAAAGAAAGAAAGAAAGAAAGAAGAAAGAAAGAAAGAAAGAAAGAAAGAAAGAAAGAAAGAAAGAAAGAAAGAAAGAAAGAAAGAAAGAAAGAAAGAAAGAAAGAAAGAAAGAAAGAAAGAAAGAAAGAAAGAAAGAAAGAAAGAAAGAAAGAAAGAAAGAGAGAAAGAGAGAAAGGGAGAAAGAGAGAAAGAAAGAGAGAAAGAGAGAAAGGGAGAAAGGGAGAAAGAAAGAAAGAAAGAAAGAAAGAAAGAAAGAAAGAAAGAAAGAAAGAAAGAAAGAAAGAAAGAAAGAAAGAAAGAAAGAAAGAAAGAAAGAAAGAAAGAAAGAAAGAAAGAAAGAAAGAAAGAAAGAAAGAAAGAAAGAAAGAAAGAAAGAAAGAAAGAAAGAAAGAAAGAGAGAAAGGGAGAAAGAAAGAAAGGGAGAAAGAAAGAAAGGGAGAAAGAAAGAAAGAAAGAAAGAAAGAAAGAAAGAAAGAAAGAAAGAAAGAGAGAAAGGGAGAAAGAAAAAAAGGGAGAAAGAAAGAAAGAAAGAAAGAGAGAAAGAAAGAGAGAAAGAAAGAAAGAAAGAAAGAAAAAGAAGAAGAAAGAAAGAAAGAAAGAAAGAAAGAAAGAAAGAAAGAAAGAAAGAAAGAAAGAAAGAAAGAAAGAAAGAAAGAAAGAAAGAAAGAAAGAAAGAAAGAAAGAAAGAAAGAAAGAAAGAAAGAAAGAAAGGGCGAAAGAAAGAAAGAGAGAAAGAAAGAGAGAGAAAGAGAGAAAGAAAGCAAGCAAGAAAGCAAGAAAGCAAGAAAGCAAGAAAGCAAGCAAGAAAGCAAGCAAGCAAGAAAGAAAGAAAGAAAGAAAGAAAGAAAGAAAGAAAGAAAGAAAGAAAGAAAGAAAGAAAGAAAGAAAGAAAGAAAAAGAAAATTAGCAGATAATTCAGGCAGAATCAAAAAATGAAGTGACTGCTTTTCTTCTGTATTCAAGAAAGACAAGCACATTGTACACCACAACAAAAGCTGGGCTGTTAACTGGGAGTTGTGCAAACATAATTGTCACAGCTGAAGTAGGAACAAATTTTAAATCAAACACTATTTTAATAAATTCTGAAAACATAGATATGAAATTTGAGAAGGAAGGAGAGGTTTTTGCTATTTTGTCAGAAAAGAGGGAATGTAGTAAACTACCCATATTTCAGAAGGTGTTAAACAGGTTATGAAAAACTGCAGGGCTATAGAGGTGAGATCTTGACATATTTTAAATATACTTTTAAAATTAATTCCTATAGCAAAAGGCTGCATGCCTTTTACATAATCCTGAATAATGGCAAAATAGAAACAGGTTTACCTGTGATAAGATGTGCTGATATTTCGGCTTGATTTCTGCAACATAAATATGCTTACTATGGATTCCAGCAAGACTAGCCGGGCTTTCTTTCTATGACGTATTCTGAAACTTTCTTTCCTATGTTTGTCAGCAATCTAAAAACTACAGTAAGCATCCCTGAATTATCAGGCCAAATTGAATCTAAAATATGTATTTGTCCATGATGGTTACATGACTTCAGTAACACACTTGCAACATCATCATGTCAGTATGAATGTTACCTTACATTGCCAGGAAAAAAAAAAGATTAATCAAAAAGTACCATTATGTTCAAGTCCCACAGATCTTCCTAAACTCCGATTCAGTAAATATGTTAGTTTGTCTTCTATTTTTAACTTTAGTCTTCACTAATTTAAGATTTAAGACTAAATAATGAATACTGGTAAATAAGGTACTCCCTGCATTTTTACACTGCTGAGTTTTTAAAACATTGTGCATTATCTTATTATGTCTATTCATGAAATAGATAGATCTACCCAGCCACTTCCACTTTCATGGAATTTATAATACTAATTAGATTGTTCTCTGTCCTGTCTAAAATGAAGTGTTGCTATGGTATATAGTTCAAGCTACAATGTTGATACAATTAAATCTGTATAATATCTTGGATTAAATTAAAATTAAAAAAAATAATTTTCCAGAAGAATAATGCCTTGATGGCTCTGTGTACAGTACTAAGTTATTGGGGCATAATTGTAGAGTGCATGATGCCTAATATACAGAGAAAATTCACATGATGATGTGAAAATACTATTACTGGAATAACATTTCCTATCCCTGAAATATACCAAGGTATAAAAAATATGTTCACATATTAAGCTATATATTTTAAAATAATTTAACAATTTGCTTTCACTCTTCTATAGATGTGCCCACAATTGATGTCATAAGGTAACAATTGATGTCATGACCAATAACAATGGCATTATCCACTTACACAAAATTAGGCATATGCAGAAGTGTTTGTAGGGTAGGCATCCCTTTGCACAAGGGAAGAGACTGGAGCATCATAAGGGATCCCATTTCAATTCAATAGATCTTAAACAGTGCTGGTCCCAGTACAGACTGAGTACTTGGATCTAAGGGTTTGGATCCATCCTTTTTAAAGCCTTCTTTTATTCAGGTTAAGATCCAAATCTGGAACAGTCTTACAATTAAACTCTTAACATTCTTAAATCTTGTATGTTCAGCTCTAGGATGTTAACCAAGGTGATAGTCTGAAATGATTGGCTTGGTGGACAAGGGCAGAACAGCAGAGAAATTGCTGCTTTCTGCAGCCTGGAGAACAGAAGGCTCAGGAGTGGAGATCTTATCAATGTGTATAAATACATAATGGGAGGGAATGAAGAAAAGAGAGCCAGGCTCTTCTCAGTAATTCCCACTGACATGACAAGAGGCAAAGGACACAAACTGAAACATAGGACATTCTTTATGAACATAAGAAAAATCTCTTCACAGTGAAGTTGTTCAAACACTGGCACAGGTTGCCCAGAGATGTTGTGGAGTCTCCATCCTTGGAAATGTTCAGAGTCAGACAGGACACGGTCCTGGGCATCGTGTTCTAGGTGATGCTACTCTGAGCAGGGGGGCAGAGCTGAGGGTCTCCAGAGGCCCCTTCCAACTTCAGTGCTTCTGCAGTTCTGTGTTCCATCCTTCTGCGTTCGTTCACTGACATCTTTTGTTGGCTTGTACTAAAGTCCATCACAAGCAGATTAATTTTAGTACACTGTCACTGTTCTCAGAATCAATTAAATTAAAGCATTACTGTCTAAACCAAATTCTCCAATTTAAATGCAAAATACATATGTTGAAAAGGAGCACACACATAGCCAAGGGCATAAACCACCCCAGGTACTGTACATTATTTATGATGGAGTTCAACAGCTTTTTGTATTTCATTTTTCCTTCACCATTAAGCCAGAGTGCTACTACTGAAGACAAATGAAAATACTTACAGTAGAAGATCAGGAGAGGCAATTGTTTTTAGGCTCATGATAAAAATATAATGCACAGTTTTATGTTTTGGGAATTAATTTCCCATGTCCTGCAAAATATAGAACTGAGATGGGTTATAATGGATCTGGTTTATCTGGTACAAATACCGTAAGATATGATTTCCCCTTCAGCTAAGAAGAATTTGCTAATTATTAGCATGGAAGATTAAGTGTTTTGAAAGAACAGTGAGAAGGAAATTGCAGTGAAAAAAATCATATTACAAACTTGCAGCAACACTTATTATTCCCATTAAATATGAATCATTTATTAAGAAAAGTGACTGTAAGTGATACACATGCATTCACAGATAACTCAGTGTGAGACTTATGAAATTAATGGGAAATAGAGCAATCTTTGTAATGTCCTGTTTAATGGCTAGTCCCTGCTAATATAGCATGAAGCACTTTGAAGGGTCACGGCCTTATATCCTTGCCTCACTTCTGGTTATTGTACAGCAAACTTGGTACCATGATTTGCGCAGAAGTACCCAGGATGTGTGTCTTTGCCTTGATTAGATACATTCTCTAGAAAAAGCACAGTCAGATCTGGTTAAGAATGAAGGAAGTTGGAACAAGTGAAAATTAAATCAGTCACCCCTGGAAACAAACATAAATGCTAGTGACTAAGGTCTACATCTCAACAGACATTTGGGTCCCCTAAATTTTATTTAACGAAATGGGTGTAAGCAACTTGAGTCAGGAAAAAGGAATTAATTTGTTCAAATCCTATTTTACTACTATTATTAAAAACACAGATGTACAACGGAGATGGTAAATATAGGTATTTTAAAAGGATGTAGTGTCAAACTGGTGGCGATACATCTGTGATATTGAAGTTGTGTTTAAAAGGATTATGCACCTGTTAGATGAAAATATAAGGGACATGTTTTGCCTGAGTTTTCAGCCACCACACTGAGGCTTTCTGCTCAAAAACAGGCAGGTGAACATCAGGATATTTGGTGATTCCTTGGAGGGAAACTTGTTATATGTTGAAACCACCCAACTACTTCCTTGCCTTGAGTCTCCTACTCTCTGCACAGTTCCTGAGGAGACCCAGTAAGAGGCCTAAAGATGACCTTATCTTCTCATGAACTATTTGTAGGTTTTGTGGAGAAAAAAGTATGGAGATAAAAGTTAAAGTGAAGACTAAGAAAAATAGCAAGATCATCTGATTTGAGTTCACTCTAGCGGTCATTACGGAAGTTTCAGTCAGCTTGTTGAGTGTGTATATATGTATTTTTATGGGGTGCAGGAGCCCAGGAGCTGGCGGGGGCTGCAGGGCAGCCCTGTGAGGGGAGGAGAGGCCGGGGCTGCCCTGGGCCGGACACAGCCGGTTCCACCAGCCTGACCGATCCCACGCAGGGCACAGCTGAGCCCCACAGCCACCATGGGGGCACCTTGGGGAAAGCAAAGTGAAGAGAGGGCAAAACCACCAGACACGCACAGGAGAAACAATGG